>NW_027397149.1:2605656-2708472 GCF_003265705.2 Callorhinus ursinus
GTGTGTGTGTGTGTGTGTGTGTGTGTGTGTGTGTGTGTGTGTGTGTGGTGTGTGTGGCCTGATACGTGGATGGGAGGAGGAAGGAGAAAGGGGAAACGTTGAGCGCCCCCTGCTGGCTGACCTGGGTAGCGAATGGACCGGGGTGCCCAGGCTGGGTGGGAAGAAGGGAGAAAAGAAAGTAATTGTGACATTGCAGGTGGGAGGCAGATGGGCAGGGGAGAGACCGTTCTCTCGCACGCACGCACGCACGTGTGCACACCCAGCTGTAAGTGACGGATTTCTGTAGCTGAGGCTGCACCAGGTGGTCCCCTGGAGCAGGAGTGCCCAGGCTGAGCAAACAGAACCAGAACCCAGGCTCTCTGGGACTGTGTATCCACCTCCACCGGCCAGGAAGCAGGGGGCCCACCTGTCTGCAGGAGGAGCCCTTAACACTCCCTGGGAACTTGTAGCCCTCCAGGAGCTGCCCTTGCTTTATCTGACTTAAGCCTCACCATAACCTTTCTGTCTGATATGTGGATTAAATGCTCGGTAAATGCTAGTTGAATGAATCAACCAGCCCTTGGAAATGGATCTTATTATTGCCCTGTTAGTTCTGACTTTACACTCTCCGCACTTATTGTGTTCCATGCTGCTGCTCCCAACCCCTCCAGGCACACCTGCCTCAGGACCTTTGCATGTCTGTGCCCTCTGCCTGAATCTCTTCATCCAACATCCATGTGGTTGCCTCCTACCTCTCCCTCAGGCCTGTACTCCAATGGCCCCTTCTCTGTGGGGCCTTCCCCAAACACCTTAAGATTACGGTACCCTCCTCCTCCTTTCCCTATCTAGCTTTTCCCAAATATCTACTCACATTCTATATATACTGCTTCCTGAGTGTGTTCACTGTCTGCCTTGCCCACTAGGATATCTGCTCCTTCAGGCAGGGATTTCTGTCTGCTGGCTCACTGCTGTCCCCTGGGTTTCTGTGACAGGGTCAGGCTCAGCCTAAGTGCTCAGTAAATATTTATTCATCGCATGAAAGAATGAATGAGTTCCCTTTTGACAGAGGAGGAGACAGAGGCTCTGAGGAATGAGTTGATCCCTCTCCAAGGTCATATGGCAAATAAGTGGTAGAGGGGATTCAAGTCCAGGCTGACTCTGGAGCCTGGGGTGTGGGTCCTGAACCCCGGGGGACCAGTCTTTTTAGGGCAGTTGCCTTCGAGGTTTAGGGGAGGAAAAAAATTCTTTTTCCCTCTATCCATCTTAGTTTCATAGATGGAGTCCCTGAGTTAGACCCACAAGAGCCTGATTAAGAAGAGAAAAACAACCAGGAGCTTACAAATACGGGCGGTGCTGAGTGACTCAAAGCGTGGTTCGAACTTGGGCGTGCCTGGCCTGCTAACAAAGAACAGGATGGTCCTAGACAAGTGACAGGACGCGGGAGAAGGACTTTGAGTTCCCAGGGCAGCAGACTGTGGGAAGGTCACTACAAGGAAGGTAACGGCTGGTTAGTGAGGTTTGCTGAGGATTCACTGGGCTGATAAGAGTTTAGAGGTGTCTTCTGTCCTTTCTGGCAGAGAGGGGAGGGGGGCGCCTTTACAAATTTATGTTTAGCTTCTAGGTGAGTAGGGGGACAGCAGAAAGCTTTTCTCCTCCCTCCTTGTTTTCCTCAATTGCCTTTAGCTCCAAATAATCCTTATGCCAGAGTGGAATATTTTGAGGTGGCCTGTCTTGCCACCGTTCAGAGGCAGAGGGGATTTCGGTGGCCGAATCTTGCAGCTCGCACACAAACTGGGAAAGCGAAAAAGCTCCTGCCCGGTGAGCCGCAGGTAATGGGAAGACAAGTTGGGATGGAGGCCTGTCTGGGACATGATCTTCATTGTGGTTTTGCTTCAAGGGACGTGGACTCTTTTTCAGCCTGTGTTTGGGGATGTCTGCATGGACGAGCGCCCTGTCGGATGGCCCCAACCACCCAGGGTCCACACAGCCCAGGCCCTGGGAGTGAGCTCAGGGCTTCGTCCACACCAGGGCAACTCGGTGGTTCACGGCTCTGGCGCGCCCATTAGCTGACATAATCAGGGAGTGAATTAACTTCTGCTTTCCTGGCTGTATTTTAAAGGCATGTTTTAAATGCTTTTTATTCCCCCCTTTGGAGGCTATGCACTCTTCAGAGATTAAATTTAGACTGTTATTTTATTACCCTTTTTATTTAATTTATCCTAACGGTTGCATTCAAGCTGTGAACCAGCTGTTGACTTTGAAAAAACATTGTTCAATTTGAAGGGAGCATTTTAAAACTTAATGTAATGGCTGTAAGTAATCACTATAGAAATTACGCTCCCCGGCACGGTGCGTCACCAGGGGCTTGGGTGGGATTGGGAAGGATGCTCAGGTGGGCAGAGGGAAGGGGCTTGGGTGGGATTGGGAAGGATGCTCAGGTGGGCAGAGGGAAGGCTTGGACAAGAAGCAGGCATGCAGGCTTGGGGGAAGGGGACGCAGGGTTGGAGACACAGAGATCTGCCAGCCACACAAGCCTGTCTGTCCCTCCGGGGGCTAGCATGGGGACCTGTTTGCCAGAGTCCCTGGTTCTGCTCAGCTTCCAGACTCCTGCTGTCCCCACCAGCCACTTCATCCCAACTGAGAGGCTTTGCTCTGCCCCTTGCTCTTTGCTGGGGACAGAGAAATATAACAGGTTCTGAGGCCGGGCACCATTCAGGGGCTTAACCTGGACATGCCTTTATGTTAGTCCATCTCTGCCTTTGGATTTATCCATCTCTTCACTTAATCACTGTGGTACATTACAAGAAAAGCAGGCACAAAATCTTCCTATCCCTTTATGTGGTCAGTTTGTAACGGGTTTCTCCCGGTAAGCAGGGAAGTCTAGTTCTCTAAATCTTGGATCTGAGCTTGGTTATGTGATGCCCGCAGGGCTGGCATGCTGAAATTAGTCCCGTCTTGCTGCCCTGTGACCTCTGGATGAAGAAGTCTGGATGATGAGAGACCCGGTAGAACACAGTTGGGCTGGCCTGGCTGGTGGGCCTAGAAGCAGCCTGCTAGCATGCAGGGGACCACCTTAGACCCTCCTGCTCCAGGGAACCTGCCCAGCAGATCTCCCGAGTCATGCGCTAAACCAAGTGACTGTTGTTTGGAGCCACTACATTTTGGGATGGTTTGCTCTGCCGTAAAAGTAAAACTGAAACCACCACCGCTCGGCAAGTATTTAGTGGCGCCTGACCCATGCCAGGCATTGCACTTGGCCGTGGGGATGAAGAGCCCCCTTGATCATGGCTTCTGTGTGGCTGGTCACCTCTTGCCTGGGGTGGGTGGGCCATGCTACGCTGTTGTCCTGCCCTGTTCTGCAGACTGTGTGGTCCCAGGGTCCCAGACTCAGCTCTAAGCTCCTCCCTAGCATCACCCTGAGAGGGTCAGTGGGCACTGTCGGTAAAGTTTAGCATTGATGGCATCAAGATTAATGGGGCGGGGGGTTTCAAACCCTCCTTCTCCGTTTCTCACCATTTATCATCGTAAGCATTGATGGTAGGTAAGACGGTCTGGATTCCGGTCCCCTCTCTGTGACCTTCAGCCAGTGGGTACAACCTTACTAAGCCCCGAGTTGCTTATCTGTAAAATGGGGGTGATATTAGCCCATTCACAGGATCACCTGCCACATAATAAATACTCACGCAGTGAGAGGCTTAGTGTCGTCACTCCCCGAGTATCAGTTTCTCTGTCTTTGAAATGGACCGACATCATGCCACCTATGGCTAACCACCAGCTCGGGATGGTGTAAGGATGAGAAGTGATAAATGTGTTTGAAGGACTTACCATGTGTGAAACGTACCCCATACTCGGTAAGGACTGGTTTTGCTCGGGGTTATTATCAACCAATCAGGGTGGGTTATTGGGGAATGCTCTGGGCGGAGGCTAGCTTTCCGCCCCTGGCACTGAGCACTCGGGGTGCTTCCAGCAGACTGTCCCCCATCCTCCCTGCACTAATATGTCTTTGCTTCAGTGTCCGTGTGGCCAAACGGACTTAGCACATGTGCCGTTTATGAAATTTTCTTCTCTGGCCTCACTTTCCTTGTATTGAAAATGGATGGTTTCCGGGGCACCTGGGTGGCTCAGTCGTTAAGTGTCTGCCTTAGGCTCAGGTCATGATCCCAGGGTCCTGGGATCGAGCCCCCGCATCGGGCTCCCTGCTCAGCGAGGAGCCTGCTTCTCCCTCTCCCACTCCCCCTGCTTGTGTTCCCTCTCTCGCTGTGTCTCTCTCTGTCAAATAAATAAATAAAATCTTAAAAAAAAAGAAAATGGATAGTTTCAGAATGGCAACTAGTTTCATATCATTTATTTATTTTTAAAGATTTATTTGAGAGAGAGAGAGAGAGAGAAAGTGAGCACGAGTGTGGTGGGGCAGAGGGACAAGGAGAGAGAATCTTAAACAGACTCCGAGCTGAGTGCAGAGCCCGAGTGGGGCTCCATCTCATGACCCTGAGATCATGACCTGAGCTGAAACCAAAGTTAGTTGCTTAACCGACTGGGCCACCCACATGCCCCTCAGGATAGCAACTGGTTTTAAATTATGCACGACCTCTGATTGATTGGTAATATCTGTCCAGAGTCAGGAATGGAGATCTTGCCCGACGAGGAAGTGTCCATTAGTGATGTCTGCTGCAGAAGTGAGAGGAAAGGATGAAGTGTATTTGGTGCTGCCCCAGACCGCTGGTCTCTTAGGGGTCTCCTGGGGATACTAAGATCCATTCTGCATGTAGATTTCTGACCTGACAAGACTGTAGTGTTGTGGGTGCTTCCAAGTGGAGCTCAGATTATTCATCTTCATCTTCTCAGGACCTAGCAAGGAGTCTTAATCTTCAAACGACCTGAGGAAAGAGCGTTAGACTCTGTGGTCAGACAGACCTGACTTCCAACCCCAAGTGACTGTTTCCCAGCTTTGCAACTGTGCAGTGGCAATCACTAGTGCTGTTGGCCAAATATTCTGGGTCTCCCACTCTTGGGGAATGAGGTAGGATGGTCAGGTAGGGTCATGAGACTAGCTCAGACCAATGGGTTGTAAGCAGAAGTGAGACCCTTGAGAGATTCCCTCTTTCGTTCTGCCATAATAACTGACAAAATTCCAGGTGGCACCCCTCCATCAACCTGGATTCCAGAGTGAAGGTTGGGCCCCCGGGGAAGTAGACTCTGAGATGAAGATTTCCATGCATGAAGTTTGCCAGGATATCAGGATCCACTCTCATAGGGGAGAAGAGGGAACCAGCATGGGGCAGAGGAGACTTCGGGCTCCACAAAGAGCTGGGAAGCTGGGGTGGTCCATCAGAGATGTCCCAAGCTAGGGCAATGGTCCGAGCTTTTATACTCCCACATTAACCACTCACTGAGATGTAGTGAGCCCCAGAAAGGAGATGTGAGCCAGGGTAATATGGAGCTCTGCAACTGTGAGAAATTCCTGGAGGGGGATGACAGCTGAGGGCTGAGGGCAGCACTCCCAGCCACTGGGGACTAGTCTTGGCCAGCTGGAGCAGGCTTCTATCAGTCGGCAAGCACTGATTATTAAGTGTTCAGGAATGTTATGAGCTAGTTATTAAAGATAGTCATCATTGAAAATTACTTAAATATGTTTTATTAAAAACAAAGGCAATAGGGACACCTGGGTGGCTTAGTCGGTTAAGTGTCTGACTCTTGGTTTCAGCTCAGGTCATGATCTCAGGGTCATGCGATCGAGCCCTGTGGCGGGCTCTAAGTGCATGGGGGAGTCTGCTTGAGATTTTCTCCCCCACCCTGTCCTTCCCCCCACTTATGCTCTTGATCGCTCTCTCTCAAATAAATAAATAAATAAAATCTTAAAAAAACAAAGGTAATAAATACTCTAGTCACATTGCTTCCAAATTGTTTTACTACATTTTACTTTTCCCTAAGTCTTTTTTTTTTTTAAAGATTTTTATTTATTTGAGAGAGAGAGAGAGCACACTAGCAGGGTAAGGACAGAGGGAGAGGGAGAGGCAGCCTCCCTGCTGAACAGGAAGGTGGACTGGATCCCAGGGACCCGGGATCATAACCTGAGCCAAAGGCAGGTGCTTAACCAACTGAGCCACCCAGGCGCCCCTACTTTTACCTAAGTGTTGAGCTTATTTATGTCCATTCTGTCCACAGGCTGGAGCTACTGCATAATGACGTACTATCATATACCTCCAGCTCTGCCTTTGGGGACCTTGGCGACTTGAAATCAGCCACAGCGGAGGTATTTGTACCACAGAAAATTGGCAAATGGTACAACTTGGGACTTTACTCATTGTTTGGTGGAAGAAGTGATGGGAAAAAGGCAGATTAAACCAGAAAGTGTCATACTGGTAGCTGTTACATTGTGAATAGCAAAAAATTGTCAAGTTATAGTCAAAATGCAAGCATAGGCAGGCTATGGATGTAAGGGTTCAGTAGAAATCAACAAAAGCATTCCATGAGGATTATCGGGATATATGGAATTTACAATACAGAATGATGTCTATTTCATTATTATGTATAAACTATGCGGCACATCCTTTATATCAGAAAACTTTATAATACATATTTGTGTATATATGTATATAAATGTGTGTGTGCATAAATACATGTATATATACACATCCATTTTTTTTCCCTCAGAGAACCATTTTAAACATTTTAAACATTTAAACATTTAAACACCACAGGGGAATAGGTCCTTCATCCTTTACGGGGCTATCTTGATGATGGAGTACAGTGTCCGTGAAAGAAGGTGGAGCAGTTACGGCCAACCCTTGATGGACACGTAGTGAGCAAGAGTTAATCTTCTGCTCTCCGTTGTTGTACACCACTGGGATTTTGGGGGAGTGTTTGTTACCACAGCATAACCTAACCTATACTGACTGATACACTTGGGCAAAGGTACTTAATTCTCTGGTCTATGCTCTCTTCATAATAAAACCTCCTTGCAGGATTTCAGAGAGAACCAGATATGATGTCTGTGTTACCTTTGGTATCCAGTAGGCACACAAAAATAGAAACTCTTTTTATTGATAGTAATGTCTTAATAAGTGGTTTATGTATTAATCTATCTGATTGAAGATGCTCTTGAGCCAATTAATATGGGGCATCTTTGTATAGTTGGGGATGAGGACACAGCCCTCTGTCTCCATTCTCTCAGTCCCTCTATGTGTACAGCTCTAAATCCCAATCTAGGGGACTGAACCCACCCCCACCCTCATCTCTGTCCCTGCTGGGAAGGGCAGTCCTCCATCCCGAGAAAGAGTGGCAGAGGAGGGCTATAGAAGTTAATGTCCTGAGAAATAGCCTGGAGGCAGAAGCCTCCAGCAGAAATAGCAACTTTAATACAAAGTAAAAACAAAGCCTGGCCAGGCCTTCCACAGGCTCCAGCAGCTCAGGCCTGAGAGGGGGGCCGCTCAGACCAGAGCCTCTGAGGGGCAGCCTGGCTTCCCAGGTAATTCTACAGTGAGGCCAGGATTGAAGATTTAGAGTTGTGACCCCAGCTCCATTGTGCAAGACCGAGGAAGTCTCAGACACCAGCTGTGCGTTCTATGACTCAACTCAATTCTGACACCATCGACAGCATCAGAGCCCACCGGTTAAGGGCTCGGGCCCACCAGACTGCCCCCACTTCAAACACCCATTTGTCCAGTTTGTCACTTATGCTTCTGACTGGCTATAAACTGGATGTTCCCACCAAACCATACGTGGGTTTGGTTAATTTGCTAGAGTGCCTCTCAGAACTCAGAGAAATGCAGGACTTACCAGATCACCCGTTTATTATAAAAGGATGTAACTCTGGAACTGCCAGATAGAAGAGATGCGTAGGGCAAGGTATGGGGATAGGGTGCAGAGCTTCCAGGCCCTATCTGGGCATCAGTCTCCCTGCATCTCCATGTGGTCACCAACCCAGAAGCTCTCCTCTGGGTTTTTATGGAAGCTTCATCACATAGGCATGACTGATTAAATCCTGGCCATCGGTGATTAATTCAATCTCCAGCCCCTTTTCCTGCTCCTTGGGGCTCAAGGCCAGGGGGTGGGGGGCAGGCAGGACTGAAGGTCTCTCTAATCACATGGTTGGTTTCCCTGGCAACCAGCCCCCATCCTCAGGTGCTTTCCAGAAGTCACCTCATTAACAAGGAGTCAGGTGTGGTGAAAGCGGGTTTGCTATGACTCTCAAGACATCTTGATTGCTCTTATCACTTGGGGCCAGAAACAGAGACAAAGACCAAAGACTTATTTCTTATTATAAATCACAATATCACAGGACTCCTGTTTAAATCATTTGGGGTGGTACAAGGACTTGGCTTTTGAAATACATTGAATAACACGTGTGTCTCATGAGATGGTTGCAAGGAGTAAACACGATGAGCTTAGTAAGTTCTTAAAGGCCTGTCAGAAGGAGACCCGTGAAGTAAATTACGATTATCCATAGCTGTTTAAAATTATGAGACAGATTTACAGACATTGTTATGCTATCTTCTCCCATAAATATTAAGTGTAAAAAGCAGGATGATGAATGTCTTCCTGGTGTCTTCACTTGAGGGGGGAGGGGAAGCTGGGGGTTCTATTCACGTCTGCTTGTATATGCATGACTCTCTCAAGAAGAGGCACCCCTAAAATTGTTACAGTGGTCTCCTGTGGGGACTGCAAATCAGGACAGCATGACTGAAGTGGACAAATTACATTTTGACTGTATGCCCTCTGATACTGCTTCCATGTGTTACCACATTGATCTCTTCTGGGTACCTGTCTTGTTAATTGCAGGGAAAAATATCCCCATGTGATCTGGATGCCCAACAGGTTTTGGAACCACCACCACCATCTATGGCACCAGCCCAGTCAAGTGCAACGTCAGTATTGAGTTTGTGAAGAGCCCAGGTTCCCTAAAGTTTATTTATGAGGCCGTGGGTCTGGGTTTCCCTAAGAGGACTCCAAAACCCTGTGGGCAGGAATGATGTGGGGAAATAGCAGAGATCCAGTCTTTCCAAGAGATTGGCCGCATGCCAGAAGGACAAAAGGGACCCGAGATAGTTCTAGGCTCCTTCTGCATGGAGTGATGTCAGGGAGACACAAAAGAGAACTGAATTCTCCTGCTATTGTTCTGCCTTGTTTCTAATTCTGTTAATTATCAGGTCTCCCTGTGGGGGTTATTATGGGCCCCTTTGAACTTAACCTTCCAGACCCTGCAGCTTCTTGGATGCTGTCCTAGCCGGGTTCCTTGGTGGCTGGTGTCTGCTATTTCCCAGTATTTGGGTGCCCTGGTCTGCAGGCCTACTAGGGTGGGGCTGGGGGCTGAGTTGGAATTGCTGGAGTTCCCAGGGCTTAGGGACAGTTATGTCTCTGGACCCCTTTCTGGACCAGGCTCTCCTTTCCCTGATTCCTTTGCCCCAATCTCGGGCATGGTCTTTCTGTCTCTCCTCCTAATCCTACCTGAGTAGGATCTACCTGGGTCTTTTTTTCCCCCAGAAAAACACTTTCCCATTCTTCAAGGGGGTTACATCTGAGAACTTCCAAATTGCCTCATTCAAAACGGTGTCATGGTCATCCAGGAGAAATGGGACAGAGGATTCATGGGTTGGCAAGCAGGCCCCAGGAAACTGGGCCAAAGGCTGCCCTCAGTGATTAAGGAAGTATTCTTGGGGAGAGTGAAACTCTCTGAGCCTTGTCCTGTTATATTGGTAGCTGTCCATGGGCTGGGGCATCATGTTCTGTGAGGGGGATTTGCCTGTCATGTTGAAGGTATCTGGTACAGTTGGTGTCCTCAAGGCACAGCTGACTCCATTTCCTCAACTGGAAAACCTGAGAAATGGTGTCACAGAGCTGTGTGTGAAAATGCACAACACTGAGTCTGGCTGAGTGTAGGTGAGTGTTAGCTGCATCTGGATTTGGGTCCTAGTAGGAGAGGGCATGTCTCCAAAGTGCACCTCTCATTGGGACTTCCATCCAGGCATGCACAGTTCTTTCTTTCTCCTGGCAACCCTATGGGAGCAGGTATCTATGCTGAGGTGGGCACTGCTGGAGTTGGGAGAAATGAAGACTGGACTCATGGGGAGGCTGTAGGGAGAACAGCTCTTGTTGAAGATTGGCTGCACCAGGGTGGGCAATGGAGACCTGGACACATTCTTGGGTAACTGAAACCCTCATGAACCTATGGTGTCACCAATGCCTAGAGATTCAGCCAGTTGGATCTCTGGAGGCTTGAAAGACAGAGACAGTGCACCAGCCCTTTGGATCTGGAGGTCACTACAGCATAACTCAGTCCGGTCCCCTCCACCTTTGCTTGTCCCTTTCTTCTGGCTGCCAATCTGGGCCAGCTTCCTTTGGGTGTGTGATCCAGGGTCCCATTGACCTCGTGAAAACCCTGTAAGAATTTAGGGTGGCATATGGAAAGCCAGTGTAACCTTGAGCTAGTCTTGGCCCTTTCTTGGACAGAGAGGTCAGAGTGAACTAAAATATAGCTGATTTCCTCCCTTCTGGTTCCTTCAAGCTCCATAATCTTTGGGTCCCTTCAGGACTCATAGATGTGAATAAATTCCTAAATGGGGACACTAGCATCCAAACTTGTCCCCTTAATTATGTAGACCCGAACTGGAAGGATGAATGTGGAAGAGCTCAGGGAAGAACCACCTTTGAGATGGGCCCTATAGTTTTTCCCAAAGTTTCTGGAACAGATGTGTTGAGTGACCTCCCTGCACTGTCTCCTTCAGCAGCCACCAGGAGAGTGAAGCCTCAGTGCCACCCAGCAGGAACCACCTCATTTATATGCCCCAGAAACAATTTTTGTGAATTTAATTAATCACAGTTTACATGCTAATAACCCTTAAAATATTTTTATGGGTAAATAATGGTTATTCCCTGCTGTGGGGGGAATCCATTGGTTTTAGTGTTCATTTATATTTTATTTCTCATTGTGTGATTAGAGAGTGAGGCTGATGCCTACCATCATGATGGTCGGAGAGAGGAATAATTTTCATTTCATGGATGAGGCGTGGAGAAAGTCAGCTCTTTCCCAGTAGATACTTCATGTCAAGATGGGGCAGCTGGAGAGCCCAATCCCCAACTTGGCCACTTTTACTTCTAGGCCTCCTGGTATAACATCATGATTACAATTCTACTATATTAATCATTATCATCACTACTACCACCACCACTACCATTATCACTACTTAAAACCAGTTTTATCATGACCCTCACCACCACTACCACCACCACCACCATCATCACTATCACCATCACTACCACTGCCATCATCACCAGCTACCACCACCATCATCACCATTATCACTATCACTACCACCACCATCACCACCATCACGAACACCAACACCACCATCACCATCATCACCACTACCACCATCCCACAACCATCACCACCACCCCAACAACCACCACCATCACAACCATCACCATCTTACCACCATGACCACCACTAATCTCACCACCATCATCACCACCACCAACACCATCACCATCGACAACCACCACCACCATCATCACCACCACCAACAACAACCACCATCATCACCATCACCACCACCATTATCTCCACCATTACTGCCACTATCACTTCACCATCACTTCCATCATCTCCGTCATCCCTATTATCATCACCACCACTACCATCATCACCATAGCCTTCAACACCACTGTCACTATCACCATCATTATTGCCACAACTTACCATCTCAACTTTGAGTACAGTTCTGTACCTTGGAGATGCTACTCCATCCCATCCAGAAACCCAGCATCCTCTTTGGGCCTTCCCTGCTCCTCTTTCTCTTTCCCCACATCCTCACCCTTTCACATCTAATCAAACACTAAATCCCATTGATTCTACCTCTTGCACATCTCTTTTTTATGTTCTTATCTTTATATATATGTGAATAAATATATATTCTCCATATATGTATTCTCATAATTTCTCAGTTGATCTCCTGCAAAACTAGTCTATTTCTATCCAGTGTGGTGCTAGAATGTCTTCCTAATATGAAAATCTGACTTCTGTTGATTGAAACTTTTTCTTATGGCCTCTTCCTCATCATTGGTACTCCAACTTGAGTACTATATAAACTATTTCTATAGAGAATAGTCTACGGACCTCATATTGGCTTAAACATTTTTTATTGTAATGTTACTCAGTTATTTACAAATAAAACTAGGTATCCACTTATTCTTCATGTGACTCTAATCCACCATTAGTTGTAAGATGCATAATTATTTTCTGTAGCATTAAGAGGGAAACAGTCTTGTCAGTTCTACTTGTAGAGGCTATAGATTTTAAGATGCATCCCAATTTCAGAGTCAAAATGTAACAAAAATTATGTTTTAGAATCAATGACAAAAGAAGTTCCTAGACAGCGATAAGACTCACACAAATTAGAAACTATGTACAAATAAAGGTGATAAAATTCAAATTAGCATTATTTACTTAACATGAGAGATGATGTTGTCTTGGTGAAGCTAATTTGCCACTTACTAAAAATGAATTGCTGTTCTAGCACAGGTTCTCTTTAGTTCCACTGCCTTTATTATTTTGGGGGGTGTGGAGACTTAATTCTCCCATCCTTTTCTTCTAAGAACCTTCATTGCTGTAGCAAGCCACCAATTGGCCTTTATCTGACACAAACACACCATTTGTGTATCAACTCTACCTCTTCTCTTTTCCATTTGTCCTGGGACAATTAAAACATTCTTACTGGACCCCGAAGTGATTCCAGACAACATGACAACATTCCATGCTGCTTGTCAGGGAGATGATCCAGAACATGTTGGTATTGGGTGAACATGCCCAAGTGCTAAATGTTCTTGCTGAGCACTCATAAATCCCTGAGTGTAAATCGGCAAATTCTCGGGGATCCTTTAATGACACTTTTAGACACTGGTCATCAAGATAAAGTCTCCATTTCTAGCATGATCTAGCCCTGCCTCATTTCCGGCTCTGTCCTGTTCTCTGCTGCAGCCTTAACTCGCTCCTTGCTGGTCCTGGACGCCATGCACTCTTCCGTTCCTGGGTCTTCGTGTATGCTGTTCCCTTTGTCTGGAAGGCTTTTCCTCCCCTTGTCTGCACGGAAAGATGTTCCACACTCTTGATGCCCCACCTGCAGCTCAGTGAAGGTTATCTGACATCTCAGCAGGGAATCTGGCTTTTCCAGGTCAGAACATTGGTTATGCATCATTTTACAATTGCTTGAGAATGCGAACTTTGTCTATCTTTGCGATGCTTAGTACGGAGATGGGTACAGATTAAGGACTGAATAGACGGAATGAAGAACTTTCATTTTTCCTTTATTACAAAAGTTGTGTGTGTTTGCACCCAAACTCCTGCCTCTTCCCCTCGTCCACTTGTCCTCTGCTACCTCTGCCAATGCCCGTTCACCCTCTTTCTTTCTCCCTGTCCTTTCTCTTCTCACTGCTTCCTTTCTGTCCTGCCCCTAGCCACCCTCCTTGTCCTTCCAGGTTCTCTCTGAGTCCCCTTGGGCGCTGTCTGTCCCTTTGTCTCTCTCTTTATTACAGAATCCTTGGCCTTGTTATTTGAGCTCAGACATCCCTCTCTTGGCTGGACCCAGCTAGCAGAGCTGGGGGTCCCCGAGGGCCGTGCAGTGTGCATAGGAATAGACCGGCTTTCTGGGGAAGAGAACATCCAAGTGATGTCTCAGAGCACAGAGGTGAGGATAACACTCTGGTGAACAGGGAGCTCCCTTCCTAGAGAATTTCTAGGTTCCTTCTTATAGATGCTGAATCCCTTCAGAGACCCAAACTGGTTAAGTGATGCAGAGGGAGGTACCTCGCCCCTTTGAGCCTCCACCGTCCACTACTGAAAGGGGGTGATAATAACACAGGGGCCTGGCAGGACTGCGGGGAGAGATGGAATGAGCACATGTGTGATAACGCTGAGCATCGTGCCCCGCCATAGCAGGTGATCAATAAACGCAAGCTTCCTATCTCTGTTTGTCCACTGCCTTTGGGAAAAAAAAGAAAGCCTTTTTGTTGGAGGTGTTAGAGGAGAAAGTGAGAAATCTGGGTTCTAGTCCCTGTTCCAGCATGATGGTCTTTGGGCATATCACCCTCATCCTTCTGAAGCTCTATTTTCTCATCTATGATGGGAGGATGAGTAATAATAAAGCCAACGACCTCGCAGAGTTTTGAAAATGACTGAATGGAAAGAGCTAGTATTTGAGTAAGAGATGATCAGGGCACATGTCAAGCAACAACAACAGCATTTACTGTGTCATCAGCAAGAACTTTTCCACCAACTTGGGGCATTGATAAGGCAGAGTTCTTTCATTTTTCTGATCAGTTACTTGGGCACTCCCCTGCCTTATTTATTTATAACCTTTCTCTCAAGGTTTTTCCCCTACCCCCCACTGACCCTGAATGATCTCAGAACCCCAGAGGATTTCTTAGTTCCAACGGGAGCCTGTCCACCTCCAATGCAGACACAGCAAGAACAGGAGTCTGGTTGGTCCCCTGCTGCAGCTGCTTCCTGGTCCCGAAGTGGTTGCTGTTCAGGCTAGGTTCCACACGGTCTCATGGATGCTCCGTCCTGTGCCTGTGCCATGTAGTTTCTGGATGCCCGTTGAGAGAGGATGATGCGATTTCTTTAGCGCTATGTTTGGCCAAGAGTTACACTTACTTGACCTCAGTGTAACATGTCTACGGCCAGTTCATATACACAGTCACTTCTTGGGTGTAAGCTGGACCTGGGACCCCTTTATTTTTTTATCTTTTTGAGATTTATTTTGAGAGAGAGAGAGTGAGAGAGCAGTGGGGAGGGGCAGAGGGAGAGGGAGAGAGAATCTCAAGGAGTTTCCATGCTGAGCCGGGAGCCCAAGGTGGGGCTCAATCTCAGGACCCTGAGATCATGACCTGAGCCGAAACCAAGAGTTGGATGCTCAACTGACTGTACCACCCAGGCACCCCAATGAGCACCTTAAGTATTATTATTTCCTCCTTCTTCCCCTTTGACTTAATTACCGGATAACTATTGGGACCTAATTATTAAACAGCAATTATTTGATTCTTTCAAGCCTTAAAGCTCTTGTTATATCCATCTTGAAGGAAATCCACTTGAAGGGCCAATTGCTTTGTACCTGTCCTTCTACTGCAGGCCAGCCTTAGTGATCGCAAAATGTCATCTGCTCCTAGTCATGCTATGCTGTAATTGGCAGCATCGCACTTTCTTTAAGTAAAGTTGAGGGAGGAATCCACAAGTTTGTTATTCTACATCACAGTCCTATGATACTCCTACCAATGGAGCATAGAGTACCCTGCATCACTCACAAGGTAAAAGGTGTGGTCTAGAGCTAAGGTAGAAACAGGACTTGTACTGGAAACAGACAGAAATTGTATCTGGGGTGGAAATCAATTGCATTTGTCTGATTGCTCCTTCAACCCTCAAAGAACCTCAATTTTCTTTTTGGGAACCACCCTTCCCCCCACTCTTAGTCCATGTGGTTTGGGCCAGACTGGTCCTATTCCTATTCTCGAGGGATGGGAATCTAACCCAGGTCTGGCCAGAGGGCTGAAACTCCCTGGCTGAAGTGACTGGTTCAGGGATCCACACGTGATCCAGGTAGGGCCGATGAAAGCCCCACCCAAGATTTTGGCTAGAACGATGTGGAAGAGAAGCACCCTCTTTCTGTTGGGAATGCTAGGCAGACAAGATGGAAGCTTGAAGCAGCTGGGACAAAACCCTACTGAGAAAGAAGTCAACTCTGCAGCGAGCCAAGCCAAGACCTAGAGAGATTCTTAAAGATTTTTGAGCACCTTGATCCAACTATGCCTGAAGCCAAACCTACTGATGGTCTTTCATGAGCCAGAACGTACCTATTTTCTCTTTAAGTCAGTTTGAGTTGGCTGGTGATTTTTGGTCATTTAGCGTAAGAAGGTTACATTAAACTGGAGACGTTACCCTAAAAGACAGGCATACAGGCAGATGATGATCTCTGATACTTAGGCACTTCTTCCCACCTCTTTGCAGGGCAGAGCCACCCCATCTCTCCCTGCTGCTTGGGTCTGAGGCAACCAGCGCAGGGCGCCAGTACCAGGCAGGCTGCAAATATTGCAAAACGTCTGGGGAAAACGGCATTGTTCCCAATTTATGTTTTTGCCTCCTTTCCCGTCTCTTGCATTTTCGCTTTTATTTAAGGCTGTGTTCAATGTTGTAATTACTTTTTTAATCGGTAACATCTGTGTCTGGGGCGTGTGGCTCCCCGCCGTCGCTGGGCCTGGCCCTGTAAACAAACACTGGCACTTTAGCTGGGAAGCTCCCGCTGAAATATTGCCCTAAATAAATAAAAGGCAAATTAGATATTGGAAAAGAACTTTAAATTACATTTGGATTCTCGGGGAATTACATATTACATCTGCATTCGGGACAAATGAGTTCACCGTGAATAATACGTCTGGAGTGAGCGCCTGGGAGAGCAGAGCCATGCTGGGCGCTGGGAGGAGGGAGGACCACAGCAGGTCTTTCCAAGGATAGTGAGGCATAAAACAGAGGGGGCTTCTCGAGGGAGGACGGCATGCGTAAACCCTCAGAAACCTTGGATGTGCCTGCGGGATCTGCCAGAGAAACGGGGGCTCCCTGGAAGGAAAGCTACTAGGTTAATTGAACTGGGTGATTCTCCTGGGGGCGGAAGGAGGTGCTGACATTATCCTGTCCCTGCTGTGTGCCCGGGTGCCCCACAAACATGCAGGTAGTGTGGTTGCCAGCTTTGGTGACAGGGACCTGGGTACCGATGCTGGTTTTATCACTATGCTGACCAGTCGGTAGACACTGGCATCAGGGGACTTCAGTCTCCTGACTTGGTCACTGAAGAACTTCAGGACTGGGAGGGTTATATGTCTTAACAGCAAGGGCTTGGCATCAGTCTGACGTGGGTTCAAATCCCTGTTCTGCCACTTTCTACCAGGTGCCTTGGGCCAAGTCACTTACCTCGCCAGGCCTCAGTTTCTTCTTCTGTGGAATGGGGATCATGCCAATAGTAGCTCGTCTCCCAGAGGTGCCGAAGGATTAGATGTGACAACGAATGTTGCTTGCTTAGCATAACTGCGCTCACCGAATGGTAATGAATATAATTCAGTCTTGTTATCTGTACAATGGTCTTGTGTAACAGGATGTTAAAATCGAGATTCCAATTAGGCACTGAGATAAAATAGACGTGCAGTTTCAAAGTGAGGTGTCAATTCACTATAGGCAGACTCTAGGAAAGATGTAGCCCAACTCCCAACACCCTTTGCCTGATCCAGAAAGGGGATGGACTTGAGCCCCGGGGGCTCAGGGATTGGTAAGCAGAGCCTGGGTGGATTCAGCCACTCGTCCCCCACGCCCCGACGCCCAGAGGATGCCTTTGGTGGGGAACCTGCCCTCTCGCCTGCACACAGCCATCCTGCTTGACCTCCACACGCAACACTGCCCGCCCCTTGGTGGCATCCTGACCCACATTTGTCCACATAACCCATCGCTGGGCTCTGCTGGCCTCTCTGTTCATCTCTCTCCATTCTCAGGCTTCCCCTTCTCTGGCTCAGTGGCTCTCAGCCAGCTGCCCCATAATATTCCCTGGCGCCTTCGAATTCCAATGCCCAGGCTGCCCTCCAGCACACCATGGAAGCAGACTCTTCTAGAATAGGGCTTCTTTCACTGAGCATCATGTTTTCAAGGTTCATCTATGTTGTAGGATGGATCAGTACTTCTAAGAGAAAATCAGATTTTCTCTCTCTCAAGACGAGTATCATGTGATCTCACTGATATGAGGAATTTGAGAAACAAGACAGAGGATCATAGGGGAAGGGAGGGAAAAATGAAACAAGATGAAACCAGAGAGGGAGACAAACCGTAAGAGACTCTTAATCTCTGGAAACAAACTGAGGGTTGCTGGAGTGGAGCGGGGTGGGAGGGATGGGGTGGCTGGGTGATGGACATTGGGGAGGGTATGTGCTATGGTGAGTGCTGTGAATTGTGCAAGACTGATGAATCACAGACCTGTGCTCCTGAAACAAATAATACATTATACGTTAACAAAAAATGTTTAATTGCTGAGCAGGAAAAAAAAATTAAAGATATGTGGGACATTTCATAAGAAAGGAAGAATATAAAAGACTGTTTATGTGTCTGTTTCTTATGTTGTTTGTCCTCTCCTCCCCCCTTGTATTGGTAACATCAATTTTGAACGATCTAAGCTTTTCTTTAAAAAAAAATTTTTTTTATGTATTCATGAGAGACACACACACAGAGAGAGAGAGAGAGAGAGAGAGAGGCGGAGGGAGAAGCAGGCTCCCAAGGAGCAGGGAACCTAATGCGGGGCTCGATCCCAGGACTCTGGGATCATGACCTGAGCTGAAGGCAGACGCTCAACCATCTGAGCCACCCAGGCGTCCACGATTTAAGCTTTTCATAAAAACTTGGAAAATGCAAAAAAAAAAAAAAAAGGTTTTCTCTCTCTCTTTTTTTCCCCTTCCTTCTCTCTCTCTCTCTTTGAACAACTCAGCACCTTTTAGTATATTCAGAGTGGTGCATACATCACCACCAGTTTCTTTCTGTGTCATTGAGGTGTAACCGGCAGGCAGCACTGTGTAAATTCATGGTGTGCAGTATAATGACTTGGTTTACAAATCTTGTGAAATGATAACCACAGTAAGTTTAGTTAACATCCATCATTTCATAGTGATGCAAAAGAGAAAAGGGGGGAAATGTTTACCACTATCAATTTAAAAGCATTTCTGGGGCACCCACCTGGCTCACTCAATGGAGCCGGTGACTCTTGATCTCAGGGTTGTGAGTTCAAGCCCCACGTGGGGTGTAGAGATTACTTAAAAATAAAATCTTTTAAAAAATAAATGAAAGGAGTTTCATTACCCCAAGAAGATGTCATGCACCCTTTAGCAGTCGCTCCCCAATCCTCGCTATCTTCCCCTGTCCCCCCCCCAAGTCATAGGTCACAAATAATCTACCTTCGATCTCTGTAGATTTGCCTATCCTAGAAATTTCACATAAATGGGATCATATAATATGTGGTCCTTTGAGCCTGGCTTCTTTCACTGAGCCTCATGGTTTCAAGGTTCATCCATGTTTTAGGATGGATCAGTCCTTCATTTTTTTGTTGTTGTTGCTGAGTAATATTTTATTATATGGATATACCACATTTTATTTATTCCTTCATCAGCTGATGGAAATTCGGGCTGTTTCCACTCTGGTTATTATGAATATTGCTGCTGTAAACATCCCTGTATGGGATTTTTTAAAAAAGATTTTTTATTTATTCATTTGAGAGAGAGAGCACAAGCAGGGGGAGAGGCAGAAGAAGAAGCAGACTCTGTACTGAGCAGGGAGCCTGACATGGGTCTTGATCCCAGGACCTTGGGATCATGACCTGAGCCAAAGGCAGACCCTTAACCTACTGGGCCACTCAGACGCCCCTCTGTGTTTAGCATTTTGAAGCATGTCTCCCGAAGTGGCCACACCATTCTGCATTCCCTCTGGGGGTGGTGAGAGGGTCCCTACCTCTTCACATTCTCACCATCACATGTCACTGTCTATCTTTTGGATTCTAGCCTTCCTGGTGGGTGTGAGGCAGTCTCTCCTAGTGGTGTGGATCTGCATTTCCCTCATGGATAATGTTGAGCATCTTTTCACAGGCTTCTTGGCCCTTTGTCTATCTTCTTTGGAGAAGTGTCTATTCTGATTCTTGGCCCATTTTAAAATTGGGTTATTTGTGTTTGTATTATTAAGTTGTGAATGTTCTTTATATATTGTAGTTACAAGTCTGCTATGTAACTGGCATCTTTTCCCTCCCATTCTGTGGGTGGTTCTTTTCCTTTTTTAATTAAAAATTTTTTTAGATTTTTTTACTTTTTAAGTCATCTCTGCACCCAATATGGGGCTCAAAGTCACAACACTGAGATTAAGAGTTGCCTGCTCCACTGACTGAGCCAGCCAAGCACCCCTTCCCTTTCTTGATGGTGTCCTTTGAGGTACAATGGTTTTAATTTTGATGAAGTCCGATTTATCTAGTTTTTCTTGTTGCTTGTGATTTTGGTGTCACATCTCAGATCCAAATCCAAGACCACTAAGATTTTCTCTTATGTTTCTTCAAAATGTTTAGATAGTTTTAGCTCTTACAGTTAGGTCTTTGATCCATTTTGAGTAATTTTTGCATGTGGTGTGAAAAGGAGGTTCGACTTTGTTCACTTTCTTGCATGTGAATATCCAGTTGTCCCAGGACCATTTGTTGGAAAGACTATTCTTTGTCCATTGAATGGACCCACACCCCAGATCCATTGGCCATAGACATAGGGGCTTATTTCTAGACTCTCAGTTCTGTTCCATGGATGTACAATGTCAATACCACACTGTCTTGGTACCATAGCTTTGTAGTAAGTTTTGAAAGAGGGAAGCGTGATTCCTCCAATTTCGTCTTCTTTTTCAAGACTGTAAGGCTGTATTCTGGGTTCCTTGAATTTCCATGTGAATTTTAGGATCCACTGAGTCAGCTGGGATGTTGATAGGGATTGAGTTGAAACTAGATCCTTTTGGGAAGTCTTGCTAAGGTGGCAGAGCTACTAAGTCTTCTGATCTATGAACATGGAATGTCTTCTTATTTCTTCAGGTCTTCCTTAATTTCCTTCAGCAATGTTTTGTAATTTTCAGAGTGTAATAAGTTTTGCACTTGTAGTTACATCAGCATTTTTTAAAGCTCCCTCGATGATTCCAATGTACAGACAAGATTTCATAGTGATGTCAACAGCAAACATGCCTCCAGCACTTTTATACCAGGCCCTGTCTTATTTCAGTTATTCCCTAGAATAATCCAAATGGCTGCAGACCCCTGAGGCTTTTTATAGGTGAGGAAGCTGATGCTCACTTGTCACACAGCCGGCAAGTGGTAGAGCTAAGATCTCCACTCCCATCCATGACTCCGTAGCCTGGCGTCTTACCCTTGTGTGGAAGTTCTTCACCTTTTCATGCACAAGCCTTTCAAAGCCCCCATAAATCATTGCACACACAGTTCCCTTTTCCTGAAACCCTCCTTTCCTCCTCCCACTCCATTTTAGCCTTTGGTAACTTCACTCGTACTTTTCAATCCTCAGTTCAGTGTCACCTCCTTTCAATGGATTTCCCTGAGTGTCTTCTTATCGCTCTCCAAGGGAATGAAGCTGTCACTCTTGTACTGGGCTCTCTGTGCTGCTGGACCTGCCTCTACTACAGCACATATCCTGTATTACAATTGGGAGTGTGGCCGCTTTACTTTTTTTTTTAATAATTTTTTATTCTTATGTTAATCACCATACATTACATCATTAGTTCTTGATGCAGTGTTCCATGATTCATTGTTTGTGCATAACACCCAGTGCTCCACGCAGAATGTGCCCTCTTTAATACCCATCACCAGGCTAACCCATCCCCCTACCCTCCTCCCCTCTAAACCCTCAGTTTGTTTTTCAGAGTCCATCGTCTCTCATGGTTCGTCTCCCCCTCCGACTTACTCCCCTTCATTCTTCCCCTGAGTGTGGCCACTTTAAAACACTCATCCCTTTGCTTGAATCATGGCTGGCTTGCGGTACAAACAACAATGCATGGTTTCCAAGGCTAAGTCAACCATAGCCATGCAGCTTCTGCTGTGATCACTAGAACAATTGCTCTAGGAGCCCTGAGCACCTTGTGGGAAGTCTGACCACCCCGTGACTGCCCTACTCGAGAGGCCACACGTTAAGTTCTCTGGGTGACAGTCTCAGCTCAGCTTGTTCTTCAGTGCTCTCAACGTGGGCACCAGAGCTGGGAGTGAAGAAGTCACTGCGGAAATGGATCCTTCTATCCTCCTATCCTCCATCATTCAAGTCTCCTCCACCCCCACCACCACCCAGAAGAGGTCTCAGACATCAGGGAGCAAAGAAAAACCATTCTGGCTCTGCCTTTTCTGAATCCCTGGCCCACAGAATCCATCAGTATCCTGGTTGTTGCTCGGCGCCTCTAAGTTTCGGAATGGTAAAACATACCGCAGTGGATAACCATAGCAATTGGCTTGTGCATCTGCCTTCTCCGGCTAGACTGTGAACTCTTTGAGGCCAAGATTGAGTCAAACGCATCTTTCTATTACTTGTTTCCAGCACAGGGCTGACTCAGGGTTGGTGCTTATCAAGGTGTGTTGAGCAAACTTATAAAATCATGAATGGTCTAAATTGCCCCAAGTGGGGCTTTGCTGAAAGCCTGTCCCACTAACATGGCAGCCGTGCGCCAAACTGAACCATGGGGAGGTACGTGCCCACATCTGGAGCCCCAGAATTTTCTTTCTTTTTATTTTTTATAATCAGGCTTTAGAATTTAATATTTTTCAATAAAACTGGCTACAATTTTTAGACATTATATATTTTACACTGTTTTTATAAAAGTAAGCTTTTCTTTTTTTTTTAATATTGCCTCAAGGCAGTTCTAACATTGTGGTGAATCTATTTTTTTTTAAATATTTTACTGTTATGTTAATCACCATATATTACATCATTGTAGTTTTTGATGTAGTGTTCCATGATTCATTCTTTGTTCATAACACCCAGTGCTCCATGCAGAATGTGCCCTCTTTAATACCCATCCCCAGGCTAACCCATCCCCCCACCCCCCTCCCCTCTAGAACCCTCAGTTTGTTTTTCAGAGTCCATCATCTCTCATGGTTCGTCTCCCCCTCTGACTTACTCCCCTTCATTCTTCCTCTCCTGCTATCCTCTTCTTTTTCTTTTTTCTTAAAATATGTTGCGTTATTTGTTTCAGAAGTACAGATCTGTGATTCAACAGACTTGCACAATTCACAGTGCTCACCATAGCACATACCCTCCCCAATGTCTATCACCCAGCCACCCCATCCCTCCCACCCCCAACCACTCCAGTAACACTCAGTTTGTTTCCTGAGATTAAGAATTCCTCATATCAGTGAGGTCATATGATACATGTCTTTCTCTGATTGACTTGTTTCACTAAGCATAACACCCTCCAGTTCCATCCACGTCGTTGCAAATGGCAAGAACTCATTCCTTTTGATGGCTGCATAATATTCCATTGTGTATATATACCACTCCTTCTTTATCCATTCATCTGTTGATGGACATCTTGGCTCTTTCCACAGTTTGGCTATTGTGGACATTGCTGCTCTAAACATTGGGGTGCACGTACCCCTTCGGATCCATACATTTGTATCTTTGGGGTAAATACCCAGCAGTGCAATTGCTGGATCGAACGGTAGCTCTAATTTCAACTGTTTGAGGAACCTCCATACTGTTTTCCAGAGTGGTTGCGCCAGCTTCCATTCCCACCAACAGTGTAGGAGGGTTCCCCTTTCTCCACATCCCCGCCAACATCTGTCGTTCCCTGACTTGTTAATTTTAGCCATTCTGACTGGTGTGAGGTGGTATCTCATTGAGGTTTTGATTTGGATTTCCCTGATGCCGAGCGATGTGGAGCACTTTTTCATGTGCCTGCTGGCCATTTGGATGTCTTCTTTGGAAAAATGTCTGTTCATGTCGTCTGCCCATTTCTTGATTGGATTATTTGTTCTTTGGGTGTTGAGTTTGATAAGTTCTTTATAGATTTTGGATACTAGCCCTTTATCTGATATATCATTTGCAAATATGTTCTCCCATTCTGTCGGTTGTCTTTTGGTTTTGTGGACTGTTTCTTTTGCTGTGCAAAAGCTTTTTATCTTGATGAAATCCCAATAGTTCATTTTTGCCCTGGCTTCCTGTGATTTGGTGATGTTTCTAGGAAGAAGTTGCTGCGGCTGAGGTCGAAGAGGTTGCTACCTGTGTTCTCCTTTAGGATTTTGATGGACTCCTGTCTCACGTTTAGGTCTTTCAACCATTTGGAGTCTATTTTTGTGTGTGGTGTAAGGAAATGGTCCAGTTTCATTCTTCTGCATGTGGCTGTCCAATTTTCCCAACACCATTTGTTGAAGAGACTGTCTTTTTTCCATTGGACATTCTTTCCTGCTTTGTCAAAGATGAGTTGACCATAGAGTTGAGGGGCCATTTCTGGGCTCTCTATTCTGTTCCATTGATCGATGAGTCTGTTTTTGTGCCAGTACCATACTGTCTTGATGATGACAGCTTTGTAATAGAGCTGGAAGTCTGGAATTGTGATGCCGCCAGCTTTGCTTTTCTTTTTCAATATTCCTCTGGCTATTCGGGGTTTCTTTTGGTTCCATACAAATTTTAGGATTATTTGTTCCATTTCTTTGAAAAAAGTGGATGGTATTTTGATGGGGATTGCATTGAATGTGTAGATTGCTCTAGGTAGCATTGACGTCTTCACAATGTTGGTTCTTCCAATCCATGAGCATGGAACGTTTTTCCATTTCTTTGTGTCTTCTTCAATTTCTTTCATGAGTATTTTATAGTTTTCTGAGTACAGATCCTTTGCCTCTTTGGTTAAATTTATTCCTAGGTATCTTATGGTTTTGGGTGCAATTGTAAATGGGATCGACTCCTTGATTTGTCTCTCTTCTGTCTTGTTGTTGATGTATAGGAATGCCACTGATTTCTGTGCATTGATTTATATCCTGCTACTTGACTGAATTCCTGTATGAGTTCTAGCAGTTTTGGGGTGGAATCTTTTGGGTTTTCCACATACAGTATCATATCATCTGCAAAGAGTGAGAGTTTGACTTCCTCCTTGCCGATTTGGATGCCTTTGATTTCTTTTTGTTGTCTGATTGCTGTGGCTAGGACTTCTAATACTATGTTGAATAGCAGTGGTGAGAGTGAACATCCCTGCCACGTTCCTGACCTTAGGGGAAAAGCTCTCAGCCTTTCCCCATAGAGAATGATATTCCCTGTAGGTTTTTCATAGATGGCTTTCATGATATTGAGGTATGTACCCTCTATCCCTATACTCTGAAGAGTTTTGATCAAGAAAGGATGCTGTACTTTGTCAAATGCTTTTTCTGCATCTATTGAGAGGATCATATGATTCTTGTTCTTTCTTTTGTTAATGTATTGTATCACGTTGATTGATTTGCGGATGTTGAACCAGCCTTGCAGCCCAGGGATAAATACCACTTGGTCGTGGTGAATAATCCTTTTAATGTACTGTTGGATCCTATTGGCTAGGATTTTGGTGAGAATTTTTGCATCCATGTTCATCAAGGATATTGGTCTGTAGTTCTCCTTTTTCATGGGGTCTTTGTCTGGTTTTGGGATCAAGGTAATGCTGGCCTCATAAAATGAGTTCGGAAGTTTTCCTTCCATTTCTATTTTTTTGGAACAGTTTCAGGAGAATAGGTATTAATTCTTCTTTAAATGTCTGATAGAATTCCCCTGGGAAGCCATCTGGCCCTGGGCTTTTGTTTCTTGGGAGATTTTTGATGACTGCTTCAATTTCCTTAGTGGTTATAGGTCTGTTCAGGTTTTCTATTTCTTCCTGGTTCAATTTTGGTAGTTGATACATCTCTAGGAATGCACCCATTTCTTCCAGGTTATCTAATTTGCTGGCATAGAGTTGCTCATAATATGTTCTTATAATTGTTTGTATTTCTTTGGTGTTGGTTGTGATCTCTCCTCTTTCATTCATGATTTTGTTGATTTGGGTCATTTCTCTTTTCTTTTGGATCAGTCTGGCCAGGGGTTTATCAATCTTGTTAATTCTTTCAAAGAACCAGCACCTAGTTTCATTGATCTGTTCTACTGTTCTTTTGGTTTCTAGTTCATTGATTTCTGCTCTGATCTTTATGATTTCTCTTCTCCTGCTGGGTTTAGGCTTGATTTGCTGTTCTTTCTCCAGCTCCTTTAGGTGTAGGGTTAGGTTGTGTATTTGAGACCTTTCTTGTTTCTTGAGGAAGGCTTGTATTGCTATATACTTTCCTCTCAGGACTGCCTTTGCTGTATCCCAAAGATTTTGAACAGTTGTGTTTTCATTTTCATTGGTTTCCATGAATTTTATTCTTCTTTAATTTCCTGGTTGACGCATTCATTCTTTAGTAGGATGCTCTTTAGCCTCCATGTATTTGAGTTCTTTCTGACTTTCCTCTTGTGATTGAGTTCCAGTTTCAAAGCATTGTGGTCTGAAAATATCCAGGGAATGATCTCAATCTTTTGGTACCAGTTGAGACCTGATTTGTGACCCAGGATGTGATCAATTCTGGAGAATGTTCCATGGGCACTAGAGAAGAATGTGTATTCCATTGCTTTGGGATGGAATGTTCTGAATATGTCTGTGAAGTCCATTTGGTCCAGTGTGTCATTTAAAGTCTTTATTTCCTTGTTGATCTTTTGCTTAGATGATCTGTCCATCTCAGTCAGGGGGGTGTTAAAGTCCCCCAGTATTATTGTATTGTTGTCAATGTGTTTCTTTGCTTTTGTTATTAATTGCCTTATATAATTGGCTGCTCCCATGTTCGGGGCATAGATATTTACAATTGTTAGATCTTCTTGTTGGATAGACCCTTTAAGTAGTATATAGTGTCCTTCCTCATCTCTTCTTACAGTCTTTGTTTTAAAATCTAGTTTGTCTGATATAAGGATTGCCACCTCAGCTTTCTTTTGGTGTCCAGTAGCATGGTAAATGGTCTTCCACCCCCTCACTTTCAATGTGGGGGTGTCTTTGGGTCTAAAATGAGTCTCTTGCAGACAGCATATTGATGGGTCTTGTTTTTTAATCCAATCTGATAGCCTGTGTCTTTTGATTGGGGCATTGAGCCCATTTACATTCAGGGTAACTATTGAAAGGTATGAATTTAGTGCCATTGTATTGCCTGTAAGGTGACTGTTACTGTATGTTGTCTGTGTTCCTTTCTGATCTTTGCTGCTTTTAGGCTCTCTCTTTGCTTAGAGGACCCCTTTCAATATTTCTTGCAGGGCTGGTTTCGTGTTTGCAAATTCCTTTAGTTTTTGTTTGTCCTGGAAGCTTTTTATCTCTCCTTCTATTTTAAATGACAGCCTCAATGGATATAGTATTCTTGGCTGCATATTTTTCTCGTTTAGTGCTCTGAAGATATTTTGCCAGTCCTTTCTGGCCTGCCAGGTCTCTGGGGATAGGTCTGTTGCCAATCTAATGTTTCTACCATTGTAGGTTACATATCTCTTCTCCCGAGCTGCTTTCAGGATTTTCTCTTTGTCTCTGAGACTCGTAAGTTTTACTATTAGATGTCGGGGTGTTAACCTATTTTTATTGATTTTGAGAGGGGTTCTCTGTGCCTCCTGGATTTTGATGCCTGGTTCCTTCCTCACATTAGGGAAGTTCTCCTCTATTATTTGCTCCAATATACCTTCTGCCCCTCTCTCTCTCTCTCTTCTTCTTCTTGGACCCCAATTATTCTAATGTTGTTTCGTCTTATCGTATCACTTATCTCTCGAATTCTGCCCTCGTGATCCTGTAGTTGTTTCTCTCTCTTTTTCTTAGCCTCTTTATTTTCCATCATTTGGTCTTCTATATCACTGATTCTCTCTTCTGTCTCATTTATCCCAGCAGTTAGTGCCCCCATTTTTGATTGCACTTCATCAATAGCCTTTTTGATTTCGACTTGGTTAGATTTTCGTTCTTTTATTTCTCCAGAAAGGGTTTCTCTAATAACTTCCACGCTTTTTTTAAGCGCAGCTAGTATCTTTAAAGTCATGATTCTGAACTCTCGGTTCGACATCGTACTAATGTCCGTATTGAGTAGGTCCCTGGCTGACGGCACTACCTCTTGTTCTTTTTGCTGAGGTGATTTTTTCCGTCTTGTCATTTTGTCCAGAGGAGAATAGATGAATGAGAGAACAAAATGCTAACAGGTTTACAACGTCCCCAGCAAATATACTGTATACAAATCCGAAAAGACCTGAAACCAGGGGAAAAGAAAGGGAAAGAAAGAAAAAAGAAAGTGAAAAAAAAGAAAAAAGATAAAAACAAAAACAGAACAATACAAAAAAAGCAGAATATGATCAAATATGAGCAGGCTAGTGCATAGATCAGTGCCACACACTAGATTTTGGGCGTATTTTGGTCTGTTAGAAAAAAGTGCCTCCTAAAATTTTAAAGGAAGAAAGGCATATATGTACAAAATAAGGGTTGATACAATGAAGGGATGGAAGATGACTGTAAATATGAAAATTATAAAAGATTTTATAAAAGGACTTGATAAGATAAGAAGTTGTTTGAAAAAAGAAAGAAGATTTAAGGAAAAAAAAAGGAAAAAGGGAGAGAATGTGATCAGGCAGGAGACTAGAACAAAGCCATACACTAGTGATTTAGGGTATATTTTAATCTGTTAGAAGAAACTGTATCTCAAAATTTCAAAGAGAGAAGAACTTATATATATATATATGCCAAAAATAAGGGTAACTACTATGAAGGGATAAAATATGACTCTAAAAATGAAAAATAAAAATTTTTTTTTTTAAAAAAGGGATTGATAAGATGTTGGTTGAAAAAGGGAAAAAGAAAAATAAAAAAAACAGTTAACAAAAATTAACTTTGAGAAACTAATGAATCATGGTAAAAAGAAGCCATGAATTCTATGTGCAGTATTCCCCTAGCGCTGGAGTTCTCCCATTCTCCTTGATCGGTAAACTTGGTCTTGGCTTGCTGGCTGTTCGTGCTGATCTTCTGGGGGAGGGGCCTGTTGCTGTGGTTTCCAAATGTCTTTGCCGGAGGCGGAATTGCCCCACCGTTGTCGGTCCGGGCTAAAGAAGCTGCTCGGGTTTGCTCTCAGGAGCTTTTGTTCCCTGCAAGCTCTCGGTACAGCTTTGGAGGACCAGGGCAAAAATGGTGGCCTCCCAATCTCCACCCGGAGGAGCTGAGAACTCGGAGCCCCGCTCCTCAGTGTGCCCCCAGAGAAAAGCAGTCACTCACGTCTCCCCGGTCTCCGGCCGCACTCTGTGCTCACCCGGCCTGTGACCGAGCATTTCTATCTCTGGCACCTGACCCCGTGTGGAGTCTCCAAACCCAGCAGATCCCTGCGGTGCGTTCCCGCGCCGCTCCTCCCCGGGAAGGAAGGGGAGTCTCCCCGGATTTGCCGCTTTTTGGGTCCCTGCTGAGGACCAGTGGCCCGACTGGGCTGCAGATCACAGTTTATGGTAACCCCGAGCTGAGAGCCCGTGCCTCGGCTCCGTCTCTGCAGCCGGCTTCCCCGCTCCGATACCTGGGAGCTCTGGCGCACTCAGGCACCCCCGGTCTTTCTGTGACCCCGAGGGTCCTGAGACCACACTGTCCCGGGAGGATTTCACCCCCTGCTTAGCCACTGCAGCGACGTCCCTCAGCCCAGCCAACTTCTAAAATTTCCAATTTTGTGCTCCGCGGCTCTATCACTTGCCAGAAGCCGCCAGCGGAGGCCCCTCCCCTGCCATCTATCCTCCCAAATACCACCTTGGATTCACTTCTCCGCACGTCCTACCTTCCAGTAAGTGGTCGCTTCTCTGTTCAGAGAGTTGTTGCTACTCTCCTCTTCGATCTCCTGTTGAGTTCGTAGGTGTTCAGAATGGTTTGATCCCTATTCAGCTGAATTCCTGAGACCAGACGAAATCTAGGTCTCCTACTCCTCCGCCATCTTGCTCCGCCCCCAGAATTTTCTTTCTAGGGATTAGGTACCCATTTACACCCTAAATGGAGTACACACAGCGAGGTTCATCACAGTGTTGTTTGTAAGAACGAAAGTGTCTGTGAAATCATTCATAAAAAGTTTTAACAGGAAGGGAAATTGTGTGGCTGGGGATGGAGCTGAGTTTTTGCTAGCTATACTGTAATACATTTTGAATTTTGAAGTATGTATTACCTCTTCTAAAATAAATATTAATATAGGTGCTGCACAGTTTGACTTGGAACAGAATTAATATTCTTCTTTAAATAGACTGAAATTTTAAAAATAAATAAATTTCTTGAAAAGGAAAGTTTACTTTGCCATTCCACATGGAAAATTGGCATCATTTGCCCTACATAGGAGACAATCATGAGAAGGAACGTGTTAGGAACAGAGAGCGTTTTGTAGGCTTAGTAACATGTTCTGTTTTCTCCTGCAGGCTCTGAATCCGAGGCCAAGCCCTTTATTTACTGATAAAGGAGATCAGCAGTGTCAGAGAGCTGTGAAAGTCATATTGTCACCAGGGTGAGACCAGACGGTTGGGATCACGTCACTAGTTCTGGCCAATACCCCGTGAGTGGCAGAGTCCAGCGCCACTTTTGGGTTGTGACAGTTAAGTGCTGGTGGTCCTCTTCCATCTTTCGCTTGGAGGCCATGTGTTCCAGAAATCAGAGCTGCAGGACCATTCAGACTTTGCATGAGTGAGACAGAATTGTATCGTGTTAGGGCACTGAGAGATCATGGCTTACTTGCTCTGTAGCTCGGTGTAGGCTGTTCTGACTGATGTACACGCGTGGTCCACCCTTGGGGAAATACTATCTTTGAAGAATTCTTTTTTTTTAAAGATTTTATTTATTCATTTTGAGAGAGAGAGAGACAGGGAGAGCACAAACAGAGGGAGAGGGAGAGGGAGAAGCAGACTCTGCTGAGCAGGGAGCCCGACATGGGGCTTGATCTCAGGATCCCAAGATCATGACCTGAGCCAAAGGCAGACCCTTAATGACTGAGCCACTCGGACGCCTCTCTTTGAAGAACTCTTTATTAGTATCAGAATACCGGAGTCACATCACCTTCTCAGTTGGGCCCCTTATTTTCTTCTTCCTTCTATTCACTTGCCCCTCTTCCTCGATTCCCCAGACATCCCACTAACATCCTATCCTGGCTCTGACTACTCACCATCACTCTGGGCCTTACTTACAGACTCGTAGTCTATCAAGCTTCAAAGAGTCCTCTGCGTTATTTTAGTCAGGCCAGCTCCCTCGTAGGAGTCACCTCTCCACACCTCTGATAGCATCTACTTGCATACCTGCCGGGACAGGAAGTTCACTTCCTCTCACAGTGGTTCCTTCCCTCACTGGGCAACGCTGTCCATGAGGAGCTTCTTGGGATTCATCCGCCAACACTTGCACCTCTGGCCATCGCTACTTGTCCCCATTAGAGTCCCACAGAATTGCTGTCCCTGACCCAGGACAGCCTTTCAGAAGCCCAGGGCCCCTCAAGATTTCTCTTTTCCAGCTGGTCTCTTTCAGGGCACAAGGAAAACACATGTCCTGTGGGGGGTCCTGGCAACATGACCTGTGGTGGGAATGAGTCTCAGTCCGAGACTCAGGTGTGTAAGAAATGCTACTTTCTTTATTCATTCACTTTGTCTTAACTTGTCATTTGAGTTCCATTCTTCTGGGTGGTGGGAAACACCTCTCAGTCAATTTAGATTTGCTTTTTTGCCTTGGGGTTGCCTCTAAGTTCTGTGGGGTGAGGGGGATCTAGGGATTGGAGAAGGAAACTCATCATCCACTGAGATTCTTCACAAGTCCTTGGAGGACAGACCACACGTGTTGCTGTGGCATATACTTGGCTCCCATCCAAGTGTGAGGACTGCTTCTCGCCACCAGGTGCATAGGGATTGGGGGGCACCTCATTCCACACTCAACAAGAAGCCACAGGGAAACTGGTGAGCCTTTCGAAGGCTTCCTGAGGTCCTTTACCAATGCCCTCATTGCTCCCGGATGCCTGGGACCCACTCTGCAGCTTCTCTCTGTGCTTGTATGTGGGGGGCTCCAAGAACCTTTCTCAGCCTGGATGCCCCATCAAGCCAGGCCCTCAGACTCTGCCCAGGAATGGTGGTGTTAGCTAGGATGCAATGGAAGGTCCTCAACTGGAGGGATTTTTCTGCCAATTTTTAAACATACAGTGTATACCCTAGGGTGTGGACATGCTAGGCGTGCACGTGTGTGCAGTTGAACCAAAGTGCCTAAGTCATAGAATATGTATAAGTTCCTTAATGTATATGAAAGCCCCCTGTCCCTGCCACCTAATCCACTGAATAAAAGCTTCCTGTACTAACCTCATGGGGAGTTGGTGCTTGGAGATCTATCTCCCTGCCTCTTAACTTGTCACAAGCAATAAAGAGTTCTTTGCTTCCAACACTACCTCAGGTTGTGTTCAATTTAATGCGCGCCAAACGGTGAGCCCCTTGAGTCCAGTTACAGAGGCACAGATCTGTCTATTCCCCCCAACTTGGGACTCAGCCAGGGCCCCTTTCTTGGGGACACAGCAACATCACACTTTCCTTTTGCAACTTGTCTAATTCTTCTTCCCCAGTCGTGGTGCAGAGGGGCAGGGCAGTGCTGGAAACCTTACATACCCGATCTCGTCCATCCTCACCATGACCCCCTTTTTCAGTTGATAGTGAAATGGAGGTCCAGGGAGTGAAGGGTAGAGCAGATCCAGGATTCAAACCCGAATGTGTCTGACTCCGGAGTTTCTCTTATATCACAATCCAGCTACTTCTCAGGGCAGCAAGCCTGAGAATGTCACCTCATTGCCAGTGTTCTTGGGTGCCAAGAGGACTCATGGAGAGGTCTGTGGCAATAAAGCCACGATCATGTCCTTTAAAAGACACTCAGGTCCTCCCTCTGCCTTCAAGGGCTTCAGAGCGAGTGTCCTCAGTCCCTACTTCTGAATGAACAGACAGCTCTTGTATTAATTCCATAAATATTTACTGAGTTTCTCCTACTTTCCAGGCATGGCAGGAGGTGCCCATGGTACAGCAGTGAACAACAACAACAACAAAAAACCCCTGCCCTTTGCAGAACTAACATGTCTATAGGCAGAAAGAGACAAAACTCCCAAACTGACAAATACACGAGGGGACTGTTAAAAAAAACAAAGTTCAACGGAGTAAATGTGAAGATCTAATTGGCTTTATGAAAGGATTCATGAATCGGGAGGCATCCCATCTAGCAAGCGGAGGGGAGCAAGGGATGCATGGTTTAGACAAGGTCGCTCTCCTAAGGGGAGCCTATCAGTAAATTCTTAATATTGACCTGGAAATTGCATGTTGACTGGTTAAAGGTCACATTCCCAGCAGGCTGAACATGCAGTTAGGTTAGGTATTAAGTCTTGGTTTGCTCAGATGGCTTAAGCGATGCCATTTTGGGGCTGTGGTGTTCTTTTTAACAGGACTAATTTTGGATTGATGCAAGTCCAGCGATGGAAATTAATTAGGTTGTGTGATATTATGATATATATATTTGGTCTTTGTCCCCAATTCCTAGCACAGAACTCTTAAAACCCTTATAATTTACTGAATGATGTGATAGTATCATTTGTTGTAACATTTGGTCTTCCTCCCTAATTCCTGCTGTAAGAACTTCTAAGACCCTTGGAATATCTGGAGCGCTAAGAGTGTCTTTTGTATGCTAATGAATGGCTGGAGGGGGCCCCCCCCCCCCATAGCTTCAGAATGGGGGCTTCTGACTAGAACTTGGAACTTTCATCCCCACCCCCTGACCTCCCAGGAGAGGGGAAGGACTGGAGATGGAGTTCAATCAACAATTACTAATGATTTAATTAATTGTGCCTGTGTAATGGAACCTCTATAAAACCCCTCAACATTGGGGTCTGGAGAGCTTCCAAGTTGGTGAGCACATCAAGGTGCGGGAGGGGGGATGCACCTGGAGAGGGCTTGGAAGCTCCATGCACCCCCATACCTCGCACCATGCATCTCTTCTATCTGGCTGTTCCTGAGTTTTATCCTTTTATAAAAAACCAGTAATCTAGTAAGGAAAGTGTTTTCCTGGGTTCCTGCAAATGATCAAACCTGAGGAGGGGTTGTGGGAACCTCCACTTTATAGCCCGTCTATCAGAAGCACAGAGGGCCCTGGGACTTGTGATTGGCCTCTGAGGTGGGGGAGTCTTGTGGGACCAAGCCCTTAATCTCTGAGTGCACTAACCATGGGTGGTTAGCGTTGGAATTAGACTGAATTGTAGGACGCTGAATTGTAGGACACCCAGATGGTGTCTGGAGAGTTGGAGAATTGGTTGTTGGTGTGGAAAACACGCTACACATCTTGGTGCCCAAAGCATTTGGAGTGAACACGAGTGTGTGCAACAGGTGGTTAAGGAAAGCCTCCCTCAACACTGACCTTTGGGCTAACACCAGCGGCACAAAAAATCTGGGCACAATGTCCCAGGCTGGATGGAACAGCAAGTACAGTGGCTCTGAGGCGACAGGCTGAATGTGTGGGAGGGACAGGAAGAAGCCGGGTGTGGCCAGAGGGTAGCCCAGAGTAAGGAGAGGATGGAGGACCGCAGGGGCTAGATCACGGGGGTCTTACTATCAGTCACTGTCCAGACAGGTAGCAGGAGGTACACTTGGGGAATTTGATAGAGGGACTGGTTCCAGAGGTCTGGGTAGGGATCATAAAGTGATCAGCAGCTGTGGCACCCTGGTGGCCACCCCTAGTCCTGATGGGGCCAGGGAGGAGAAGTTAGGGGAACCCAGGTATTGTTGTGCCTACAGAGACCCCCTGCTGCTTCCATCAAAAGGACCTGGCCGCTGCCAACCCTCGACTGAGCAGAGAGGAAGCTGGGGGGTAACACCCCCACCTCTCCTCCTGCCCCCTGATCTACTGACACCCCCTATTGGCCGAGTCCCCCAGAAGTCAGAGGGCAAAGGTGATGCAATCCCTTCAGTCTGCCTCTGGGGCACCAAATAGGTGGACAGGGATGGAGAGTGGTCTGGAGGACAAACAGGGAATGCCCAGCACAGCAATGGAAGCCTATTATTCTGAGTTCAGGGAGAAGCCACCAGGGGCTCTAAACTGGAGAGTGACCTGATTTGGAAGTCCACAGGCCTCTCTGGCTGCTCTCTGGGGATCGGGTATGGTGGGGAGGGGCAGGGCAGGGTAGGGAGAACAGTTTGGAGGCTGTTCTAGTCCTCTAGGGGGAGGATGGTGGCTGGGACCAGGGAGGGCGCAGGGAGGGCAGACTGAAGAGCCCAGGCTCAGGGTTATACTCTGACCTGAAATGGACGGGAATTGCTGGTGGATTGGATGGGGGTGTGTGTGGCCACCTGAGGAAGGAGCCCAAGGAAGGGAATAATGGGTGACTTAAAGTTCGGAAAGCACACAGCTCTGTGTGTGTGACATACTCTGGACTTGTCCCCTTTGCCCACCCTCACCACTTCATAGGGAAAGGAGACTTGGATAACATCCTTAGGAGAGCTCTATGTGGCATGTGTTTTTATCACGTGAAGAATTCACACATCAGAGAGGTTAAGACATCTGCCCAAGATCACACAGCAAGTAGGTGCAAATGGGGATTTGGACCTGGGTCTGTCTGATTCCCGAATACCCTGAGCAGAAGGACTTTGATGGGGGCTCTTGCCCTTACACGTTAGATCTGCCCTCGAGACAGGCTGCAAGCACATCACCAACATGGACAGGCTGTGGCATGCAGGAATTCGGGTAGAGCTCAGCAGAAGTTATTTGGGTTGTTTTAATTCTTATCATTACAGAATTGGGGAACAAGGAAGGAAACTAACATTTATAAAGTTCATTCATTCATTTATTCATCCTCTAATTAAAAAAACCTGTTCCTGAATTCCGGTCTTTTTGCTGGACAGGTGACTTGGATTATCTCATTTTATCCCCCAAACGAACAACCCAGCCAAGGTGAACATCCTGCTTCACCCGTTTTGCGGGCCTCCGGAAATGGGGGCGCAGAAAGGGGAATGACTTGCTCAAGGTAACACACCCACCTCTTCTTCCTTCCCACTGAGTCTGAGGCCAGCTGCCTGTCAGACTGTAGGGTGCAGAAATCAGGGCATCTTTGTTCAATTCTTGGCTCTCTTTTGAGAGAGGTGTGACCTCGGTTTCCACATCTGTGAAATGCGGTTAGGAACAGTAACTATCTGAAAAGCTGTTGCTGGGATTGATGGGGATGAGGTATACAATGGAACAGAGCAAGGGCTCATGGCACCTTGACCATCACTGTGATCTCCGTTCCTGAAACCAGTGTGAAGTGCAAATGCCTCTGGAGAGGATCCCCAGCCATCTCTGAGCTCCCTTAGTCAGCAAGCACCACAGCTGTCACGCCTGGCGGGGGGACAGCTGCAGACCTAGGCACACGCGTCAGAATGCAATAGGTACGGTGGTAAAGGCAGGTTCACATCAGAGCGGAGACAACAGGGTCCCCCACCCCAGCCCTTTTTAGTGAGTCACTTCGTTTCTGTCTCATTTATTCCCAGCACTTCCTAGGATCCAGAATCATCTTGTGCATTCCTTGGTCGACTTGTTTGTTGCCGGCCTTCATCACTAAGTACGCCGTCCACCACTGTCCCCTCGCTGTCCAGCACAGTGACTGGCATCCGCAGACACTCAGGAAATACCGACTGAATGCAGGAATGAGTTGTCGGGTGAAATGAAGCCCCGCGTGTCCGTGCAAGGAGCAAGCCCTCAGTCACTCTTAGCCACGCCCTTTTCAAGAATCCAGGACCTCGGCCACCGACCTCGGCCACCGCCAGGCTCCATTGCTGCTCCTCCATGGGACCCTTTCTAAGCGGCGCCTGCACCTCGACTTTCCAAGATCTACCAGCGGCCGCTGGGCTGCAGCAGAGAGCTTCCCTCAATGCTTCAGACGTGACTCTGAAAAACAGGGAAAAAAACCTTCTCTGGATTGTTGCCCGCGGAAGACAGTTTAAATTAACTTAAACCATTTCCTGCTCCCACCCTCATCTCGTTATCCTTTTTCACGGAGGCGAGATAGAGAAAACCTTTGCGGGAGAACCCACGGAAGACGCTTGTCCCTCTCTTCCCTCCAGCGGATGCCAGACCAGGAGATGCTAAAGTTTGCAGCCGGCGCGCAGCGGCTGGAGCGCGGGCCGCTGCAGCCCGGGCCGGTTGCTAGGGAACGCGCGGGCGGTGCGCGGGGCGGGGCGGGGAGGCCGGGCGCCGTCCCCGGGGAGGGTGCTGCAGTGCCGCGTACTGCCGCTAGGGTGCAGCAAGGCCCCGCGGATGCTCGGCGCTCGCTCCCCATTGCGAATGCCGAGCACGTCCCGGCCAGGCGGCGGGACGCAGAAGCCGGCGGCGGCGCGGCGACCCCGGCGCGGCGACCCCGGCGCGGCTCTGGGCGGCTGGGGCCGGAGGGCGTCGGCCTGAGACCGTCTTTTCCCGACCCTCAGCTCCGGCGGCCCTGGTCCCCTAGGATCAGAGCTCGCCCAGGGCGGCTTCCGTCCCCGTTCATCTCTCCCGTAATACATTAACTCATCCTTTCTCCCTTCATTCCTTCAACCCCTCCCCACACTACTCTTCCTCCCTTTCTCCCTCCCTGACTTTTCTTCCCTTCCTCCCTTTTTCCTTCCTTTCCACCCGCCCACCCACCACCCATCCATTCTTCTATCCATCCATCCATCCATCCATCCATCCATCCATCCATCCATCCGTCCAACCAACCATCTTTCCAAATTCTTCCCTCCCTCCCTCTCTTCCTTCTGGATTCTGGAGTCAGACTAACCTCAGGTTCCCCTGCCAGGCACACGTCTCTGGGCAGGTTGTTAAATTTTCTGCCTCGTCCCTCGGGCCTCTAGGCAGTGAGGACACCAGGGCCAGCCTCACTCATGGGGCCGCTGTGAGGGTGTAATGACCCTCCACGGAGGAATCTTGCACAAAGCCTGGCAACCAGTGAGCGCCCCGTGTGGGGAGTGGCACCTCACTCTGCTTCTCCACTCCTGCAACACCTTAGACCCACTTGGGGGAGCTTTTCAAACAAGGCTGGCCAGTCAGGGGAGCATCCTGCTCTTGATCTCGAGGTTGTGAGTCTGAGTTCCACCTTGGGTGTAGAGATTACTTACAAAAATAAATAAATAAAAATTCAAGACAGTGCTAATTCCTGGGCCTCTCCAGAAACTCTGGTGGGGCCCAGACACTGGCACATTCTGCAAGCTCTGTAGCCCAGTGGAGACTTGCTGGGAAGACTATTTGATAGATGCCAACTAGTGCTAGGCTCTGTGCCAGGCGAACTGGGGGTGAGGTGGGGGAGTGGGGACTTAACAGCCTTCCTCGGTCACCTGTCTCCTCTCCTCCCGCTCCCTGGTTCCCGAGCCTCCAGCCTCTCTGCAGCATTGCCCTCCCCTCAAGGAACCAAGCACAAACACCTGCAGACCCTTGCACACACAGTCCCCCTGCCTGGGAAACACTGTACCTCCTGGGCGGGTGCCCCTTCTCTGGGCGGCCTTCCCTGGCCACACTCTACAGGCAGCCCACATCCCTTCCTCTGCACCCCTAAATCTGCTATCGCAGTGGCCTGTTGGGGAGCATCCCCAGGCCAGGTCCTGGATTTGAGTCTTCTGAGTGTCCCAAGCCTGGCCTGGAGCAGGCACTGATGTTTCTGCTATTAGGACTTGCTTTTTTTTTTTTTAAGTTATTTATTTATTTGAGAGAGAGAGAGAACAAGGAAGAGGGAGAAGCAGGCCCCCCACTGAGCAGGGAGCTCTGATGCAGGACTCGATCCCAGGACCCTGGGATCAGGACCTGAGCTGAAGGCAGATGCTTAACCAACTGAGCCACCCAGGCGCCCCAGGACTTGGTTTTGATCAAACCAGCTGACATGGTCACCAGCAAATCCAACCCCCTGTTTCCCTGGAATTGGCCCCTCCAGCTGCCCACTGACCCTTCTGGGAGAGACTGCTTCCTGGGTATGGCATCTCTTCTCTTGAGAGGGGAAATAGTAAGGTGTTTGGGTCCAGGAACACCCACTCAAAGGGAAAATGTCCTACTTTCAGCCTCTCATTGACCCAACATGTAGCTGGAGCTTGTAAACTTGCCAAAGCTCCTCCACTGACTTTTTGTTTGGTGCACACAGGGTTAATTTTCTTCCTAAAAAATAGTTGTCAACCTTAAAAAGCTGGCACATTTCAGACAAAAATGGGGATTTTCACCTTGTCTTGAAAAACAAGAGCTCTGGCAACATGCCAACCCCCCCAACCCCACCCCACCCGCAACCCTGCATATCTGGCACCAGTGGGCTAGAGGGAGGAGGGAGGTGGGGAGCTTGGCTAGGACTCTTTATTTTATGGATGAGGAAGCTAGGGCCCAGAGAGGGCTGTGCACTTGGAAAGGGTCACACATCAACTGTTGGGAGGTGCCTGGATCAGATAGCAGAGACACAGAGGAGAGGTTAGGTCTTATAAAGGTCTCTTCTGGGGAGAAACCTGAATGGAGAGGAATCTGAAAATCATGAGAAGGAGATGGGATTGCTGGGACTCTTTCATCTGAGACAAGAGATGCCTTGGGGAGTGAAGTTAGTTGTTTCCAGGTGGGAAGGGTATTCTGTGTGCCTTTAGGAGGTCGTGATACATCACAACCAGTGTGTGCAGACACAATGCAAAGTGTATCTGAGTAGCATACTTCATAACAGCCCAAAGAAATAGACATATTCATAACTCTCCTTTTGATAAGAAACGTAGGCTCAGAGGGGCTTAGCAAATTGCTTGGCATCACTGTGCTGGACTTTACTATTGGCATGACTATTTTGCTTTTTTTCTCCTTCCTGAGGACCCAGAAAAGCACATTTCTGAGCCCCTTGCTGTTGGGCAGGGCCACTGGACTCGTTCTGGCCAGTGATACGTGGGTGGAAGTGAGGGGTGCCTGTTCTGGGCTGAAGCTGGGAAAACCTTTCTATAATTACGGAGCCTGTTCCTCTCTTCCTACCCACCCATCCAGGTGGTGGACCGGGCTTTGTTGAGGTGGTGGGACCACAAGTTCGAAGGAGTTAGCACAAGGAGGACAGCCGCCCTGCCCGGTGGCCCTGACCTTGAGTAGATCGGCATAAAACTAACTTTTATTGGGGTAAGCCACTGAGATTTGGGGGTGTTTGTTACCATGGCAGATCCCAGCCAACATTGAAGAATACATCACAGAGCTAGGAGGCTGAGTGGCTGGGATTTGAACCCACACCTTTCTGACAGAAGACTCTTATCTATTACTTTAGAAGCAGCATTCATAAAGGGCGGGGCTGCAGAATCCGCTGATCCAAAGACACCCGTGTCCCCCTTCATACACATTTTAACCTTTCTGAAATCAGGGTTCATCTTAGAATCCACAGCGTCTTGCAATCATTGTTGGCCTGGTGACAGTGACACGGTTGCCTGATAATTTCCGGCAAGATATAAAAAAGAAGCACCAGCATCAAAACTTGAAGAGTGAGTGTCTACTTGAAACAAACTCTCTGGGACACGGTGGCATGTTCTTTTAAGAAGTGTCACACCACCTACACTCTTGATGTCCCAGAAGAGGATATTGTGTGAAAAACGCAAACATCAAGGAGTCTGAGATGACAAGAGATTCACAAGAGTCGGACTCTGAATGGGAAGAGGTTTTAGGCTAACTTGACCAATTTATTTTGCTGAGATTTTCCATTTTATATAGGTACAATGGCAATAGAGGATAAAAATCTATGTCTAAATAAGTCTAAATGAGCCCTTTCAATAGATATAAAATAAAAATTCGAAGTGATAATAAAGCATCATGTCTTGGTTTAATTGGTAGTGTTTTTTCTTTCTTAGTGGTACATAAAGATGCACCCTTCAATCGATGGCAGCTTATATTTGTGGAAATATAGTCCCCATGGATCCCAGCAGGCGGAATTGCCACGACAGGAAACCTGGGGCCCCTGCACAGCCTGCTCATGTGGAGAACTTGGCACCATCCTGGGCGCTCCATTTTTCGGGTCTCTTCTGTGCTCCAGGAACCTAGCTTTGACTTTCTTCTCTGCAGATTCTCTTTCTGACAGCTTCTGGTTTATGGCTCCTCAGTGGCCCTGATAGAGTTCAGGATAAATGCAGGCTCCACAGAGGGAATGAGGAATCTTCCAAATGTAATAAAGAGGAAGAGAGAGGGCTGCCCAGGCCCCTTCCAGGGAAATCAAGTGAAATTCCTGGAATGAAGATGAAGACAGCTGGTGTCTTTTTCTGTCTGTCTGCCTTCCTTAGTGTCAGGGGCCTGGGCTGTGGCTGTGGCTCAGACAGCGACTCTGCAGGACCAGACCTGGGGAGGGGGGCACTGAAAAGGAAAAGGGCAGGAACTACTAATTCCAGTCCTTTCCTGTCCTCATCCCTGCTCTGTGTTGTCCCTGCCAGTGTTCCTGTCTCTGACCGTATGAGTCAGGGCAGGCCGTGTCATGATGCGGTAACAAACATCCCCATATCTCAGTCAGTAGCTTGTGACCACAAAGGTTTCAATTTCCATCATGCTTTCTGCCCCTCACAAGCCCCTCTTCGCGCGGGGACCTGGTGGACAGAGCATCCACCATTTAGGACATCCCAGATTGTCTACTTAGTAGTGACATCTATTACTTCTGCTAGTACATCATGGCTAACCCAAGTCATATGGCCACAGCTCAGGTAAAAGGAAATGCAGTCTTACCACATAACCAGAAGACCGAGAAGAAGAATATTTCTGAAAAACCCTATTGACTGTCACATTGACCACGTCCCTGTTTCTTGCCAGGACTTGTCTGTGACCACTCTCATTGCTGGCCATACTCTGTCCCTCACAGTCTCCTTATCCCTGATCACGTGCCCATGAGAAACAGTGCTTCTGAGGCCGTGAGTCCTGGCATTTGCTTCTGGAAATGTAGACCTGATTCTGTTCTTCTCCTCTGACACCTGCCACATCATACGCTTATTTCCATGGCTGATTGCCCTGCTGGGCTGTGAGCTTTCATTCTATAGGACGATGGCCATTCACCCTGTGCCTCCTGTGCCCAACACGAAGCCTGGCAGGTGATGAAGAGGTGAGCATTTGGAAGAAGAATGGGTAATTAAATGAAAAATACAATGAGCCTGTGCAAGAATGAAGTTCTCCTTATGTGGGGGCGTCCATACAGCCTAAGCTGGAATCCCACTCTCTGACCTTAGATCGGCAATGTCAGAAATGCCCAGGGATCTCAGTGTGTGTGTGTGTGTTGGGGGGTGTGTGGAGACCCTGGTACTTTGGACACATCCTTAGGAGCTGAGCTGTGGCCTGGCTAAGAAAAGGCAGGTTTGGGTAGGTGGATCTCCATGTGTCATCTCATTCCTGAGATTCCTGAGAGAGGTTGTCACCAGATCAACACAGTTGTTCGATTTAGACCGACGGTTCTCAACCTCCCTGCCCCCCTTCCCCCCATGGCAAATGATTGCCTTGTTATGGGACATAGCCAGCCTATGATCAGAGGCGCAGACAAAGCAGACCCTGGGTTACATGCAATCCCCCCTGTGTATCCACTGCTTTCTTTCTCTGCAAGGAAGCTGATCTGTAAGCAAGTGAGAGAGAGTAACTTTTTTACGGGATGTTTTTCTCAGGACACTTTTTGGCCACAGGCCATATAGAACCAATTAAAAGGTCTTGTGGAAACAAAAGGGAGTTTTGTTTATCCAAAAGTTTCAAGGTAAACGACTTCAGGCACACCTGCATCAAATGATGTGGCCAGGTGTCTGCTGATGAGGTTCCTCTGTTCAAAAGAACACACTGACATTTATTGAGCATTTGCTTTGTTCTGGGAACTGTGCTAACACTTTACATCGTGTCTCATCACATTTAATGCTCACAACCCTACGAAGTAGGTTCTATTATAAATTACAAGACACAGCTGAGGAAATGAAAGCTCAGAGACGTTTAGTAACGTGCCCAAGGTCACACAGCCAGTAGGTAGCAGAGGCAGAATTCCATTGCTGTCTCACTCTGGCTTTCCTTTTGGTTCTCGTTATGTTCCCGCTTCCAGCTTGAGATATGTATCCCACCACATCCCTGACTCTCTCGTTCAGATTCCAGGAGGCAGGTTCCCTGAGGGGCACCATTTCAGTCCTTAGGAGCCCCAGGACTAGAGATGTTGTCACCTGCCATCGGCCCCCTTTCCATGAGAAGCTCCACACATCCCTTGCCACCATCTCCTAGCACCACTTGTAGTGGAGGACTCCACCCCTTCTCTTCCCTGCCCCTGCTGATTGGACCAACAGTGGCCACGTGACCCGAGAGCTGCCTATCTATAGGCTGGCCCACCACCTATCATGGTGTGGCTTGGCTGGGGTTGGCCAATCAGATTCTCTCCTGCAATTTAAACTCAGACTCAAGGAAGTTCCAGTTGCTGGTGGCGTTGAACTTGGATGCCGAGTAGATTAAAGGTTGGAGCGGCAGTTTTGGACAGCTGAGTCCCAGAGGAAGCCAGGCGGCTGACACGGGAGGTCTCGGCCGCAGCAGAAGGCAGAGCAGAGATGCCATGAAGGAGCGACTTTCTAAAGGTGAGCAGCTAGAGGTCTCTGCTTTGCCCTTTCATGCACGGTACCAACCCTTCCTGCAGCTCTGGGATGCTTTCCGCACCCACCTGTGGACGGAAGCATTTCCTGTCCTCTTCCTTCGGTGCAGAAGTTCAGAGAGCTCAGTCGAAATAAATCAGATGGCATTGAAGTGAATGCAGCCAGTGGTTTCTGGACTCCAATGCTGCATGTCAGGGACTGTTGCCAGGTTCCGTGAGTAGGGCTGGGACCTGTCGGGAGGTGTGGACTCTCGCCCCATTCCTGACTTGTAAGGTTTGCTGAGGGCTTTGCACATAAATCAGGCTCTGTCGTGTCTGTTCTCCTCTGATCATGGGCTGGATATGTCCGTGGGGCCAAGGCACTCATGTGGAGGTCATTTGCCATGGTCGGGTGGTGGTGGTGAGAGTGGGCAGGGAGGTTGAGACCCACTGGGCTAGACTGACCAGCTGTGTTGATCTGGTGATGCCCTCTCTCAGGTCTTTGTGAGGTCCAGAGATTGGGTCAGCTGTGTGTACAGGCCTTTCTAGACCCGTGACCTGGGGAAGACGGTGGGCTTTCTCCTTACCTCCAAACCCCACAATGGCCAAGGTTTGAGCCGAGAAGGGGAGGAGAGGGTGCCAACTGGCCCCTACTGCCCTGGCCATGCAGACTCTTGGAGTCTGAGGTCTTCTCTATGGGGATCCAGCAGTGAGTCAGAAGCCCATGACCTCTCCTGGGTGCCGGGAAACATCTGGTACGCCAGGACCGAGGATGCTCTCTTCTCTTTCTTTCCTTCATACCTTTTTCTTATTTTCAATTACACAAAACAGTGTTGGAAAGCACACACACGGAGTTTAAAAAATGACAATAAAATAAACACCCAGGTTGAGAAATAGAACATTACCAGTGGAACCTCCTAGATGCTCTTCCTCAATTACAAATTGACCCCCTTTCCAAAAATTACCACCATCCTGGATTTTGTGCTAATGTTGTATTCATTTTTGCCGCCATCTGGTGTACTGTTGTATGAAATGACTACAGATTATTTATCCATTCTGTCGGACGGGCACATGGATTGCTTTTCGTTTTGGGGGATTATGAGCATTCTGGTATAGTTGTTCACAGGTTGATCTAGGTACATGCCTGGGGGTAAGACTGTCGGGTCGGAGGGGGGTTTTCTTATCTAAAACTTGAGAGGGAACTCCAGCATGGTTTCAAAAGTGGTTGGACCAATTTGCGCTCCACCAGCAGTGTATGAGAATTCCTGTCATTCCAGTTGCTAGCATTTGCTAATATATTACTTTAAAATTTTTGCCCATATGTTTGGTGGGAATTGACATCTCATTGTGGCTTTAATTTACATTTTATGCCTACAAATGAGATTGAGTATCTTTTATATGTTTATCAGTTGTTTGCATTTCCTTTTCTGGAAAATTCCTGTTGGTGTCTTCTGCCATTTTTTTTTTCTGATGGGTTTTGTCTTCTTCTTACCAATTCGTGGGAGTTCTCAATATAATTTGAACAACAATACTTCGTCAATTTGTTTTATATGGTGTAAATATTTTCTCTTACATGGATACATGCTTGAAAAAATTCATGTATGGCTGATACTAAAGTTCCACTTGAAATCCCCCTGGATCCATCCCCCTTTCTCTCCAGATGTAGCAACTTTCATCAGTTACATGTGTTTTCTTTCAGCTGTTTTCTATGTATTTGTGCACACGTGCACATGCACACCCACATGCACGTGCACACACATGCATTCCTATAGGAATAGGGTATGTTGTTTTCTTCAGTTTGTTCCAATACATATGGGATTATACCGTGCTTATTATTCTATGACACTCTCATGTCATTTAATATGTCTTGGGCTTCCTCTGTCTATGGTCATTCATCTTGATCTAGCTCATTCTGTTTATCTGCTCCATAGTATTCCATAATATGATTGTATTATTTTAATGTAGTCATTTCTAAATCTAGAGACATTTAGACTGCTTCCAAATTTTCACTATTACAGGTGATACTTGCAGTGACCACCGCTGTTTATGCCTCCTTGGGCCTGAATATGAATAGTTCTCCAGGATACTCACTTAACAGTGGCTAAAATAATACACCCTTCAAAATTGTAAGAGGCAAAATAAAAATAAAAGAAAAAGAAAAAAGAAAAGGGGCACCTGGGTGGCTCAGTTGGTTGAGTGTCCAACTCTTGATTTCAGCTCAGGTCATGATCTCAGGGTCCTGAGGTTGAGCCCTGCCTCAGGCTGGGCTCGGCACTCAGCAGGGAGTCTGCTTGAGATCCTCTCCCCCCCCCCCGCCCCCCACCACCTCCTGCTCTCTCTCTCTCTTAAAAATATATAAATAAAATAGATTGCAATAGGTGCTGTCAAATTGCACTCCCTAAACCTACCAGTTTTCATTTCCAGCAACACTATGTGTAAGTACCCATTTCTCCACGCTGTTGACTCAAGCCTGGATACTTTAGGCTGGAAGGGTTTTTTTTGCCCATTTGATAGATCTGAAAGGGTTTGTCATTGTTTTTAAATTCTAGTCCCGTGATACTTTGCTGGGTTTTCACATGTTAGTCTGTCCTTATTCTTTGCTGTGTATGAGTTGCGTTTTCTATACTTTGTCCATTTTGCAATTGGGTTATTTTACGTTTTCTTGTTGATGGATAGATATGAATTTTTTGACAGTTAATTATGCCGAAACCATTTCTCCACCCACTGGAATTTCAGCTGAGAACTCTTACCTAGTTTAGTTCAACATAGTAATTTTCCAAGGGATCTCTGTTTCCCAGACCAGCATGGTCAGGGAGTGATGAACGAACTGAGGCGCCCCAACCCAGATAAATAGTGGACCCCAGGGGGGTATAAGCTCGTGTTGCTGCCTGGTCTGTCCCCAAAGAAGGGGGTGGAGTGTCAGATGCCTGGAGCTCAGTTACCTGGGATGGCATACGTGTCGTCTCGAGAGCCACCATTTAGTGTGGGCCTACTCTGTCCCAGTCACCGCAGACACCTCTCTCCGCTATCCCTACAGCCTTCCTGGGAGATGCACATTATTATCCCCATCACATAGACAGGAAAACTGAGGCTCAGGGAAAGGAGATCTAGCAGCTTCACAGCAACCTTGTAGCTGGGCCAGGATTCAAGTGTGGCTCTGCCTTACTTGAAATCTCATTCTTGCCATTGCAACATAGTGCCCTCGCAGAGAGGGTTGTCCATAGCATGAGTTGCTAATATTCTTTCTTTATTGCTGCTGTAGCTAGTATTACTACCCCATGACTAATACTACTGACAAATATTACTCTCGCTGCTACTCTTATTACTATTAGTATTATAAATGAACTCAGTGAACACTTTTTATTTTATTTTATTGAGATAAGAACACTTAACACGAGATCTATCCTCTTAATGAAAATTAAGGGTTCTGTGCATAATTGTTGACTGTAGGTACACTACTCAGGCAAAATGTCCTTCAAAATGAAGAAGAGGCAAAGACTTTAGTAGGGAGCAACACAATAACATGAGAAAATATGAAACTCGTTAATTCAGTCGACTCTTTTGCACGTGCCAGACACAATTCTGGCAAACACAGACTTGCTCCTCACTATAAAGGAGCTTACATTTTAGTGGCTGATGATAAAGCCAATATTTTTTCAGTTCTACCTCTGCGCTAGGCACTGTGCTTGGTGCTTTATGGACATTATTTCGTGTAGGTCTCACAACCCCCCTGGGAGTTAGGCACTATTATTCATCTCTGGTCTTGACTCAAATGTCACCTCCACCAAGAAGCCTTCCCTGACTCCTTATGTAAATGGATCCCCCCACCCCATTCTCTCCATCCTGATGCCCTGTGTGTTTCCATCATTGTTCCAAGCACATATGATCATTATCTGTTGGTTGATGGTCTGTCTGCCCCGCTAGGACTGAAAGTGACCCATGTCTGTTGGACTTACCACCAAATCACAGGCCCCCAGGACAGCATCTGCCACATAGGAGGCAGCCAATCAACATCTGTGGAATAAATTCTCATCTTGTATATGGGGAGACTGAGGCTCAGAGTGGTGAGCAACTTTCCCAAAGTCATACTTCTAGGAGAGGCAGAAACAGGACTCCAGTCCTGGTCTTTCTGATTCCAGTGCCCAGTTTTTATTCACGGTACTATATAAGAACTTCCTGATTTAGGGCTGTGTCCTCGACTTGTGAGATGCCATTGGAGATGTGGTCACGTCAAAGTGCTGCCTCTTCACTGGCTTTATAAAAGCCAATCAGCAGACCAGGCTCACCTCTCAAAGCAGGTGTTCAGCAGACCAGGCTCACCTCTCAAAGCAGGTGTTTTGAGAGTCACCATGGGCTTCAAGAGGCCACGCCAGATTAACAAGGAAGATCCCACCAACCTCTCTGATGTGAGAGGTCACTGATCATTCTAGTAGTCTTAACGTCTCAGGGTCAGAGAGAACTTTAGGAAGTAAAACCAGTGAAAATCTTAGCAACATTCAGGCTCTGAGCTAAGGGGCTGGGTGCCTAGACACCCCAGTGCTGCTGTGAGCTGGGAAGGAAGGAGTTTGCTCCAGAGGTGGTGACTTTTCTGTTCTTCCATGTGTCCTGGTCTTTTACCTCAAGGTCTTTGCATAGGTGTTGTCCCCACTGCTGGGAACACCCCTCCACTGCCATCCTCACTTCCTTTACCTGAAAAAATGACCCATAATCATTTATTGCCACTCAATTTAAATGTTACCTCCATGGAGAAGCCTTCTAGGGGTCTGCAATTCATGCCTGGTGATGGTCTGATGTGTTCCCATGGTATCCTGCACTTGCTCTTGGACATTCCAGACTCAGAGCAGGAAGCACCTCTCGTTCACCACAAGAGCTGCAGCACCCGGCTCAGTGTCTGGGATATAGTAGGTGTTCGGGAAATACTAGTTGTATGAACATGGGATGTCTGACTACATAACTACCCTTCCTAACAGGTCCTCACTGGACCCAAATCCAACTGGAATAAGCAAAGGAGCAGAGAGGATTTGGGTCAGCTCTGTTTAGAAGGATGCATCTGTATAAGACTAGCCCTGGGTAGGTATGTGAGGGGCAGCAAGCTAGGATGACAGCTCTCACCAGCAATCATACTTTGCAACACTTTGATCTTGGACTTCTAGCCCCCAGAACTGCTAGAAAATACATTTCTGTGTTAAAGCCACCCGGTCTCTGGTATTTTGTTGTGGCAGCTGCAGCAGACCTAAGACTGATTATTCCCCTCGGGGAAACTGAGCCAGCTCTCTAGCTGCTTTGCTGTAACTCGGGCATCTTGGTTTATCATGAGGCTCTTTCTCAGGGATGGCTCACCTGGAGCCAGTGGCTATGGACAAGGAGAACCAAGCCACCAGCAATTTCCACCTTTGGAGCCCTTGCAGTCTGGAAAATGCATTTCCTATAAACCTCATTAGGGCCAAATACACAGCAATGTGCCCCTAATATATTTAGCTAACTATTTAATTGGGTTATTGGCAACAGTTTCAGAGGAGTCAAATTGAGTAACAACAGAGTATGTCTAACTATCAAGGAAAAAATTATAATGTGTCGGCGTGTAGGCACTGTGAGAGCATTGCCAAGTCTGTCATCAACATAGTCTACTGGAATCACTTTCTTCAGGTGGGGACCTTGTTTTGCTTTTCTGAAAGAAATGCTGCTGTAATTACGTTCACTTTTAGAGCACCGTGAAATAAATGAGAAACCCCAAATACACTAATATTTCTCACCTTAAACTGCCTCCTGCAGATCTGGTTGCTTTACCCTTTGCAAAGGAGGCTTAGTTTTGGAAGAGCAGTGAGGGGACCATTTGCTGCTCTTTCGGACCCTTCCTGACAGCAGACGTCAGGGTCCAAATTGTGCCCTATGTATGACGCTGGTTAGCTGGGTCCCCCAAAACGTCACCTGTATAACCTATGGCCATCTCTAGCATGCCCTGCTTGGAGCCACTCACCCCCCACCCCCACCCCATTCCTAATCTGATACCAAGTTCTTTTGATTCTCCCTCTGTGGCAGATGCATTCAGGCCGGCTACCATGGACAGCTCCACTCCCTCTAGCGCCCATATTGTAAGTGCACTGTGAGGTCTCTGCTTCCTCCAAAGACCCAGAATATTTCCATCATTGTAAAAGTCCTATCAGACAGCTCTGCTCCCAAGCCTCCAAAGGTCACTCAGCTGTGTGCATATACTACCCAGATGTACAGAGGCGCTAACACGCCTGGGGGACTACTTCCAACCAATGGGTGATGGGAGATTCTCAGGCTCCCTGTCCTCCCGTGGGCCCATTTTGTCTCCAGTAGCAGTTCTGTTTGGTTCCTCAGCTGGTCCCCAGTGGGACTGAGTTCCAGATGCCCACAGGGGTCATTTGCTCTTTGGCATACCTTTTACTGGTTCATCTCCCTTTCCTGTCTTATCTTCGTTCTGGATCTGTTAGCTTTCTTTTTGTCGTACTGTCTTCATCTGATATTGGTGTCAGTTAAATAGTAGCCTCATAAAGTAAACCGAAAGTGTCAACCTCTTCTATTTTCTGGAAGAGGGATTGTGTAGAATTGTTATTTTTCTTTAAATATTTGATAGAAGTCTCCAGTGAAAGCCTCTGGGCCTGGAGACTTCTGGGACTTTTCAAATTACAGATTCATTTTTCTTAATAGTTACAGGGCTATCCAAATTACTGGCTTCACACTCAGTGAATTGTGTGCTTTTCAAGGACCTGGTTCATTTCATTTAAGTCATTTGTGCTTTTCAAGGAACTGTTTCATTTCATTTAAGTTATCAAATGTGTGTGTGTAGACTGTGCATGTTGTTTGTAGTATTCCTTTATTATTGTCCTTTGGATGCCTGCAGGGTCTGTAGTAGTATCTCTGCTTCATTCCTGATACTGGCAATTCGTGTCTTCTCTCTTTTTGTTTTTGTCAGTCTTCCTAGAAATTTGTCACTTTTATTGATTTTTTTCGAACCAGATTTATGTTTCATTGATTTTCTCTACTGTTTTCCTATTTTTAGTTTTGCTGATTTTTTTGTTTTTATCTATCTTCTGCTTTCTTGTAGGCTTATTTTTTTTTCTTGGTTCTTGAGATGGTAGCTGAGATTATTATTTTGAAAGTTCTACTCTTTTCTCATGTAAGCATTTATGTAAGCTATAGATTTTCTGTCAACATTTCTTTATCTGTGTCCACAAATTTTGTTATGTTGTATTTTCATTTTCATTCATTTCAATGTATTTTTAACTTCCCTTGAGACTTCCCCTTGGACTCATAAATTATTTAAAAGTATATTGTTTAGTTTCCAAATGTTTGGAGGTTTTGCTGTTCTCTTTCTGTTATTCATTTCTAGTTTGATTCTGCTATAGTCAGAGAACACACTCTATATGATTTAAATTTATTGAGGTTTGTTTTCTATTGTAGGAGATGGTCTATTTGGGTATATGTTTTGTGAGCCCTTGAAAAGAATATGTATTGGGCGCCTGGGTGGCTCAGATGGTTGAGCGTCTGCCTTCGGCTCAGGTCATGATCCCAGGGTCCTGGGATCGAGTCCCGCATTGGGCTCCCTGCTCTTTGGGAGCCTGCTTCTCCCTCTGCCCCCCCTGTCTCTCATGAATAAATAAATAAAAAAAGTTTTAAAAAAAGAAAAGAATATGTATTATGCTGATATTGGGTGGAGTGTTCTATAAATGTCAACTAAATCTTGCTGGTTGATGGTGTTGTTGAGTTCTTCTATATCTTTACTGATTTTCTGACCAGTTAAGAGGGGGTGTTGATGTCTCCAATTGCGATTGTGTTTTTGTCTATTTCTCCTTTCAGTTCTATCCATTTTTGCTGCACATATTTTGTAGCTCTGTTGTTTGCTGCACACAAATTTAGGATTGTTATATCTTCTTGGTAGATGAATTCTTTTATCTTTATATGGTGTTCCTTTCTGTCTATGATAGTTATTTTTGCTCTGGAGTCTATTTATCTGACATTAATATATCTTGCTGTTTTTGGTTAGGTTTTTCAGGATACATATCTCTCCATCATTTGACTTTAAAAAAAATAAGAGATTTATTTATTTATTTGAGAGAGAGAGGGTGGGGAGAGGGAGAGGGAGAGAGAAATTCAAGCAGACTCCTTGCTGAGCACAGAGCTGGAAGTGGGGCTCTATCTCATGACTATGAGATCACAACATGAGCTGAAACCAAGAGTCTGATGCTTAATCAACAGCACCATCCAGGTGCCCCTCCATCCTTTTACTTTTAATCTACATATATTGTTACATTTGAAGGGAGGTTCTTGTAATGAACATGTAGTTAGGCCACTCTGCCAATCTCTGTCTTTTAATTGATGTATTTAGACTACTTATATTTAATGAGATTATTGATATATTAGGGGTTAAGTTTGCCTTTTTATTTTTTTGCTTTATGTTTGTTCTCTCTGTCTTTAATTTCTCTGTTTTCTTTTTCTTGCCTTCCTGTGGGTTACTTGAATAATTTTTAGAATTCCATTTTGATTAATTTATAGTGTTTTTGAGTGTATACTGTTGTATGCCTAAAATGTATGTATATATACACACAATGTATATATACACTATATACACATAATTTTTAACAGTCTACTGGTACAGTGTTTCATTAGCTTAAGTGAAGTGTAGAAGCTTTCCTCGCTTTACATCCCTTTCCAATATGATTTTAAATATTTCTTCTACATACATTTAGAAACACATCAGATAGCATTATAATTTTTGAATCAACCATCAAACATAATTTAGAAAACTCAAGGGGAGAGGAAAACATACTGCATTTACCCATATCTCTTTTATTTACTCTTTATTGTTCTTTCTTCCTCCTTGATGTTCCAGGACTCCTTTAATCATTTCCTTTCCATTTAGAGAATTTTCTTTTGTTGTTCTTTTAAAGTAGGCCAGATGGTGACAAATTCTTTTAGTTTTCCTTTATCTGAGAATGTCTTGATGTCTCCTCATTCCTGAAGGATATTTTTGCTGAATATAGAATTTTGGGTTGACAGTTCTTTTCTTACAGCACTTGAAAAATGTGCTACTTTCCTCTAGGCTTTGTGGCTTCGGATCAGAAATCCATGGTCTTTCAAATTATTTTCCCCATAGATAAAGTACTGTTTCTCTCACTGACTTCCAGTTTTTTTCCTTTGGTTTTCAGGAATTGAATATGATAAGTTTTGATGTGGATTTCTTTGGTTTTATCCTGTTTGCTGAGCTTTCTGCATCTGTGGGTTTATGTCCTTTGCCAAATTTGTTAAGTTTCCCATCTCCAAGTCCTTTTCAGCCCCACCCTCTTTCTCCTCTTCTGGGACTCCAGTGTTAGATCTTTGTTACAGTCCCAGAGGTTCTTGAGGCTCTATTCAATTTTACTTTATTTTATTTATTTATTTTTAAGATTTTTATTTTATTTTAAGTATCTCTACACCCAATGGAAGGCTCAAACTCACAACCCTGAGATCAAGAGTCACACACACCATGGACTGAGCCAGCCAGGCACCCCTATTCAAGTTTATAAAGTCTGCTTTCTCTCTGTTATTCAGACTGGATAATATCTATTGTTCTGTCTTCAAGTTCACTGATTCCTTCCTCAGTTTCCTCTTTTCTTCAGTTGAGCCCATTCATTGGGTACTTTCTTCTTCTTCTTTTTATTATTTAAAGATTTTATTTATTTATTTGAGAGAGAACAAGTGAGAGGGAGAGAGAGAACGAGTGGTGGTTGGTTGGTGAGGGAGAAGCAGACTCCCAGGTGAGCAGGGAGCCTGATGCGGGGTTCAATCCCAGGATCCTGAGATCATGACCTGAGCTGAAGGCAGACGCTTAACTGACTGAGCCACCCAGGTGCCCCTATTGGGTTCTTTCATTTATAGTATTTTTCAGTTCTAGAATTTCCAATTGGTTCTCCTTTATATGTTCTGTATCTTCTCTAAGACTTTATTTCTTTGCCAAGGCTTTCTATTTACTCATTTGTTGTAAGTGATTTTTTTAAAAAATTGCTCTTGGAAGCATTTTTATGATTGCTACTCCAAAATCTTTGTCAGATAATCATAACATGCCTGTCTTATCAATGTTGGCATCTATTGATTGCCTTTTTTTCATTCAAGTTGAGATCTTTCTTGGTATGATAAGTGATTTTTTTTTAAGTAGGCTTTATGCCCAATGTGGGGCTTGAACTCACAATCCTAAGATTAAGAGTTACATGCTCTACTGACCTGATCTAGCCAGGTACCCTGACAAGTGATTTTTAATTGAAACCTGCACATTTTTGTGTTATGTTCTGAGAATCTGAATCTTATTTAAATCTTCTGTTTTAGCTGGCTTCCTCTGACATTTCTCTGGCAGGGAGTGAGAGGGTCCTAACCTCATTACTGCCAGGTGGGGATAGAAGTCCAGGTTACCCATTTGTTGACACCCAGGTGGGAGGCTCCTTGTTACTTCTGGGCAGAGTTAGGAGTTCACCTCCTCACTAGGCCTCCATGGATATCTCGCTGGATGGGAAGTTTAGGAGTGCCTCATTTTGGTGCCCACTTGGTCTTCATGACACCATGGTCATGATGTCATCATTATCATTGGACCGTAGTGAAATTTCTGACTCAGGGGGCAGTGAGAAGTGTCTAATTACTGTCTGATTGAAGTTCAGGTTCTGTACATGGTCTCCATTGATACTGATGTGATGGGGAGCTCTTCACCACCCTCTGGGGTAAGGTTCCCTATTGGACCCTGGGAGAGATTGGGTTTCTTGTTCCAGCCTGTTAAGTGTGGTAGTCTAAGTTCTCCACTAAGCCTTCCTGGCATGGGGTGGGGGACAGGCCTAGCACTCTCTGTAGTGCTTGGCTGCCCTAGAGTGGTTATTGTCCACACATTTTCCGCCTTGTTAGGTTGCCCTTTCACATTCCTTTGGCTAGAAAGAACCAGCTTCTGTTGGGACTTTTTGTCTATGACTGATGATATTTCTGGATTGTTGCCTTTTTCAGCCCTAAGTCGGGGATATATGAGGCAAAAAGAAAACCCAGGGAACTCACTGTCATGTCTTGCCTTGAGTCCCAATGTCCTTAGCCATTCTGCCTCCTTCTCTTCACCTTTCCGAGTCTCATGATTGTTTTATATATACAGGCCAGGGCTTTTCCGGAGAGCTGAGGAGGAAGAATAGGGAAAAGAACACCTACTTCATCCTCCTGGAAGCATGTGTTAATAGATAATATTTCAGTGCATATTTTTAAAAATCAAAGTTACTGCAAAAAAATCCAGGATGAACAAAATTCAAGCATTTTAAATGAAGATAGGCTCAGTCTTATTGACTTTCCCTTTTGTTTTCTGTTCTCGTATGGCTTGCCACAGCACTGCGACTGGCCTTACCTTTATTGAAAATGGTTTCATTTTGTGCCTCATGTAATTTTTGCATTAATTTTGATTTTTTGAAGTATTGCATCAAAATGTTTATGGTGAGGGGTGCCTGGGTGGCTCAGTCAGTTAAGTGTCTGACTCTTGATTTTGGCTCAGGTCATGATCTCAGGGTCCTGGGATGAAGCCAACTTTGGGCTTCCTGCTCAGTGGGGGGTCTACTTGTCTCCTTTGCCCTCTGCCCCACACCTGCTTGCATCCTCTCTCTCTCAAATAAATAAATAAATCTTTAAAAAAATGTTTGTTGTGATTTTTGAGTTTTTTTGAGCCCCCTAAATATTATCCCAAGGCAAATGCCTCAGTTGCCTTACCCTGGTTCAAGTTCTGGTCCATGTGGCCTTTTAAACCACCCCGCCTGATACGGCCCTTTGGCTGGGGGAGCATGTGTTTGTGATGAGTCCAGCTGCCTGAGTATTGGTGGGCAGATCTCCTCTTTCCAAAGCCCTGCCCTTCTTGAGAGCAGAGGCACCTGGGGTCAGTGCAGGGTTAGCCGCTCTCTCTGGCTACAGTAGGACTTCGAAAAATCCTCAAAGGCTGCCAAAACTGGTGACACAAATTGCTAAAACTTCAAAAATAGAACAGAAACAAAGATTGAGTGAATTAATTGCCTAGTAAATTGATCATTTGGCAAATTGATTTTCGGTGCATTTGGGAGCATCCTTTGTGAGGTCCCTGCAGCTATGAGCCTCAGGGTGTCTCCGGCGACTCCCTTGCCTTCCAAACAGCGCTCTTCCTGGGTCTCCATCATTTTGTCTACACCTGGGCAGGTAGGCAGGAGGTAACATCAGAATGTCCCATGGCTTGTGAAGGAAATGAAGGGACCAAAGTGGCAGTCACTAAGAAGCAGGAGGCCCTGCCTATATGGCTGCTACATATAGGCAGGGCCTCTTTGAGGAGGTGACCATTGGAGAAGGAGCTGGCTGTGGGAAGAGCATTCGCAGCAGAGGGAACAGCATGTAGGAGGGGATGCAGTGGGGTGGAGGGAAACAATTGCTAGTTTGAACCCTTCCTCTGCCACTTTTGAGCCTGGTGCCCTTGGCTTGGGCCTGTGACTTCTTGGAGCCTTAGTTTTATCATCTTTAAAATGAGGATAATACCTACCTGTGAGGGCTGATACGAGGAGAAAAGAGATTAGAGCTGCTGGGGCCTGAATTGGATCCCACTGCCTGCAAATGCATATGTTGAAGCCCTAAACCCAGCATGACTATATTTGGAGATAGGACTTCTGGAAGGTGTAAAGTGAGGTCATAAGCATGGGATCTTTAATGGGATAGGGTTGGTGGCCTTAGAAGAAGAGCAAGAGCACTGTGAGCATGCATCAAGGAAAGCCCACATCTGAAGGCCAGGAAGAGGGCTCCCACCAGCACTGGCCATGCTGGAGCCCTGATCTCAGACTTGAAGCCTCCAGAATGGTGAGAAAGGACTTCTCCGCATTGAAGCCTGCCGGTCTATGGTGTTTTGTTATGGCAGCCTGAGCTGGAGACTGAGACAAGGGTTGAGCATGACCTGTTACTCACTTCTTAAATCATGGAATCAACACGTATTGAGCTCTCCCACTTATAAGCATGGGGTATCATTCTAGTCGCTGAACAAATCCCCCAAATCTCTGCCCCTGCAAATTAGTGGGAAAGACAACAATGGATGTTGCTTCATGAAGAGGGGAAACTGAGCCAGGGCTAAGGGGTGGGAGAAGTGGTGAGAGGCTGTAAGTTTAAAACAGAGTGGTCACTGGGGTGCCTGGCTGACTCAGTCAGTGGAGCGTGCGACTCTTGATCCTGGGGTTGTGAGTTCAAGCCCTACGTTGGGGGTAGAGGTTACTTAAAAATAAAATATTAAAAAAAATAGAGTGGTCAGGGAGGGCCTCCTTGAGAAGGCGATATTTGTGTGGAGATCTGAAGGAAGCAAGGGTATAAAAAGTATCTCAGGGTGGGGGACCAGCAAGTGCAAAGGCCCTGAGGCAGGAGTGTGCCTGGGGAGGCGAATGTGACAGAGAGAAATGAGCAAGCAGGAGGGAAGTAGAAATGAGCTTGGAAAGGCCACTGTATGGACTTTTTATCAGAGAGGTGGAAGGCAAAGTAGGAGTTTGAGCAGAGGGGGAATGTAGCGGAGGGGTTTAACACCTCAATCTGGCTGCCATGCGAGAAGACACTATCGAGGGCCCAGAGTTGGCTGGAAGCATGGAGACCAGAGGGGCCGCTGCAGTGAGTCAGCTAACAGACGCTGGTGGCTTGGACCAGGGTAGGAGAGGAGGCTGCGAGAAATGGCATCCTGGATGGACCTTGGAGGTAGATCCAGTAGGGTTTGCTAATGAATCAGATATGAAGGGTGAGAGATCCTCGCAGGAGTGAACTTGTCCAGCCCTTGGGAGATAGCCCCTGACCCCAGAAGCCCCTCAGTGTGTTTCGGTGGCCCTGGTGGTGAGGAGATTGCCTCCAATGCCCCCGGCATTGGCCATTGAACAAGAATGGTGGTGCTGAGCAGCTCTAATTGCTTTGAGTATTTGCATCAGAGGAAAAACCAGCTCTCTTTATAAAAAAGAGATTAGAAGGAGCTGCTCCATGGACATAGCGGGCAGGGCTGGGATGCAGGGGGCATGCCAGAGGGTCGGTGCCTGTAGGATACAGGTAAGGGAATGAGAGCCAGAGTGCATGATAGTCATGGTCACAGGCTGCAGACTTCCTTGGAGCCACAACTGGACACACATTGGAAAGGGGGCAGGGACTTCACCTCGATCATTCTTCAGGGCTGATGCCCTCAGCTCCTGGGGCTATACAGCTGCCCTGGGCCTCCAAGCAGATGCCCCTCCTAGAGGCAGCCATGGCCAGTAATTGGCTGTCTGGGGGACGCAAAAGTCTGGTCCCTTTGTCTCAATTCCGGGCAACTCTGGGGAGCCATTTGGCTCCAGAGCTCAGGGTGGGACAGAAGGCAGCCTCACTTGCAACCACACTACAGTTCAGCTTGGCTCTCCACCAAATCCTGCCTTCCTCGCTTCCTTCTGATGTGTCTCCCCAGAGCTCCCCACCCACCTCACTGAGCTGTACCTCCCAATCTGTTTCCAGGGACCCCCATCTAGCACAGTGGGCTGCCATGGTTTCTGACAGCTCCATTGGGTACTCCCCTGACAATTCATCCTGTCTGAGACGGAGTCCACCATCCTCCCTGCCTCTGGTCTTCCTCATCCAGGGAATGGCATCGTCCCCTACCCAGTTGCCCAAGCCAGAAACACAGGGGTTTCCCTGATACAGCTTCTTCCCTTACCTTGTCATTATCCAGTCCATCATCACGCCCTGTTGGCTGCCCTCAAATCTCTTTCTTTGTGTCCATTCCAGTGGCCAGCCACCACCATCCCCTGCTTAGACAGCTAAGCAGGCCTCCCTGCCTTCATCCCTGTCTTCCTCCAATCTGCTCTTCCTAGACTGAATACATTCTAAAAATACAATTCAGATTTTTTCTACCTCTCTCTTCATGTTTCCCTATATACATATATGTGAATAAAATACATATATGCATGTAATGTGTATATTATGTGTAAGGTATATAAAATAAATACATGTGATATGTGCCTGTTTATTCCATCTATTCAGACAAAGGTGATTGTGTGGTTATGTAGTTGATTCTATATTCCATATAATATGGCCATAAGCTTTGCTCTCTTTTCTTATTGAGGAATCATTTAGATATAGTAAATGGCACAAATCTTAAGTATTCATCAGCTTGATGATTTTTTTTTATGTAACCACCACCAAGGAAGAAGATATAGAACATTTTTGTAATATCCCAAAGGGCTCCCTTGTGCCCTCTCCCAGCTGTTACTCCCCAAAGATAACCCATATTATAGTCCCCATCACACTGATACATTTTCTGTTAAATGGAATCGTATAGTGTGTACTGCTTGGGGTATGGCTTCTTTCGCTAAATGTTATACTTGTGAGATCCATCTACGTTGTGGGTGGAGGTAGTTCATCCTTCTGCTGCAGCTTAGCAATAATCCATTGCATGAATATACCACAGTTTATCCATCTTACTGCTGATGGAGATTTGGGTTGTTTGCAGTTTGGGGTTGCTATGAACATTTCACATATTCCTTTAGGTGGACAGAAGAAATCATTTGTCTTGGATGTATACCCAGCAGTGAAATTGCTAAGTCAAGGGGCAGGGGTCCATTTAGCTTTGGGAGATAGGCCAGTTTCCCAAAGTGGTTGTACCATTTCACACTCCCACCAGCAGAGGATGAGAGCTCCCATTGCTGCACAGCCTTGCCACCGTCTGGTATTATCAGGCCTTTAATTTTAGCCATTCTTGTGGGGATGTAGGATTCCTGGTGTGGTTTTATTTTTTTTATGTATTTTTTAAAGAGAGAGCAGGAGATAGGGAGGGGGGAGAGAGAGAGAGACCCTCAAGCAGGCTCCATGCAGGGCTCAATCTCACAACCCTGAGATCATGACCTGGGCCAAAATCAAGAGTTCCGTGCTTAACTACCTGAGCCACCCCGGCGCCCCTGGTTTGGTTTTAGATTGCATTCCTGTGATGACGTGGGCCCCAGCTGCAGTCTTTTTACCCGGCAACCCACCACCTTCCATCTCATTGGCCCAGCATGTATACTTGACTGTAACCTGGGCCAATCAGAATTGGGAAGTGAGACTCCAAGATGTTCACGAGGCTGCCGAGAGCTTGCAGAAGGCCTTCAAACTAGGGAGCTAAGAGGCGGCCGTCTCCCTGCGGAGAAGCCAGAAAGCCAGTCCGTGGAGGGAGAGGGAAGCAGACACAGGAGGGGACAGGACAGTGAGACATCTGAGTGCCGAGAAGAAGCAGGCGCCGAGGGAACCGTCCTCCGCTGGCCCCCACGCTGTGCCCCCGCCTGTGACAGACCCCTCTGTCCTCAGTAAGCTACTCCTTTGTCACCTCTCCTCCTACGCCAGCTCTTGGAGTGGATTTTCCCCCTCGCAACGTATTTTCTCAACGTTTTTGCCTCCTTTCTGTCTTTCCCCCTTGTTCTTAGCATGTCTTTTTGAAAATGTCAGCCTCTTGCTCGGGGGAGGGGAAGGGAGAGGGAGGCTAGCATTTATTGGTGTCTCGCTGTGTGTCAGGCCCCAAAATGGGCATCATCTCAGATGTGTTACACGCAAGCCTGTGAGGGAGGGACTGGTGTTACCCTGTTGCACAGATGTGGGGAGTTGAGGCACAGAGAGGGTAAGGGCCTGGCTCAGAGGTGGCTCAGCAGGGGGCGCACTCCCAGGCTGGTCTGACTCTGAAGCCTCTCTTCTGCCAGGCTCCGTGCCCTTTGTCCATCAGTGAGTCTGAGTGTTAAAGATGGGACAACAGTTGCCTTTGTCACCGTTTGCAGAGTTTGTGTGCCCCGCCCTCACCCCAGGACCCCGGGCCGTTTAGGTTGTGTTACAACAGAGGAGAGCAGCTCCTCACGGGGACTCTACAGATGCCCTCCATTCAGAATTTCCTCCCATTCATATCTCCCTTCCAGCCATGCCTTGTTCCAAGTGCTCTTTGAGAGTAACATCATTTACTTCCAGAAAGTTCTTCCTTGGATGCAACTAAAATCCCAGATGGCACTGTAGTGTCAAGGGGGAAAATGTACTATGAAGTCACATAGACTTGGGTCCAAGTCCCGTTCTTCTCAGTGATGAGCTGAGGAACCACAGGCAAAGATTGGGCCTCTCTGAGTCTGTTTCCTTATCTGTAAAATGGGGCTGATGAGCCTTACGGCAGGGAGTTTTTGTAAGTTACTTAAGTAGGTTGTGATCTTCCTGGGTCGCAGGCTCTCACCACTGACTTCCCTGCTCGCTGTCATCCTGTGACACCTAAGCTAGCTACCCCTTCCTCCTTCCCTCTACCCATCGCCTCAGCCTGGTGACTCAGCCACCATGTTCCAAGGTGCACTCCCAAGGTTTCCACGCATCTGGCTGTGACTGCGACTTGACCGCGGGAGTGAACCGCACCAGCGTGTCCAGTGTAAGAAACTGTGCCGGCAATGAAGATATCGTTAGGCAGAGGGCCGAAGCTGATACAGACACCTTGGCACTGGTATTGGAAGCTCCAAATCAAGAAAAGGTTTCAGACAATGACATGAAGTTAATGGATTTACATGTTGAACTTGGAATTCCCGAATTCGAGTGAAGCTGTGGAGGAAAGATGACTTCTGGCGAATGGGCATCATGTACGCTGAGATCTGTCATCCTGGGGACCCTGGTGTCACTTCTTGTGCAAAAGATGGAGTGAGCTTTTCTCCAAGAAACTTGGGAGTAGAAATATAAAGCTGTGGCAAATGAGTGGTGTTGATAGGAGGAGGCTGTCACCCTAGAGATGAGTGAGCCAAGTTCAGCTAACTTTTGCACTGAGGTCCCGGAACTGCTTTACGGAAGCGACTCCACCCTCCCCTGCGGTCACACTCGGTATGCCTGTGGACGGCCCCCTTGTTGGAGAGCATCAGATGGCAGAAAATAAAGCTAAGCTCTCTGAGAACTCCTTCTAAGATGCCAACATATACTTAAGAATCTTCTGTCACGAGTGTGTGCCTCTGAGTACCATTTTCCATAAATAACCATTTTCCCCCCTCCATTCTCTACAAGAATCCAGTCCAAGTGAGATCTAGTCTTGTTAATCTAGAAATACTTCTGCCGTACCTAGAAATACTCCTTAGGATTTTTAGAACAAAAGGGGTTTGACTCTAAATGCAGTTTTAAGACTTGTTTTCAGTTTAAAGGAGTTATTTGAATTTCAAAAGCAAACCAAGGGTTAAATAAGTAAAAGTAAAGCTTTTTTTTTTTTTGTTTAGCTTTACCCTTGACACATAAGATGCCAATACATAGTAATCATTTTTGCTATTTTTATAGTTTCTTTTGTCCAGGGAGTTCCCTTTACCTGTCTCTGCATGGCTTAATGGTCTCAGTCTGGTTGCTGTACCCCTACATACCCCTGACCCCTCTGAAACACTTCCTCAGCAAGGCAAACCTCTCTGTGAGAATTTCAGGACAGGATTACTCGCTAGGAGGCCTTGGTTGTTGCTAGATGCAGCAAAAACAAATATTGTTTTAGAAACATTAATAATTGAGAAGTTTTCAGCACAGAATTGGCCAGCATTAGGGGAATTGAAAATTAAGACTAAGACACTATCTCAAGCAGATTTTCTGTTGAATAATTCACAGAGCTAATGCCCGTGAAGACCTAGAAGAGAAAATACCTTCTGTATCTGTTCTCCCCACCCCTGCCACTGACTCCATCACCTTGACTCCCCACCCTCCCCCCAACCAGCTCCTGGCAGACAGGGTTGGGGGGAGGAAGGGGCATCTGGGGAAGTAAATTAAAGCCAACAACACAGCAGAGTTCTGATTTGGATTTTCACTGTGGTTTTGCCCCCATGTTGCTGTGTGACCGCTGATGAATTCTGTCCCTCTCTGAGTAGCAGTCCTGCCAACTTTGAACCAGATTCTGATTCTTTAAGGTCGAAGTGATGGAAGGGACTTTAAGTACCCACTGAAACCTCCATTCCCAGGGAGATCTATACCCCAAAGCATTTGTAGGATGGGGTCTATTTCATTTCAGATCTCCCTCCTTCCTTCTTTCACACATTTGCTGCGTGCCTACTCACACTGAGCATGGGAGATTTTGTCTCCCCTGTGCATGATTACAGTTCACAGTGACTTGGACAAAGATGGAGTGAAGCAGAGGGTAGTGGGTGCAGGAGTGACACCTAAATTCAGCCTGAGGTCTGATCAGGGAAGGCTTTGTGGGGGAGGCAACACGTGAACTGAGTCCTCTGGAGAGAGCTGGTAGGAGAAGAAGGGCAGGGGGAGGGTGTTCCAGGTTATAGAGAAAATTTGTAGAAATATAAATATATATTGTAGAAATATATATGTAGAAATAATATATATAATATATATTAAATTATAAATTATAAATAAATTATAAATAAATATATATGTAGAAATATAAAGTATTTCATAAAAATATAAAGAGAGAGAAGGAAAAGTCCTTTTGTGGGGACAGCAAGGGGACACGGGGAAGGTGGGTGAGGGGCCCGGGGAAGAGGCTGGATCCTATAAGGCATTAAGGTTAAGTTAAGGCACTTGCCTTTGGACTTTACTCTGAGGGCAATGGGGAGCCAGCCAAGGTGTAAACAGGGTGCTGGAAACTCAATTGATCTGTTTTAGAAAGATCCTGGCACTGGTGTGTGGAGCACTTGGTGGTTCCTGTGTTCTGGTGTAAATCCTCAGGGTGTTGGTTTAAACCCTTCTCAGCCTGGTCAAACAGATTGCCTGTCACTATTTTTGAAAAAAATTGTTCTTCTTTCTACGGTCCATCCAGTCTCAAGCTGTGTTCTTGTCTCAGTTCATACATTACATCTATTCTCTGTGGCGGGCGGGAGGGAGTTTGTGTGGGGTTCCCAAGAAGGACACCCCCCCCCCACTCCTCCATTGCCGAGTTGGGGCCCTTGTTAGCTCAAACTTGATCTTGCCAAGTTCAGGGTAGGAAGGCAGCCAGTCCCCAAGGCGAACTGGCTTCCTAGGCCAGACTTAGAGTGGAAGGCTCAAACTGGTGGCTCCGGGGGTAAATCCTGACTTAAGGATATGTTTTGTTGCAGCAGTGTTTTGTTTGGGGGGAAAAATGAGAAATAATCACTATTTAAAAATCAGAAGATTTCTCATAAAAACTCTGGGATTCTGATTTTCTAGGAATAGCAGACATGGCCACCCTGGTATCCCCTTCCTTCAAAGCAGGCACTGGCCTTCCTGTGGACAGTCCCCGCTCTTCCCTGTCACCTCCCTGTCCTGAGGCTGATGGCAGCCACTCTCTGCCATTATCTCTGCCAATTGCAATGCTGACTTCCTTCTACAAAATGAGGAAGAATGTAAACTATTCCTTGATATCCACATCTCCATCAAACACAGAAAAATGAAGGACAATAAAGAGGGCCACATATTTCAAGACAAATGGGAGAGCACAGATTTCTTGATGGAAATAAAAAATCCTTGTTTGATACAGACACCAAGTGGGTCTGGTTGAAAGAGTCTAAGATGCTTTGACTAGTAATAGTAAATCCGGCTCCCACTGCCCTCACGCCTGTTCCTCTCCTGGCCTGGTACTGGTGGGTTTGGGCCTGGGAGGACAGATGAGATGTGGTTTCAGAATCCCAAATGTCAGAATCATCTTTTCTATTGTTCTTCCCAGATTCCTGTGGTCAGAGGCCCCATGAAGGGGACAAATGTGGAGTGTGGGGGTCTGAATGGCCTGAGCCCTGCCTCACTGCCCAGCCTTCTCCCAAGCGAGCTCTGCTCATACCCATGTGTGTGTCTACTTTTATTTGGGGTGGGGGTGCAGGGATGGTTTCGAGTACTTTTTTAAAAAATGCATAAAAGCCATTGATCTGCTAGGGCCCCTTCATGTACCTTGGGGACAAACTAAAGCCAGGGAAGGGGACTGACCTGCCCCTTGTCACCTTCATGGTCCTATGTGGGGAAAGAGCCCGTGCCCTCCCTTTTTGTCCCCCTCTGGGCAGCAGGCTGCAGGGAGAGTGAGGCCCCTGGCCTCCTGGGCTCCATCCTCTGCATAATTTGCCCAGGCTTGTAAACTCAAAGGCCTATGGGCCAAGCCAACAGTGAGTTTGGAGCAGGGGAGGTCAGGTCCTGCTGCTTGCTGGCAGGTGGGAATGGGAGCCAGGGCTGCCAGCTCTCAGGTAGCCAGCAGTTTGGGTCTTTTTTTTTTTTAAGATTTTTATTTATTGAGAGAGAGAGAGAATGGTAGAGAGAGAGCATGAGAGGGAGGAAGGTGAGAGGGAAGAGGGTCAGAGGGAGAAGCAGACTCCCCGCTGAGCAGGGAGCCCGATGTGGGACTTGATCCCGGGACTCCAAGATCATGACCTGAGCTGAAGGCAGACGCTTAACGACTGAGCCACCCAGGCGCCCAGCAGTTTGGGTCTTTAAGTGAAATCTGTGGGCTGGCACTTCTGATTTTTGGTCCCAGTGCAGAGCAACTTGCGGGTCAAAGTGGTGCCTTATTCTGACTTGCTTCCCCACTGCCTAGGGTATGCCTTAGCTCGTGAATGCTGAATGAGTTCATTCATTCATTCCTCTTCAGTTTCTCATGTCTTCCTTCAGCAACCATTTGTCACCACCCACCTTGTGCCGGGCCCTGAGCCAGGAGCTGGGGCTGGGGCGGGGGGGGATAGAAGACAAGTAACAGAAACACAGCCTGAGTGGTGAGCTGCCCGCGAGGAGAGTCATGCCCTCCCTCAGGCTCATTGCAATGATAACTGTCACTTATTGAGGGCCTACTATGTGCACTGGGCCCCAGGGGGCTTTATACAGAGGAGTGTACTCTTCACAACAACCCTTGGAGGGACTGCTTTCATTCCCATTTTACAGATGATGACTCTAGTCATCACTAGATGAGCTAGTGTTTGTCAGACCCAAGACACATGCCCAGAGATTCTGAATCCAGAGTCTGTCCTCGAAACCACTGCGAATTCTAGGATTAGCTTGAGGCCATCCTGTGCCCACACTGGGGTTAACGTGATATGTAAGGGAAGGATTTTCATCAGCTTTCACAAACTACAACTGATATCCATTGAGGCGAGCCTCAAATGAGCCCAAGAGGGATGTCTGTCAACACTCACATTTATAACCTTGACAAACTTGATGGGTATGTGTGTGTGTGCCACTTTCAACCTCTGTAGGCTCCCATTTTGTCACCTTTCATATTTTGAGAACTAACGTTACAATCGAGGTTTGACCAGTTTCCTTTGCAATGCTCAGATTCAACATATCCATTCCAAAGTATATATTGAGCACCTACTGTGTGCAAGGCAGGCTTCTACTTGCTGGTGACACAATGACACACCCACTGTGAAAAGGCATTGTTCTAAGCTCCAGGGACACAACTGTGAGCAAAATAGACCCTGTCCCTGCTCCGGTGGAGTTGAAGACTTATGGGCGAGGCAAATTTTAATCCAAGAACCACACAAGGAAGTGTCAAGTGACAACCAGCCATGAAAGTGCTGTGAAAGAGAGGGACATGGTGGCCCGAGAGGGTGTTCTGGGGAGATTGGATCAGGTGGCGGGAGCAGGGAAGTGACAGGTGAGCTGAGCTCTGCAAGAAAAGTAGGCAGTGACCAGGTAAAGGGACAAAGCATATTCTAGATAGAGGAGTTGCTGCTGCAAAGGTACTGGGTCAGTGAGTGGGTCTGTGGAAGTGAAGGCCCCACAGAGAGGAAAGTGGTTTGTGATGAGGCTGGAGTGGTGAGCAAAGGCCAGACCCTTGCTGGTGGTGGTGGGAATTTTGTTCTTTATCCTGAGAGTAAGGGAGGGTCATCAGAGCATTATCAGTTAGCTTTGGCCATGGAACAAACTATCCCCAAACATAGTGACTTAAAACAACCACGTCTTCTTTAGCTCGGGAGCCTGGAGGGTAGCAGTTTGTGCTGGGCTCAGCTGGTGGCTCCTCTGGTCTGGGGCAGGCCCAGCTGATCTTAGGTGGACTTGTTCATGTGTCCATGGTCAGCTGATGGGTCACGTGGGGCTGGCTGGTTCATGATGGCCTCTCTCCTCATGTGACAGGCTAGCCCAAGCTTGGTCACAGGATGGCAGCCTAGTGTGAAGTGTGTGAACAGAAGCCACAAGGCCTCCTAAGGCCTAGACCCCAAAGGGCAGAGCATCACTTCCTGTCAGTCAGAACAAATCACAAGATGGGCCCAGATTCAGGGGATGGAGAAGTTGACTCCTCCTCTCCATGGGAGGAGTTGCTAAGCATTTGGGTCATTTTTGCCAACTACTACAAAGATTTTAAGTAAAAGACTTTTTTTTTTTTTTTTTTTTTTTTAGAGGGTTAAAAGTTCCCTTTAGCATCTGAAGGGAGAGGAGTTGGGGGGCAGTATTTAACTAGTATCTGTTCTTTCCTCTGTTATTAGTAACAGAAAGCCAGTTTTTATTCCTACACATTGCATCCTAGAATAAAGACTGGATTTCCTCCCCTCCTTTATAGCTCCATATAGCTGTGTTTTGTGAGACTTTTAGAGAGTCTCCTTATAAAAGAAGGGTCAAGCCTTTCTTCTCTCCTTCCTCCCCCTGCTCTCCTTGATGTGTTGGATGGGCATGTGTTGTTGGAGCTTGGGCAGCCACCTTGGACCATGAGGATGCAGACCTCATCCTAAGGAGGGTGGAATGGAAATCTGGAGGAGCTGGGGTCCTGATCACTCTGTGGAGCCACATATCAGTTTGGACTACCTGCCCCACATGGCCCCTATTGGTTCACAGCTTTCCCTTCTCTGGGGAGTTGCCTGTTTGGACTGGAGCTGTTCCACTGGTTATGTTCGCTCGGAGTGTGGGGGTACAAAGGGCCTGCTTCCCTTTGATTGATGGTAAGACCCACTAGGAGCTGCCGTAGATGCTCCAGAGCTTCCCATGGGGTTTGCCTGAGGCGTTGCCAGCCCCATCCCGTGTCCCTTACTCTCCTTCTCCTTGGAAAGCCCTTTCCATAAATCTTACAAAAACCCTCATCTCAGGCTCTGCTCCTGGAGACCCAACCTCAGGTACCCTCTGCTCCCTGCCCACAGTGAGCCACAGACCAAGAGCCTGGCTTACCCACCAAGCTCCTGGCTCCGAGCAAACCTTAATCACTTGACTCAATCCATTTTGCCCACAGTTTTGCCGTGGACAGAAGAGGAGTGTGCTTGACTCCCACAGAGCAGGCACTATGGTGTGAAGAACTCGAGAGAAATAAACTTTTTCTGGGCCAGGGGATGGAAACCAAGGGAGCGCTCAGGAAGAGAGGCTTCAGATCTGGTCAGCGTGTGGGGCCCACCAGCCGAGTCCCTCCCATTCCCAGTCCCTCCTTGCTGCAAGCCTGTTTGAAGTCCGTGGGCCGCCTGGTCTGCTGGATGGACAGCATTTGTAAGCAACTCTTTCCCCAGCCCAGTTAATAATTCAGGAGCCAGTGCCTGCAGCCAACCCATCATTCCAACCCTGCTGCACCCCAAACGCCAAGCTAGTGGACAGGAAACAAAAAATCACCATACCCGCTTGAAAAATGGTCCTTGCTTCAAGTGCTTGCTGTGTGCCCCGTGCTCGGGTGGGAGAGAGCTGAGCCGAGACGGATCTGCTGGGCAGACAATGAGAGAAGTGTGGAGCAGTGCCCGGGGCTCAGGCATGCACGCTGAACAGTATTTAATTTTTGGATCCTGAACCACGTTTGTTTTTGGACAGTGGGATGTAGTCGCTGGAGTGCAGGCCTTGGAGGATCCATCTTTTTTCTTCTGATTCAGCTATTCATCCTTCACTCACTGTCTCTCATTCATTCATTCATTCATGCATTCATTCATTCGGCAACGATTGCTGCCACTGATGGGGAAGTGGCATTGAAGATACGGGGGCGGGGGGCTGGGGGAGTGACACCTGTCCTTAGGGAGGCAGACACAGTGGGAGGTGCCACACTTAAGGGGCTCGAGACAAGAAGCAGCTGGCTGGGGGCTCTGCGTCTGGGGGCAGCCTGTTGCCTGGGTATGTGAGGGCCCTAAATGTCCGAAGCAGGGAGGGCAGGGTAGAGAGGTTAATGGTTAAGATCATGGACTCAGGGACCAGAGCGCCTGGGTTCAAATCCCAGCCCCACCACTTACTCACACACAGTTGGCCTCTGTGTGCCTCAGTTTGCCCATGTGTAAGACAGAGTTAATAATGGGAGACTGAGACAAACGATTTCTTATTGTTAAGACAATGAGAACAGAGACTTTGAGAGTGAAATGAAAAATCCAAACTCTGACAAAGGCAAAGTGCTGGCAACTATAAAGTAAAGCCACCTTCGGAAAGTGACGGGGCGGGTTCTTATGAAGCCAAACACATGTCCCAGCCTGCGGTCCCACCCGTGGGTATTCACCCAGATGAAATGATAAACTTCTGTTCATACAAACACCTGTACGTAAATGTTTACTACTCACTTCGTAACCTGCCCGATTGGGAAACAACCCAGTGCCTCTCAATGGGAGAGCTGATGGACCATGGAACATTACTCAGCACTAAACAGACAATGTGGGTGAGTCAAAATGGCTACGCGAAGGTGGCCAGGCTTATAAGGCTCCTACGTACTGATTGATTCCACGTGACACTCTGGAAAACCGTATGGACAGAAAACTGGTCAGCGGTGCTGGGGTGGGAGGAACTGACCAAAAGGGGCAAGGGGGGATTTTTGGGGTGCGATGAAACTATTCGGTATTCAGGGTGTGGTGGTGGATGCCTGACCCATCTATGTGCATGCTTGTCAAAAATCCATAGAACTGTACACAAGAAAGGGAACATTTTACTGCATGTGAATTATGAGAGGTTTGAGGTGGTATATATAGAGGTTTTGGAGGAAGTAACAGGAGTCCAGGGAAGGAAAACATAGGTCAGTTTGTTGAAGAGCCTTGAATGCCGTGTCAGATCCTTTGGACAGGGGGAAGATTCAGAAGTTTTTAAGCAGTTAAGGAATATAAGTAGGTTTTTGTTTCAGAAAGATGGCTGCATTCTGTTTAGAAGCAGAAGCCTTTGAATGTGTGGCCCTGAGATTGCCTTCAGAAATTTTCATCCATCCTCCCCCTTTCTGGAAAGAATTTGAATTTGTGACCCACATTGAAAAATCAGGAGATCTTACATATAGAATTCTGGATTTCTGGCTTTTCTTTGATGGGATGCATGTCCTCCAGTAGGCTGAGCCCCGTATCTACTCCCTTGTAGTAGCTTTCTGGCCCCTGAGGGTGTCCATTTTAGACCCCAGGGGATGGAAGTGCGTTTGAGGGGGAAGAGAGCAAGGGCAGAGGTGCTTCCTGGCCCGGACAGAACATGATCCTCACCCGGGGAACTTTAAACCCTACTGATGCCTGGGCATCTGCATCTTGTAAATGTTCCCCAGGTGCTTCTACTGTGCGGCGGGAGCTGGGAACCACTGGTCTGGGGGGAAGAGACAGCCTGGATTAGGGGGGCAGCAGTGAGGGAGGGGAGGTGTTAGGGACTGATGGGACGTGGGGCTGAGGCAGGGGCGGGGTCCAGTGCGACAAGGGCCCCCGCTGGAACAATGGGGTGGGATGATGTCATTTGCTGAGAAGGGACACAGGAGGTGGTCGAGGGAAGGGGGGTGAGCTCGTTTTGGACACGCTGTGTCCGGGGAGTCTGTGGCCTCCAGTGTGCGGTTGTCTAGTGTTGCTGTGCTTACAACTTTGCTTTTGTGTACCCTCTGTCCTTCTCTGAGACAGGAGAGCAAGGCAGCAATGGGGGTGTGAGGAGGGAAAGCAGCCCCAGAGCCTCCCCAGAAGATTCCCCCCCAGGGCCTGCCTGTGGACAGGGGTCCCTTGGGCAGGACTGGGGGCGGGGAGTTCCTCTGGTCTGCCTGGGTCATGGGTGCTCTGCCCCTGCTGAGTGATATTGCCTGGACAAAGTGGGGGAGAATGTACTCAAAGGCCCTCATGCTCGAGATGAACGGCCCCACCAGTCCAGACATGCAGTGCCCTCAAACCCAGAACCACTCACCCCTGAAACCTATCAAACCATCTGCTGATCTGTCCTGTCTTCTAAGCAGATGCTATAGCTCCATTTTTTTTGTTGTTTTTTGTTTCTTTCTTTCTTTTTTTTTTTTTTTTTTTTGGTTAAGAATACATTGTTTGTGTTAGCAGTCATGATCCTTTGTGTGCTGTGAGCGAAGCTAAGGCAGGAACCACTGTGCCCATTTATAGACAAGCGCGGAAAGGGGAGGAAGCAAACGTTTAGGACCTACTACTTGCCAGGTAATTCATAGACATTTTCACGTAATTCACAGAACCATCCTACCTATGTATGAAATAGGGGTTATTGTTCCCATTTTCCAGATGAGGAAAACGAGCCCAGAAAGTGTAAGTATTTTGCCCCAGATCACCAGCCTGGAGGGAGCAGAACTGGCAGCTGAGGGCTCCTCTCAACACGGTTCTTTGGTGTATTTGCATTTGTCACTGTGACCTCGGCAGGAACACACATGCATGTACACTTTCAGCCTCTCCAGACACCTTTTATTGTCTTTGGTGCCCCCTCCGCTTTCCTTCTTGAACCTAGTGGATGTCTTCGTGACTGTTCTAACCTCCGCCCCTCAGTGGACACACCTCCTCCCCAGGGTCTGCATGGTCAGCCCCCAGGGAAGGGCTTTATTGTCCTGAGAAGGGGCAGATGGAGGTCTCAGCCTTCCCACCCACCTAGGAGATGTTCGCTAAATGGCACAGAGCTGTCTCATCCCAGCCCTTCTGGGCTGGTTTGGTTTCTGTCACCATTACGCATTGATCAGGGCATTGTGCTGCCATAGGAAGCACTGTCCCTACCATCTCAACAAAGGTGATTTCTGTCCTCCTTGCCTCTACCTCCTCTGAGATGCACGTAGAGACAGAGATGGGGCATCGGGGAACGTTTGCTCCTGGGAAGATTCTGGGCTGAAGCTACCTGGCAACAGTGCTCAAAATTAAAGGGAGAAGCTCACTTGGAGGATGCTCTTCAGGGATGGGGCTCCCTGAACACAGCCATCGTGAGCATCCTCTCTGGATGCTGCTGGCTCTTGTGGGCAGCTCATCTTACAGAGCTTGGTAGGGATCCAGCTCCTCCAGGGCTGTGGTGCCCCACGATGGTGTTTCCTTCAGCTGGCTCTTGTGGACAGTCCCAGCCGAGACTGGCGCTTGCTTCTTCTGAGCTTATCATGACTGGTGTTGGTTATAGATGGTGTTCATCACTTAGCATGGTTTCTCCATGGGAGGTTCTAACTTCAGATGGTTCTAAATAGAGTTGGTATTTGCTGCTGATCACAACTGTCCCCACTGATGGGTTTTGGCACTGGTGATCCCACCATGATGGTTCTCAATACAGATGGTTTTGCCAGTGATGGATCCTGTTAGGGCTGGCTCATCACTGGGGCTCATAAGTGGTTTGGCTAGTGGAGGTGGATGCAGGTGAACCCAGCACTGACGACTCTTCATACAGCCATTCCTCTCAACAGTGGTTCTCAATAGAGATGGTCTCACTGTTGATTGCTGATTGCTGAGTGTAGATGGTGCTCATCATCCATAGTTCTCGCTACACACGACCCTGCTGCTGATGGTTGTTGCTACAAATGGGGCTATCCAAGGTTCCGACACAGTCAGTGTATACTTTTTTAAAGGTATTTGCTCTGGCAATAACCACTCTGGGTGAAGTCTGGGTTTGCTGGGCCGTCATGTCTGTATTTTTCAAGAACCTGGTGGCCAGCAACCCGGCTCATAAAGGCATGCACATCTGGGCGGGCTGCTCCTCCTTGGCGGCCTGGTCGCCGGCTTTGGCCTTGCCCCCAGACTTGTCCTCCTGAAGACTGGTGTTACTTTTCACCCCACTTTGCACATTGCTGTCCACTGGGATGTCCTGGCAGCTGCTGGCCTTGCTGGTGGGAAGGCTGTGGGCGGAGCTGAGCAGTCCGCTACTCACCTGATAGTTCAGGGCACTGCTGCCCAGGCTGATGAAGCTCATGCTGGTCAGGCTGCTGGCCCTGCTGCTGAGGCCGCTGCTGGGCAGGCTGGCCTCGCTTTTCCCCTCCAGCCTGCCTGCTGCCATGGGCTTGGCCAGCCGCCCGCCTTCTGATTTGGCTGGGCGAGTAGATGGTACACAGCTGGCTGCTTGGGGCGCTGCCTGCCTGGGTGTGGAGCCTTCTCGGCAACCTTAAGATTGGAGTGTTGCCCACCAGGCTGACCTCACTGTTCTCCTCATCGCCTGCGTACCCGCTGCTCAACAGGCTGGTGTCACTTTCCTTGCATTTCCCCTGGCTGGACTGTCGCAGGCTCAGCAACCCACTCTCACTGCTCCATGGGTTTCCCAGGTTACCCCTCGAAACTCTCGGGGACTCCTGAGTCGCTCCTGTGTCATGGTGTGGCCATGCCAGGGGCTGGGGCTCTACGCTGGGGGCCGGGAGGCTTGGCGCTTGGCCCTGAACATTCCAGGCAGCAGACTCCCTGTTTCTACCCTGGAGGAAGGTGGGGGGCAACTGATCTGGTTTATCCAGGGGGAGGGGGCCCTGGGAGGCCTATGAATGGTAGGTCTGGTACGTCTGGGGAGAGGAGGCTCAATTTATAGGGTGGCCTTTCAAAGGGGAGTGTTCTGATTGGCTGGCCCGGTTCCCACGGTGAGGGGTTTATGAGGCGGGGTGGGGGTGGGAAGGACAATGCTCTCCCCGCACCATTTACATCAGTGGCTGGGGCTGGGCATGGGCAGAAAAGGGGCTTAGGGCCAGAGAGTGGGGAGACCCACTTACCTGGGTACGCTTCCTGCAGGGCGTGTTGCCTCTGCTTTGCCATGTCAGGAGACCTGGGTGTGCATCCCAGCCGAGCCCCTTCTGAACTGTATTCCTTTAGGATGGCACTTCTTCTGAGACACTTGCTCCAATCTGAGACTACTGGGAGGCCTGGGGACAATATGACAGTCAGGAGTTTATCCTAAACTCTTTGCTGGATCTCCAAGGGCCTGGCTGGTCTGGCTCCTCTCTCTCAGCCTGGTCCCACATCACACCCTCCCCCTTCCTCACTTCAAGGGGGCATCACACTGGCTGTTTTCTTATTCTGAGCTCTGACCTGCTGCAGAGCCTTTGTACTGGCTGCTCCCACCACCTGGAATGCTCTTCCCTCAGCCCCTTGGCCTTCAAACTTCAGCTCCAGTGGCCCCCAGGAAGTGTCCCTGGCCTCTACAAGAAGGTCCCTCTATTAGTCTTCACGTCACTTCCTACTTTATGGGCCTTGTGGCATGAAACACAATTTGCAAGTCTTTTTATGTGTTGGTTACTGAGTGCCCGTCCCCTCTGCTAGAATATCATCTTTGCGAGGGCAGAGATTTTGATCTCTTATTCTCTGCTGTGCCCCCCACGCCCAGCATACTGCCTGGGACATAGTAGATGCTCGTTAGGCATTTGCTGAATGTATGAATGAATTAACTGCTCTAAGTTAATTCTAAGTTGGGATGCACTCTAACCCAACCACCTAGGGAACTTTTTATTTATTTATTTTTAAAGATATTTTATTTATTTATTTGACAGAGAGAGACACAGTGAGAGAGGGAACATAAGCGGGGGAGTGGGAGAGGGAGAAGCAGGCTTCCCGCTGACCAGGGAGCCCGATGCGGGACTCGATCCCAGGACCCTGGGATCATGACCTGAGCCGAAGGCAGATGCTTATTGACTGAGCCACCCAGGCGCCCCTCCTAGGGAACTTTTTAAAAAACACGTTTGGATTTTCTAGGGCACTGGTCCTCTCCCCTGACTGCACCCCCAGGCATCCCTAGGGTCCCACTTCCAGAGGTTCTGAGTTAATTGATCTGGGTGAGGCTTTGGCATCAGAATTTTAAACCGCTCTCCAGGGTGGTTTGAATGTGCAGCCAGCACTGAGAACTAGGGTGCCAGGAGGCGAGGCTCAGCCAGATGCACTACTTGTGGATGAGTCTGTGTGCTACCCTGGCTAAGTAGTATTGTGGATGAGAACACCCACTGGGGTGCTTATTAGCGGACACTGGGCGCCTGGGTGGCTCAGATGGTTAAGCCTCTGCCTTCGGCTCAGGTCATGATCCCGGGGTTCTGGGATCGAGTCCCTCATCGGGCTCCCTGCTCCTTGGGAGCCTGCTTCTCCCTCTGCCTCTCTCTCTCTCTCTCCCTCTCTCTGTCTCTCATAAATAAATAAATAAAATCTTTAAAAAAAGATTTTATTAGTGGACACTGAATAGATTTCCACTGAATGACTGAATTAAAACAAAATTCATTGACCCTTAAAGGGTCATAGGTGGGTTTCAAGGACTGGGGGAATTCGTTGAAATTGTAGCAGACCTTGCGATGAGCTATGTATATGCTTTCCCACCAGGAAGGAGTCACACCTTTGTCAGATTCTTAAAGGTATCCACGATCCTCCTAAGATCAAGAAGCATAATGATTCAGCTCAACTCTTGCCTTAGCATTTGGGAGACAGCTGGCCCTGATGCTTGGCCTGATGGTATGGGTCTGGAGAGGGCTGGCTGGCTGTGTTTGGGATGCAGGGGGTGGGGAGGAGGAAGGCACTCCTTGGAGAGTGCACCACTCAGCCCCTTGGCAGTCATCCGTGCTTCCGTGCTAATTATCCCTGTCATCTGTATTACAAATTCCTTTCCCATTGCCTGGGGCCATTTAGCTTCCCTCTGCTGTATGCAGAGGCATCTCTTTTGCTGTGGAAATTATCCTTCTGGGATATGAGGGGCTTCTCATAGCTGTCTGGCTCCCTGTCCCTTCCTTACGTTCCCTGCTAGGGACCGCGAGGGAAGGGACAGACACAGTGGCTAAGCAGTGATTCCAGAGGAGGCGGTGTGGTGGGATCCAGCCGTCGTGAGAAGTGGGGACCAGGTCTAGCTTTAGGGGGCTGGCAGGAGAGAGGCATGGTCGGACTCCAGGCAGGTAGGCTGGGACTGGCTCTGCCCCTGCATGAACATAAAGCAGGGCAGGTGCCCCAAAGCTGGGGCTTAATGGGGAGCCGACTGGGACTCATATTCTCTCCTGTTCCCATCCCACCTGCCCCAGGCACAGTACATATGGGCCAGAGGACTGTAGTGAACACCTGAGGGTTTGTGCAGGGACCAGAGCCCTCCCTACTCTCTGGCTCATGTAACCAGAGTCAGTAGTAGCCCGTGGACACAGCAAGGCTGTGTCAATGGCCGTGTCTTGGCCAGCACTCTCCTTCTAAAGGTTGTTCTTGAAGTCTCAGGAAGGCATCTCAGGTGAGCTCTTTATTCTTTGGGTCCAGTCTTCTCATTCCTGCCTGCACCAGAAGCCACCTGGGGGTGGTGCCCTTGTTCCTGCACAGGCTAGGGGTCAGAGCAGAGCTGCCCCACCTGGATGCTGTTTCAAGACCCCACCCTGCCCCCAGAGGTGCAGGTGCTCAAGGGCCAAACGGAGCAGCACCCTTCTGAGCTGCAGTGCGTGGAGAAGGGGGCCGGTGGGGGGTGCTTCTCCACAAGGCCCTTTCTCTTTCTGGGGACTGGGTACCAGGTGCTTCTCTGGTTTCCAGTCTTTCTTGCTGTCTGCCCCACTCTGAAACCCCTCCAGGTCCCACACACATATTCCAGCCTCTTTCTCCAGGTTTCTTTTCCTTCATGACTTTCAGATACTTCATACAGATGACGGGCACCCACAGGACCTCAGCCTGCGTCCCACGCAAGGCTCAGACAGGAAACCTGGCTACCGATCCCAGGATCTGTGTGTCCCGGAGACCGGCCCCTCCCTGATGTGACAGACAATGCTCCATGTTCCCCAGACCATCTCAGTTCTCTCCTCAGCCCATAGGAGAAATATAGGTCTAACCCCCTGCATCTAGGTGGGGTCGTTAGGGCATGGGCAGCAGGCCCGGAATAGAAACCTCTCCCGTGCAGCCGCCTCACTTCTTCCGTTCTGCGGGGGCCTTGGAAGCCACGCGGCAGGCCCCACAGTGGATGGAGCCTGGGTCCCTGGGTGGCTGTGTGCATGGAGAAGCCCTGCCCGCCACCAAATGCATTTGTGCTGTCAGTGAGCAGTGATTTCTGTGCTCGACTGCCATGGCCGCGGGCTTGTGCCTTACCACGGCAGAGTCTGCCTCACACGCACTAATGTGCCCCGTGCCCACACACCTGCCAATGCACTTCACTGGGTTGAGCTTCCTCTCTGAGAGGGTATGCAGTGGCCCCCGGGTCTGCCGTCCCACCCCGACGTCTACCCTCAGGATCTCAGCATCCAAGTGCCCTGATGGGGATGAGAAAGAGCTTCACCAGCCCGGAAAATACCCCCCTCCCCTTAATCCTAATATTTATCCCGAATATTCCAGCAGAAGCCCTGGCTAAGTCGGGCATCAGTTCTCTAGGTATGACACACTGTGATCACTTCGAACTCAGGGAGATGTTTTTCTGGTTTTCATTCGTTCCTTCATTCAACAATATTTCCTGACCTCCTGCTCGGGCTTCCCTCTCACCAATACTTGCTAAGTGCCTGCCCTGCGTCAGGCTTGGGCGGGGCTGTGACCTCAGGGATGGATGGAAAGATGTAAACAAGAATTTGCGGTGTGATCATAAATGTGAGCAGGGCACAAGGACAGAGATGGAGGGCGTGTGCGTGCGCACGTATTATGTGCGTGTCCATACGTGCACGTGACCGTTGCAGGCCACTGTCCCTCGGGCAGAGCCAGCTAGCAGCAGGAGGAGAGGTCCTAGAGGCAGCCATGGGGAGGCTGGGACCTGTGGCTCCAGTGAGCTGGAAGCCGCTGCAGACTTTTCAGCAGTGATGAGTGGACCAGAGTTTGAACAGGTTGCCGTTGTGGGGGGCGGGCAGTAGGGACGGGAAGATGGGGCCGGGAGCTAGTTAGGGCTAGCCCAGGAATCCCGGGAGTAATGGGGAGGGCCTGGACCACACAGTGGTAGGAGAGCTGGACAGCAGTGCTGGGGTCCAGGCTGTATTTGGAAGGCAAGGCTCGCCGAGAGACTGGATGTGGGGTCTAGAGGAAGAGTGGGGTCAAGGCCAGCTTGTGGGGTCCAGGAGCCTCTGGACCAGGGGTGATATGGCCTTCTAGAAATGGCACAACCTCCTTCTGAAGCATATGGAGTGGTGTGCACCTCACTCATGGCCAAGAGGAGGGGCCGAGCTTTGGGGTTCAGAAGTCAGGTCAACATGAGTTCAAGCCTCAGCTTCCCCACTTCGGAGCCATGCTTAATGATGACCCAAATGGGTGGTGGGGATTACATCTTCCACAAACATTGATTGAGAGGAAATAAACGGGAAATGTCCTGTGAGACCCCCAAGAGACAGTCAGGAAGAAGTCCCTCCCTGGGTGGACCTCACAACTGAGAGTCAGCGGGGAGCACAGGCGCAGGGGGCAAGGGGCGGGTGGGAAGGGTAGCCTGGACAGGGCTCCCTGAATAGCGTAACTGTCCCTCTCCATCTTGGGGCTCTGGCGTGCCATGGATCACACCCTGCGTCCTCCATCCAGGTGACATCGTGTGACCAAACTAACCTCTCTGAACCCCAGCTTCCTGGCCTGGGAAATAGAGAAACACTGGTCATAGCACTCCCGGGAGGGATGCCCTGAGGACTGACAGGAAACACCTGGCCAGGGTCTGCCCGGAGCTTCCAGTGCACGCCCTCATGCAACCTTCTACTTTAAGATGGAATATAGGTGTTTGTGTGAAAAAAAAAAACCCCACATAAATGCATACACAAGTGTATATGCGTACATACACATCTATATGAATATATACATAAGTACATATGTGTATGTAGGCAAATACACTCACAGTATATGTGTTTATATAGAAATATATGAATATGTGTAGAGATGAATATACGCATAAGAATATATACCCATATGCATATATACATACATAAGTATATCCACATGAAGACATACATAAGGATATATAAACACGCACACTTTCTGAAACCACGAAACCCTCTGGCCTTCAGCATCACCTTCTAGGGGCACCTACTGTCCCCTGAGATTCTCCACCCAGAACGCTCTTATCCCAGAGCCTCCCCTGCGATCCTGTGATGGATGCCTTGTTCCCTTTCCAGAAGGCCCCATCGTCGGGCCCCATGTGGGCGAGGACCTGCATTTACTCCCTATAGAGTGCTGCTGCATGCTCCCCAGGCCGTGAGGTGAGTCTCCACCAAGAAAGAGTCCAGTGTGGGCAGGTGAGCATGGAGAACTCCCTGGACCAGTGCTAGCGCGGTGGAAGGACCGTGTAGGGAGGACATGTTGTTCATCAAGCCCCGTGCTGGACGTTGGCATGCATGTTCTCCTTTAACCTCATTCCATCTTCTGTCTGCCCCGAAGCCCAGCTCCTGACTGCCTGCTTGTCCGGGGGATAGTGAGAGACATTCTTAGGGGCCCGAAGTGGAGGGCACCTCCCTACTCGGGTGCACTTGGCACTTGAACTGGTGGGAGCCGGGGCTGGACCTGGGTCCCTGATGGCAGGACCTTGGACTTTCTACCTTCTCCTGGGAGCCAGCCAAAGAGTCAGCTTAGCCATGGCCTGGAGGGGTGATCTGTCTAGGAAGAAAGGTAATTCTTCCTCTGGGTTGGTTATGTGATTGATTTCCCCCCAGCTGTTAAAATTATTTAAAACATACAAAAACAAAATGGAAGAATAAGGTGAACATCCGTGTCATCCCTGTATTCATCACTCAATTCAAGAAAGAAGACAATACTGACAAACCTCCGAACCCATTTACGCCTCCCCATGGTGTCTCTCTGTGGCAATCCAGAATCTCATGCTCATCATTGAATTTGATGCACGTCTTCATACTTGGATTAGAAAAGGATGTATCCCTAAACCAACGTGGAATTGTTCTGCATGCTATTAATCTGGATATGAATGGCATTCTTTATGTACGCTTCTACAACTTATGTCCAACATTATGTGTGTGAGATTCATCTGTGCTATATGCGTGGCTCAGGTTCATTTTCACTGCCATAGAGTATGCTATTGGTGAATGTCATAATCCATCCATTCTAAATGACATTTAGGTCATTTCCCCCTTCTCCCTCACAGTAAGTGTGCCTTTATGTGTGTCTCTTACAGGACATTTTCCTTGCGGATTTCTGGGGAATCTCCTCCCCAACAGACTATGAAAGCTTTAACTTGTTTTAATTGCACATAACGAATAGAGCAGACACTTCTCCTCAACCCTTGGGCCGCATCTTCTCTCTGATTGTTTCTATGAGGTTCAGCCTAGGGATGGGCTGAATCACTGGGCTATCTGAGGCCTGCATTATTTGGTCATAAAACACGGCCATTCAGAACGTTCAGCTTCAGCCGAAGATGAGGTCACAGAGTTGCCTGACATGGGTGGGGTGAGGGGTTGGGGGGCGGCAGGAAATGGGAGGAGGCTGGGGTGGCTGAAAGCTCAGGGCTCATCACCCAGCTCCTGTAATCTGTGGCAAAACAATAGTCTTGTGTTCTTCATTGTGGACTCAGTGGGAGGGGGAGGGAGGATGAAGGAGAGGCTGCCTGAGGATGAGGAAGGGCACAAAGATTCCCTAGATCAAGCCTAGAACTGTACAGCGAAGTAACGGAGCCCTCAGTATCTGAAGCCAGAGGTCTGAGTTTAAATCCGGGGCATACCACTTCTCAGCTGTGTGATCCTGGGCAAGTTCCCTAACCTCTCTGTTCCAGTTTGGGTTCCCTCGAAAGCAGCCCTGAGGCATGGACGTGGATCCAGCAGTTCATCTGGGAGGTGGTCCCGGGAAGTCTCATGAAGAGAAGGGGCAGCAAGACAAGGAGGGAAGGAAAGCCAGTATGGGGGTGTTGTAGAGAAGGTGCCCGTCGGCTTGGGCCCCTGCTTCTGGGCCTGTCAGAGGCTGTGTGGAGTGCATCTCCGGCTCAGCCTGGAGGTTTCGTCACCGGTTCCCTGAGCAAGCCTCTGGGGTGTCCGAAGAAGTCCGGAGGCGGAGGGGGCCGGGGGCGGAGGGTAGCAGGTGCAGTGCTTGGGTGAGCAGCCGTCACTCAGCACCATCTGCACCTGAGGCTGTGACCCCAGAGAGTCAAGAGGACATGGATGGAGGCTTGTCTGCTAAAGCTGCCTTGTCTGCAGGCTGATTGTTCCTTAGGTTGTTGCGAGGGTTCCATGAGGCCAGTAAGCACTAAGTGTCAGGAGCCTGCCTTGTGCTCTCCTAGGTTGTGGGAGGACCTGCTTGGACAAATGGAAGCCTGGAGAGATGAGGTGAAATAGACTCTGGCCACCAAAGTACTGACTGGATAGCAGGGCCATGATTTGGGCCTGAAGTCCTTCTTAGAGAAAGCCGTGGCTCCTACAATGGGGGCTTCAGGCTGCAGGGCATGGAGAGGTCAACACCCCCAGAGCTCGATGCCGGGCAGCCGTTTTCCTTGTCAGCCTCAGGCGGCACACAAGTACTGATCGGGGTGGGTCTCAGGAGCCCACCAGAGAGAGACCAGTGCCCCCCCAAGGCAGGGGGGAAAGGGGGGCCCCCCTCTCTGGCTAGCAGAGTTCACTGAACATAGAACCCAGGGCAGTAACCAGTCTGTGGGAATTAATGTTCACTATGTGACCGAGGGGGTTTCTGGGATGTGGGACTTTCTGTCTTAAAACTGAACAGTCCTGACTAACCTGGGATGAGCTGGCCATCGTAACCTGAGCTGAAGTCACATGTCGTCAGTATGACCCCTGAAATCTGATTTCACCTGTCAGGCCCACAGTTTTGTGAAGAGATTCCTCCTCAGACATTCTCAGGCACACTCAAGCTTGAGAACCATCTGGTGAGACGCCAGGTTGTGGGAAGTCCATTCTCTTGCCAGCCCTCGGGCTCTAAACCACCTGCAAGCCCTGGGCAGTGTGGTGGCTCTGGGCGAGGACTCTGTGGTATGGGCTCTGGGGTCAGACAGACATGGCCTCCCCCCAGGCCCTGCCTCCCACCAGCTGTACCAGCTGGACCAGTGACCCAAACCTCCTCAGCCTGCTTTCCTCTTGCAAGCAAGGGGGCCAGTAAATGCTCTTGATGGCCTTGACGTTGGGGAGGGCTGGTGTGCTGACATTGCTGAGGCCCCAGAGCCTGAAAGAGGCGCTCATGTTCCAGAAGGTTTTGCTGGATGAATAAATGGAGAGCCTCTAGAGCAGTTGACTGATACTTGGGGTAAGTTCACTAGGTTTAATTACTCTTCTTCTTCTCTTTTGATATGAAATCTCTTTATCATCAATAGAAGGCAAGCTGGACGTGCTCATTTTGGAGGTGGATTAAATGAGAGAGTAGGGTTGTATCTCACCCAGGTGCTGAGTCCTCAAGCCAGAGGGATTTGAACGTGGGTTGGGCAGGATTCTGGTACTGGGGTGGGGTATCAGGGCGGAGGAAGCTTTGGAAAACAGCCCGGGCTTATGAAGTCCCAAGTGACAGATCAGGAGACTGAGTCTTAGTGAGCAGAAGGAGATTTCCTAAGGCCGCGTGGCTGGTATGCAGTGGAGCTAGGGTTTGACCCAGTCTTCTGGCTCCCAGACCAGTCTGCTCCAGGGGGCACCCGGGCATTATAGGTTCGCAGATAGGGATGCAGGTTCTCAGAGAGGGGAAGCGTTGCCTGAGCCAAGAAGCAAGTGGGGGATGGAGCTTGAGGGAGAGGCCACTCATGTCGTGGAAGGCTCGGTGTGGAAAGTGTGGGGGCTGCGAGCTCAGGGACTTCGAGAGTGGCAGCATGGCAGAGCAGGACCAGGAGGGCCCCAGCAGACGTTGCCCCCAGGCACTGTGGACTCTGGTGCCTCAGTTTCCCTGTTTGTAAAGGGAGGCAATGCTGCCAACTGCCTCTCTCCCCGAGCTTTTGGGGTGCAGGTGGGGAGCCCCCTGAACTCCTGGAGGAGAAAGCATCACCCAGGCCGCAGACGGGGCCTGGCTGCCTGCCCTGTGGCTCCCTGGCGCTTCTCAATTAACCCCCGCCCAGGCTGCTCACAGGCAGAGTGCACCAGCGAGGGCTTGGCTGGCCCCGAGTTAGCACAGCCAGGGCTGTCCTTGGAAAGGGGCCACCGCTGAAGGGCCAGCTTCCTTTTCATCAAATTATTCCTCCACGTTCGCAGAGTGGAGGAATTATTGGCAGAAAATGAGGATATAAAACCCTGCTAGAGCCGAGCACCTTTTAGGGGCCCTGAATGCTGAGCACTTGGATGCTTTCCAGCAGATTGGTTCATTTTTAATGGTCTAGGACTATAGTTCATCTGTTTAATTCAAACGAGATGACATAATATCTTTCATTTGGACTTATTACCGGCACGGTGGTGATTCAGCTCCCAGCATTCTCTGGGCAGGATATTCTGTCATTACTGCACATTTTCTTTTTCTGGCCAAATTGAAAGTCCGCGGGAAGGGCTGCAGCCTTGGAAAGGAGAGATCAACCGAGAATAGGTCACATTGGGTATTAAGGAATGAAAATGAATTCATTCTTTCCTCCGTTGAATAAGCAGCTGTACTTGCGTCTCTGTGATCCATGAAATAGGCTGTCAGGAAAATAGGAAATGGGCTGCATTTGAACTTCACCCGCCGATTCTGCCCCGTTGCCTTGGAGACTGGTACTGCAGCTGGGGCAGGGGCAGGGGGCAGGAGGGGCGCTCATTCATGGGGCACCCACCCTATGCCAGACACCTGGCTTCAGCAGTCCTGGGAGGGGGAGCTGCCTACGATCCCCATTTTGCAGATGAGGACATCAAGGCTCAGAAAGATACAGAAACTTGCTCAAGGTCACTTAGGCACAGAACCCGGCTTCCGTTTGAGGTGCCCAGCATCATGGCTGGGAACTTGGCCTGAAGAACCTCAAACCCTCACTCTCCCATGGGCAGGCTGTTCGGCCTCAGGTGTCAGCTTGCTACATGGTAGAAATACCCATGGTCACTGCCCTGCAGTGAGGGTGACCTGAGGGAATGGATACCTTGGGCTCGGCACCATGTCTTTGTTGTTACAAACTTTCGCTTTTTCCATGTGTCTGATGATGGAGTGCAAGAAGGAAGCCTGGAAAGCAAGTGACTTGCCCTTAGACCTAGTGCAAGTGGGTCATGGGACTGCAAGCTGTCCTTGGAGTAACCTAAGAGCCCCTGTGCCTTCTGCTACACTGGGTAGTAGAGAGTCTGGTGTGGGGAGGGGGTTTGGGGATGTTTACAATGGAATTACCCTCTTCTCTGCTTTATTTCCCTCCATGAGACCCTTCACCAGCCCTCTATATTTGACTTGGTTATTTGGTTCATGGTCTGTCTCCCACGCATCCTGGCATTTATGTGAGGGACGGACCGGTCTTGATCAGGTCACTGTTGTATCCCCAGTGCCTAGAATCCCGGGCTGGGGTTGGGTGAGGCAGGTCCTGCAAGTGCAGGCTTAGATCCTCTCTATGATTAAAATTTGGATGTTTTGTTCATTGTAGATACTTTTGCATTCATTTTTATTTTTAACGATATTGCGTAAAAGTATTGGTTATCCTGATTTCTGAGTCGTTTTTATCACTCTCTTCAATTTTGCACTTGAGTTGAGTACCCCACTTGTCCTACCCTAGTCCCAGTTCTGCCCTAGAACAGTGCCTGTCACCTACCCATATTCAGTAAAGATCTGTAGAATGAATGATACCCTATTATGTATCAGGACATTTCCTGGGTTCCCAGGGAAGTCTTCCAATGGGTATTCCAGGCTCTTTGGGTCTGAAGGAAGCCAGAGCCCCACACGGAGCTGCTTTTATTTGGCTCCATAATCTGGGGACAGCTGAGTATTTCCGCTAGTGGTGAGCTAAAGAATAAGGGCGTGTCCCTTCCAGGATCTGATTGAGGAACCCATTAGAACTCAGACCTCTATGACTGCCTAATGGGAGAACGGAATGCAAGAAATCCACGGGGCCCTGAAAACCTACGTGGAATTTCATGCTGTCATTATAGACCACTGCACCTCTCCCTCTCCTGGATGTGTCTTGCAATTAAAAGCCACATCGGTTTGTACTGACAATAGTTAACGCAATGAGATCCGGCTGTACGTGCTACTAATCCCCTTCTCCAAGGTTGAGCACACCTGGGCTGAGCCAGCTCACGCTCTGCTGTGATACCCGAAGCTCCATTTCGATGAAACAGCGGATCTTGCCTCTACCTTTGGCTTTATTTCCCTCCAAAGCTGAGGCTCCATCGAGATGCATTTTTCTAATTAAGGCAGGAGTAAGAAATAACCTCCTATATAATTTAAAATGGTAAAATCATCGATACCTTTTCCAGCCTCAGCTTTAAATCTTAGCCACCAATGACTCCCTTATTAACGGGCCTAATTAAATCCATTTTTCAGGACGTCTTTGGCAAATTCCATTTTAGTAAAACTGTAGCAAGTTCACTTTGATGTGTCTCTGCTTCCCAGGGCTCTCCTATGAAAATGAGGACGGGGTGGATGCTTGTCTCTTGTGTCTTACATTCATTGATTTACTCGACAAATATTTACTGAGCACCTACTATGTGCATTGGCATTGAACTAGAAGAGGAGGAAGGAGAAGTGAAAAGATAAAACATTTCCTATCCTAATGGCCAGAAGGGAATGGGGCTCACTCATTCATTCATTCATTCATTCAACAAACATGTATTGAGTCTACTAACAGTCTACTAACTGTGCTAAGCCCTGGTGTTGGGGTGACGAGGTGCTGCAGACAGTTCATACTCAATGTGATAAATGTTCTGATAGGCTAAAGCAGAGGGGACTGCGAGAGCTCGGGGGACAGCTCCTACCTCAGACTGGGAAGCTGGGGGTCAGGAAGCTTCCCCAGAGTTGAGCTTTAAGGGAAAAGTAGGTGTCAGCCATGTGAAGCAAAGAGAGGGGAAGGTGTTGCAGGAGCAGGGGTGGATGGGCACGAGGCATGGGAGAACACGGGATGTGTGGGGAATTTTAAGCTGTTCACTGTGGTTAGGGCAGGGCTCTCAGCTCTGGGCGCACACTGGAATCACATGGGGCCTTTGAAAAATGCCAGTGCCTGCACCCAACCCCTGAGTGTGTCTCTCATAGTTTCTGGGGGTGCGGGTCAAGGCTTTGGTATTTTTTTTAAAGCTCTCCAGGTGATGCTAGTGTTCAGCCAGGGTTGAGAGTTACTAGGCTAAAGCATGCAAAGTGGTGGGAGGTGAGGTTGGAGAGGTAGGCAGGGGCTATACCCTGGAGGGAGCTGGAAACCTGTGAAGGGGTTTGAGCCTTACCTGAGGGTGCTGACATCATGGAAGGGTTGAAGGCAAGGGAAGAAGGGGTTCATATTACACTTCAGAAGGAATTACTCTGCCAGCAGTGTAGATGATGGGTAGTGTGGGAGTCACTGGAGCCAGAGAAACTAGTAAAGAGGTTATTACAGTGACCTGAGCAAGAGATGATGTGGCCTGGACCTAGGGTCATGACCGTGGGGATGGAGAAGGGAGATATTCAGGAGGGGCAAGGTTGACAGGACTGGGTGGTGAATTGTGCATCCTGGGTGAAGTAGGGAAAGCAGTTTAGGATGGCTCCAAGGAGCTTGGGTGACTGGGGGGATAGTTGTGACATTAATTAGGGAGGGGCAAAGAAAGGATGATTTGGGTTCAGGACATTTTGGGGGATTTGTAGATATTTTTGCATTCAAAAAGTTAGATTGGCAGTTAGAGTTGAAGTCTGACACTTGGAACTGTGCTCTATATGTACAGAGCAATTGGGAAGTCAACTGTTACTCTTACTTGGAAGTAGCAACCAAGGAGAGTGTGTAACCTCAGACTAAGAGAAGAAGGTCAAGGGTGGTGGAGTCTTTAGGAATCTCAATGTTTAGAGGGTGGTTGAAGCTTCGAGGAGCTGAGAAAGAACTTGATGGGGAATGGCAGAGAGGTAGGAAGAAAGCAGAGAGGGTGATGACATGAAGCCCAGAAGGAGAGAGTTCTCAGAAAAGAGTGGGGCAGCACGTTGAAAGTTGTACTGGAGCCAAACAAAATGGAAGGCAGTTCTATACATTCAGGAAAAAACAGTTTTGATGAGACACTGGGGTTGGGAACCAGACTGCGGTGGGTTGCAGACTAAATGGCAGAGAGATGAGTATAAATACATGCTGGTCCAAGACAGAGAAGCAAGAGATTGGGTGGTACCCAGAGGAGATGTTGGATTGAGCAGACCCAAGACAGAATCAAGTGCAAGAAGTTTATTTTGGAGGTGACCCCAGGAAACACCATAGAGGAGTGTAGAAGTGAGACATAAAAGGTAAGAAAGTCAATAAAGTGTGTGCTAAGTGAGCAAGTAATCACTGAGGGAAAATGGAGCTTAATCTCACTGGGTAACTCTGGAAGACAGTACAGACACGCACCTGAGTTATTGTCCATGAGTGGCAAGGGAGCTGGGGTATTTATCCACCAGTTCCCACCAGTCCTTGGTTGAAGGCTGAACCTCAGGGGTTGAGGAAGCATGAGTTCCCAGGCACTTAGATTGCCAGGTGCATGGGGAGCATGGGCTCTGGCAACCAGATAAAGTCCTCAGGTGAAAAGACAAAGGTGATGTCAATCGGACATTGGATCAACTTAATGCCTACAGTAAAAACTGATGGGTATGGATGGATAGGGTACTGAGAGCATCTGCTACTGGGGGGATTTCATTTTTTCCAGACTGAAAATAGTTTGTCATGATTAAATGGTGAGGATGAGAGAGAGGTTGAAAATATAAGTAAGAGAGGAGATCACTGGTGGAGATGGAAGGGGTTGTGAGTATGAATGTAAGTGGGGGGTTTGGTTGAAATGATAGGTGGTTGTGGTTGGCAAGGAGGAGACTGGGATTCAAGCTCAAGCTTGAGCATGTCATGATCATGGATATGGGTGGCTGAAGTGGATGGAAAAGGAAGTCCATTGGAATGGGGAGGTTAAGGGCCAGGGGGGTAAAGAAAGGAACTGGTTCATTCACATTTGATGTTGAAGTCCCCAAGGACTTGGGGGTGGAGAGGAAGACTAAATCAGCTGCCAAAGTTATTAATGAGTATTAAAGGTCACCATGGACCCTAGTCCCACTCACAGGGTAGGGTGAACTAGGGGGGTTTGTCAACCACTGGGTCCTGGAGCTGGAAGGAGCCATGTTGTTCAGAAGAACAGATCAGTCTGAAGAGGTCTTATCTAATGGGTGAGTCTGGCTGGAAGTTTTGGAAAGAAGCCAGAGGATAGAGATGAAAAGGTGGTACTGAGAGTCTCAAATCCAAGGGGTAAGCAGGAGGCCTTGGACAGGAACCAGGGTTAGGAACCAGGGAAGTCAAGAAGAGGTTGATAGCCAAGTTCAAGATTAGTTGAAGTACGTGGTTCCAGATGAAGGCTGTGGATAAGGAGAGGAAGTAGGAGTTCCTGATTCCTGGGGCAACATGTGTAGTCAAAGAGATGGGCCAAAAGTAGAGGATGCTGACCCTGCTTAGCTTTTCTTTTTTCCCTGATGGTTCCCACCAAATCGCAGGGCTCCTGGGAATCTAGTTAGCTGACTACTGGTGAAAGGCAGTGAGTTCAAACTCTGGAGTTAGATCAACCTGGGAACAGAGGGAAGAAGCTGGAGAACCACATGACTTTGGTGCCACAAAAGCCAAGGGGAGGAAGAGTTTCAGAAAAAGGGTGTGAAACACAGTGCGGAGTATTGCTGAAACTCAGCGAAGGGAAAGAGTAAAATTTTTATGATTCTCTCATGTTCCTGATGAAGAACTTGGAGGACCAGACAGAGTAAATGCTCGTATTATTCATACAGCAAGTTGGGGCACAGTCTCCTCGGCTGGTTAGCTATTGTTGTGTAAGAAGGAGCTCCAAAATGAAGACATGGCTGAAAGCTATGAACACTTATTATTTCTTCCATCTGCAGTTTGGTTGTGTTGTTCTGCTGGTCTAGACCAGGTGCAGCTGATCTTGAGCAGACTCATTCATGGTCAGCCGGTAGGTTGGCCTGGGGCTAGCCGGTCCAGGATGGCTTCAGCTGGGACAGCTTGGCGGTGTTCCCTGTGGTCTAATCCTCCGGCAGGCTAGACCATGGGTTATGGTCGAGGCAGAGGGAAAAGCATGTGCAAAGACCCCGAGATGAGAGCAAGCTTGGATTTTGAGGAAGATAGAGGAGGCCAGCCTGCACAGACAGGGACGAGGTCAGTGGGAGATGAGATCAGGGAGCTAGTGCGGGGGGTGGGGTGTGGCGGGATATCATGAGCACCTTGTAGACCACTGTAAGGACTTTGGTTTTTTTACTTTTATTATCATGAGACTTGTTTTCTGACCTGCTACCCTGGCTGACTCCAGTAGCTTCCACTCCACGAAAGAGGTTTTGCATTTTATCTGGCTGCGTTTCTGGGGACTCTGCTTCTCCCCTCCCGGTGCTGACACGGTCTACGTCTTGGCCCCACTGCATGATGCAAGACTGCTCAGTGTCACGGGTCCAGAAATCACTCCACTCTTGCTCCTAAAATCCCCATCCTCCAGGACAGGAGGTTATGACCGGCAGGCGACATCCGGCCTGCTGCCTGTTTTTCTAAATAAAATTTGATTGGAATGCAGCCATGCCCCTTCATCCACCTATTGTCCGTAGCTACCTCTGTGCTACAATGACAGAGCTGAGCCTTGTGAAGAGCTGTGGGGCCCGCAAAGCCTAAAATATTTATTGTCTGCTCCTTCGTAAAGTTAAACCTTCTGGAACTTAAGGGGGAATGCCTTCAATTCTCTCCTGCTTTGAAGGTGGGGGAAGTTCAGGTCGGTGGACTCACCTAAGGGCAGTGGAAGGTGTGAGCGCCTTCCAGAACCTTGCCCCTGTCCTCCCTGCCTCCCTGGGCTGACCTGAAGCCCCTGCCCCCCCACAGAGCAGTGCTGCTGATGTCTTCATCTGCTCCAGCTGCTATATAGCAAAATACCGTAGACTGGGTGGCTTCAACACACAGATTCGTTTCCTCCAGTTTTGGCAGCTGGGAAGTCCAAGTTCAAGGTAGCAGCATGGTCAGGTTCCCAGGGAGGCTCTCTTCCTGGCTGGCAGACGGACGCCTTCTCACAGGGTCCTCACATGGTGGAGAGAAAGATCGAGGGGCAGAGAGGGAAAGCACATGCTCTGGGGGCTCCCTCTTCTTATAGAGACACCGAAGTCATTAGGGGGTCCCCATCTTCATGACCCCGTCTAGCCTAATGACCTTCCAAAGGCCCCACTTTCCAATACCATCACATTAGGGCTTAGGGCTTTGATGCATGAATTTGGGGGGGCACAAACATTCCATCCATCTCACTGAACATCTATTCTCTTTGTACCTGTGCCCTCTCTTGGAGCTAGTGGGGGCTAGCCGGGCAGGGATGGTGCCCCCAAGAGCACAGTCACCGGAGTTAGGCACACCTGCATTCATGTCCCCTGTAACCGGGGGAGGGGGGAATCCCAGAACCCCAGCGAAAGAACTCATGTTAATTCCCCCCTCTGTGGCGTGCTGGGAGGCCTCAGGGAGCATCGCTTGGACAGTGCTTAGCAGTGGTTGGCAAAGAGTAAGTGCTCCACTTTAAACGGATCTACAGAACAAATGTTAGGAGACCACCTTTCTCCCCTTTGTGGGAAGACAAGAAAAGTCCGTGGCAAGCAGAGCAGGTGGCATCAGCAAATCCATATTCATCCCCCATCTCAATAATTTCTGCAACTCTGGGCTGGATACCCGAGTTCAGAAAAGTAGGGGGGAATAAAATCAATAACTCCAAGCTTGCAGCCAATAAAATCTCAGGAGTAGCAATTTCATCTGTACTGTGCCTGCCCAGATCACTAACAGTGTAGTCAACACGAGGGTGGTGAGGAGTTTGGGCTAAGGGAGGCTCGTAAAAACGCCCGATGCAGATATTAATGATTTAATCTCCTAACATGGCGTGGCTGCCTTCGAGAATCCTATTCGTCAGCATCCAGGAACCCATCCGGAGGAGGCTGGGTGAAGAGCGCCGGGGATAGCGCACCGGGATGTGGTACGAATGAAGATGAATCGTGGAGCACGGTATTGATTTGCCTTGCCTGGAACGGCCACTTTCTGTTTGGCAATATGGAAAGCAAATTAATGAATAAATGAGCTGGCTCGGTGAACTGCGCCCCGCTGGGAGCCCTGGTGTTTAAGCCACAGATGCCAACAGGCTCTGATCAGAGACTGGGAAAGGAAGGGTTTGCTGAGAGGGACAGCGTGGCTTGGTGTGGTGGCCCAAGAACCCACACCCGGAAAGGCTTTGGAAAGCAGGGGCAGGTGTCCTGGAGTCAGACAGATTCTTGCTTGGATTTTGGCTCTGCTTCCTGCTAGCTGTGGGGCCTCTGAAATCCATGCACTCTCTCTGAACTTGAGTTTCTTCCACTGGCAGAAAGGGGGCAGAAGGGGATCGGTGGAGGATCACATGAAATTATGTATGTTCTATATTGGTTCTACCTCTTACATGCTGGGAGGTACCGGGCAAGTTTTCTGACCTCTCTGTGCCTCACATGTTCCTCCCATCATATGGAGATAGCAACACCTATCCCTGGAACACAGTGCTTTTATAGCTACTCAGCTTTGGACAAATATTAAGCACTTACCCATGTGCCAATTAGTGTGCCAGGTGCCTGTACAAAACAGAGTGAGGGGCGCCTGGGTGGCTCGATCTGTTAAGGGTCTGACTCTTGGTTTTGGCTCAGGTTTTTCTTTAAGATTTTATTTATTTATTTTACAGAGAGAGAGAGAGGGAGAGAGAGAGAGAACAAGCAGGGGGAGTGGCAGGCAGAGGGAGAGGGAGAAGCAGGCTCCCCGCAGAGCAGGGAGCCTGATGGGGGACTTGATCCCAGGACCCTGGGATCATGACCTGAGCCAAAGGCAGACGCTTAACCGACTGAGCCACCGAGGCACCACTCGGCTCAGGTTGTGATCTCAGGGTCATGAGATTGAGCCCCATGTGGGGCTCCGCTCTCAGCACAGAGTCTGCTTGAGACTGTCTCTCCCTCTCCCTCTGCCCCTCCCCCCTGCTCTCGCTCTCAAATAAATAAATAAATCTTTTAAAAAAACAAACAGAGTGACATCCCTTCTCTCATTGAATTTAGTATTATTTCTCCCATGGCTACCCAAATGCTCCAGCTCCATTTATTGAAAAAACTATTCCTCCTCCATTGAACTGCCTTTGCACCTTTGCCAAAAACCAGTTGGCTGTACTTGTGTGTGGCTGTCTGTGGGTCTTCTGTTCTGTTCCACTGATCTCTGTGTCTGTCCCTCTTGCAGTCACACACTGTCTTCTTTTCCGTAGAGTAAGTCTTGAAAGCGAGGAGTATGGCTCTTCCCACTTTGTTATTTTACAAAATGTTCAAATTCTAGTTTCTTTGCCTTTCCATGTGCATTTTAGAATAAGCTTGCTTTTATCTACAAAAAAAAATCTTTCTGGGATTTTGATAGGAATTATGCTAAACCTGTACATCAACTTGGGGAGAATGGATATCTTTACTATGCTGAGTCTTCCAATCCATGAACAGGGTATAGTTCTCCATTTGTTTAGATCTTCCTTTTTTTCCTATTTATTTATTTATTATTTTTTTGATGTAGTGTCCCATGATTCATTGTTTGCGTTTAACACCCAGTGCTCCACGCAGAACGTGCCCTCCTCAATACCCATCACCAGGCTAACCCATCCCCCCACCCCCCTCCCCTCTAGAACCCTCAGTTTGTTTTTCAGAGTCCATCGTCTCTCATGGTTCGTCTCCCCCTCCGATGTGCTATGGTGAGCGCTGTGAATTGTGTAAGACCGATGAATCACAGACCTGTACCTCTGAAACAAATAATAGATCTTTGATTTCTTTCATCAACACTTTGTAGTTTTCAGCATAGAACCCTTGTAATATTTTGCTGGATTTATGCCTAAGTGTTTCATTTTTTCTGGGTAATTGTAAGTGGTATTTAATTTTAGATTCCACTTGTTCATTGCTAGTATATAGAGATGCAGAGGATCCTTGTGTATAGCTCTTGTAACCTGTGACCTAGCTGAACTCACTTATCAGTTCTTGGGGCGGGGGTGTGTATGTGTAAATTCCTTGGAATTTTCCACCTGGATAATCATGTCATCTGCAAATAGGGGGTTAGTTTCATTTCCTCCTTTCTAATCTATCTGCTGGAATTTGTTATTATTACATCAGAAATCCTACATCCAAATGCCTGAAAGGGCCCATGTGGCAGAGACTGAGGCAAATGGGAGTCCATGCCAGTCAAGAGGGGCTGCTAGTCCCTGGCTATGAGGGTCCGGACCTCTAGATTGCATTACAAGAGATTTTGTTGTTAGATTTTCTGATATTTAAATGTTGGTAAGTTATTCAAATATTTAAACACTTGTCAGGCCAAACAAAACACATCTGTGGGCTGGAGTGAGTTTGCACCCGTTTGCACCCTGGCACAAAATAGGTGTTCCGTAAACAGAAGCACCTGCTCCTGCCCACCTGATGTCTCAGGTGGGCAGTGCTCAAGGGATGTGTCAGGCGGCACCTGTGGCTGATCGGTCCCAGATTTCCGGGATGGACGAGAGGACCTATGGGAAAGTGGCATCTGAAGGTTATCTCTGGGATTCTTGTGGTTTGGAACCACCAGGCTGGATGCTTCGCTTTCTCTCAGGCAGCAGTATAGCTGAGCCTCCGGTGGGTGAGCTGGCGGATGTGGCTGCAGACTAATCCACCATGAGGGCTGATGGCCACGGGGGTGGAGTCAGGACTGGACCAGACAACACTGGGGAAAACTACAGAAAATGGCTGGGTTATCAGGGGGCAAAATGGGAGATGGGCTAGGAGGGGATGAGTGAGTGCTGAGCATCTGTAATATGCTGGAGATAATAAGGTTGATCCTTCTCTCCCTCCGGCCCTCCTTCCTTCTATCCTTCCTTCCTTCCTTCCGTGCAACATGCATTTATCCAGGGCCCACTCTATGCCAGGTCCCGGGCTAGGCACGTGTCTCCTATTTATTCCTTCCATATTCCTACAAGATAGGCATCACCCCTCCATTTCACAAATGAGGGAACTAAGTTTCAGAGAGGGTAAGTGACTTGCCTGGGGTCCCAGATCTGTCTTCAAAGCCTGTGCTCTTTGCATCACATTCACCTTGCTGTCTCACCAAGGGCCCAACAGATGTTTCTAGTGTCTTCTGGCAGTCTGGTTCCCAGAGCTCCAGTGGGGGGGGGGGGGGGCGGGAAATGGAGGAGGAGCAGAGTTCAGGTGGCTGCTGGGTCCGTGAGTCAGGCCGACCATGAGCTGGCTTGTCTATAAAATGGCACGAGGCACCAGCAGGAGGAGAACCCAGGGCCACTGTCCTGTAACTCATCCACAAAGAGACAAGGAGGGATCAGGCAGTGCCCGACAGTCTTAACCCCGATCTCACTCATGGAGTGATCAGTAGCAAAGGAGGCCTGAGTACAGGGCTAAGGGAGGCTTTGTCTCGGATCCTGGATGGGAGATGTCACTCCAAAGCCCACCAGATGCGCTGAGCCACGCTGTGGGGCCATGTTTCACCTCAAGCAGATTTGTCTTGGGTAGGGAATGTTGGCTCTTACAGATAAGCTGGTTGTACTTGGGACCTGCCACTGAGGCTCTCTGGGGAGAGACATCCTCCTCAGGCTCCTACCACTCCTTCTTCTGATTTCTGTCTGCTTCCTCACGGGTAATCGAACAAACAGTAAAAACTGAACTGGATTTATGCCTGTGAGGAGCAGGAGAGAGTAACTGTGCATTGAGGAGCATCCACAAGACGGGAGGAAGATGGCTTGAGGGAGAGTCTGTTAATCAGGTCTCTCTGGATTACAAGTGACAGAAGCTCCGATTTTAACTTATTAAGAAAAAAAGGGGGGTATTCATTGCTTTGCAGAGCCAAAAGCTCCAGGGGATGGAGTCTGTCTGCAGGCATAGCTGGATCTAGAAGCTCGAACAGTGTCTTAAGAATATGTTTCCATCTGTCGTGTCTGCTTCGCTCTGTGCTGGCTTCTTCCTCTGGCTCCCTCATGGCCTCAGGGTGCACCAGCCCTCATGCCGGCAGTCCGTCCTATAGAGACCATCCTTGGCCCAGAGGTTCCAACAAAGGTCCCAGAGATTGAGTCCTAGGGGCCTGGCTTTGCTCTACGCCTGTCTCTGAACCAATCACTGGCCAGGAGAGGCATGGAGTGAGGTGATTGGCTAGGCTGCGTCACGTGCTCCCTGTTGGATTTGGTGGGAAAGAGTGGGGCCAGCCTCGGTTGAGCTACGCGAACTGGGAGAGGAGGGAGTGCTTCCACAAAGGGAAATGGACATAGTCTCTTCCCTCCTGGGGAATGTCGTCAGAGGCTTGCCTCACAAGGGACTGAGAAGTTGAAAATGTTCAGTGATCTGGGGAGGGCTTGGCTTCTCCTCTCTTTGCTCCATACAGCCTATTTTATTTGTCCTGCTCTCTGCCTCAGTGCACACATCATCGCCTGGCAGATTCCTAGCTCATATCTGCATCTGCGGGATGAGCCCACGTTGACAGGTGTGGAGTCTCGATCCCCGAGAGACTTGCAGAATGTCTGTTGGGGGCTGTCCGGCAGTCACCCACTCTTCTGGGAGCAGCGCCTTGATTTTCTATTGGGGAATGCCTCCCCACCCCTGCCCCTGAGTCCATGCAGCTGAGGCAGGACTCTTCCCCTCCCCACCTGCCCCTCCCCATGTGACCCAGGTGGGGTCAGTCACCACCTTCTAGCCCCTGGCCACTGTGATTCTGTTTTCCAGGATGGTCATATGAGCTAGGTAAGGTCCTAACCTTGGAGCTTTTGCTAGGACTTTTGGGAGAGAGACATTCTCTTCGTGCTCAGTTGCAAAGGTGGTAGGATTAGCCAAGCGGCGCTAGAGGTCACCCCTGACACTGAAGAATAAAGCCAACCTAGGGGGAAGCAGAGTCAAGACAGAGTCTCAATAATTAATTGTTGTTTTTGAGCCTCTGGAGCCAGCTAAGCCTCGGCTCTTCTCTCCTAGGATTTTTGTTCCCATGAGTTCATACATTCCCATTTTGCTTCCGCCAGTTTGAGTAGGAGGTCTATCTTTTGCAACCAGGACTCTGTGGAGTGCACGGAGAGGGTCCAAGTGACGCACTTTAGTTGGCTTGTACCTGTCCTGTGGTACAACATGGCTGTGGGCAGAGGGGCAGTTTCCAGGGAAGAGGCTTGTCGGCTGGCCCAGGTTTGCTGGTTTGGGGGATCATGAGTGGCTCAGGGCATAGCTGTGTTGAGAGGGCCAGGGAATGGCCAAAGAGGTGCCAGAAAGGGAGCCTGGGCAGCTCCTCAGAGAGAAGCATGGCTGGGTGGGTCAGGCCAGGGTTTGGAGAGGCGGGGACCCTGGGCCTCCTCCAGGCCCATTTGGTGCTCTCCCTGGGGTAGCAAGGCTCCTTCTAGTTCTGTCCACTGTGAGATGGCATTTCCAGTGTGGTAAGGCCTGGCTCGCGACCTCAACTGGAGATGTGCCTGCAGCTTGAGGACTCGAGGCATGGAGCGGGATGCCATAGCCCTAGGATCTGACACCTCCCCACAGACTCAGCGAGAAGCTCGGAGAACACTGGGCAGGTGGGCTACTGCATGCCACCGCACCCCTATGGACACAGCTGTGCACGTGAGAGCCCTGGAATTTGCTCAGCCCAGGTGCCGTGTTGATGGACCCCAGTCTGGTTTCCAGTGTGGTGACGGGACAGCTTGGAGTCCGCCCTCAGAACACCCCATCACTGGCCAAGGAGTGCCACGAATAGACTTTCATTCTGCCCCTTTCTCAGGAATCAGGAAAAGACAATTCAATGCCAAAAAAAAAAAAAAAAATAATTGCATTTGTCAAATGGGCTTGAAATGCTCCGCAGGCTGTTTCTCTGTCAGCATAACAGACAAGTGTCTCAGAAAATGGACACTGTTGACTGTTGAGCTGTGGGTCATCTGCGATGCTTTTGGAGAGGTGGGGAGTGGAGGGTGGGGTGTGGAGGTGACAGACATGGCTGTCTGGGAGGAGACCTCTCCAGACCTCTGTGGGTGACTGTCTCCTAGCTCTGTGGAGAGCGGACCACATGCCAGGTGTGTGGCATACCTTAGCTTTAACCTTCACATCCAGGTAAGGAAAGTGTGCGCAGCTCCCATGTCACAGGGGGGGAGACTGAGGGGCAGAGATGGGAGGTGATTTGCCTAAACTCAATGCAGCTGAAAGCCAAGCTTTCCCCTCTGGGATGTGCGGACTCCGGGTCCTCTGAGGTGAATCCTGTGGCCCTAACTTGTGCCTTACATCTGGGGACGCAAAGAGTGTGGTTAGTTAAGATGCCAGACTCTGGAGTTGGCCTTTTGGGTTTTGATACTTCCCGGCTTCCCTTGGAAAAACTGTTTTCTCATCTGTAAAATGGAGGAAAACCAATGTCCTTTCCTCCTAGAATTGTTATGAGGATTCAGGCAGCTAATGTCTGAAAAAGCACATATGACACAACCACTTAGGTTTTGGTACCCTGGAGCAGGAGGGTCTGCTTGCTTGGGGAAGGGACCCCCTGGGGAAGGAGAATAGTGAGGAGCAGGAGAGAGTAACTGCGTGCTGAGGAGCGTCCACAAGATGGTGGTGGATTAGTTTATTGTTCAGAAAATATTCCCACTCTGCCCCTCGATGTCAGCCTTCCTCAGAGGTTTGTTTGGGCTAATAGATTGTAAGCTAAAGGGACCATGCAGGGGTTCTGAGCCCAGGTCTTAAGGAGAAGAATATGTTCTGCTTGCTACTCTGGGAGTTTCTACCTTCTGGCCTGGGAAAACTTTCCCCACATAGTCACTGCCCCTGGAGTTTGGGCCTCAGTGAGATGCAAGGAGCAGAGCTTCTGTGGTCAACTTGCAGCCCTGTGAGTGAGAGAAGTGATGGTTTTAAGCTACTGATGTAGGAGAGGCTTGTTACGCAGCATTCTACTGGCACGACTAACTGATACATGGAGACACAATGAAACCAGTGGATGTGTGATCTTGTCTGCTCAGCATCATTGGGTGGACCGCCCCTCTCCCCTTCTTGGTTCAAGTGGACACTGCATTAGCCTGTTAACTAGTGTTCCTGACTCCACCTTTGCCCCCCTACAGTCTATTTATCATCCAACAGAGGGCAGATCCTTTAAAACATAAGTGCAACCAGGACCCTCCTTGCTGATATTCCTCCTATGGCTTTCCCTGGTGCTGGGAACAAAATCTGAACTGCTCACCATGGTCTACAGGACCTCACATGATTTGGCCCCTGGCTATAACTCCAAGACCTCATTTCCTTTGACAGTTCCCCAGTTCCTATGGCTTAGAAACAGTGGGGTGACCTAGGAGGAGGTGGAAAAGAGGAGGGGAAAGTCCTGGTGGTACTTTTCTGCCTGGAATCAGCTGGTTGACCACTTGTGAGGTTTAAGATGATCAGTTCACGATCAATTTAGCTCCTGTTCCTGAGCTAGTTTCTTCATATCTTGCCATGGGAGGGTGAACCCAGGAGCCCCCGCCCCCTTTATTCCTGTGCCTTAGCAACTCTTAAGCCCTGCCCCCACTTCCTTGGCCTGGGTATTCTCTGGGAGGAGGAGCCCAGTGGGTTCACTGTTGGGCAGTGATGGGCAGCATAGGGATTCGGGATTGGACAATGGTGTCCCACTGCCTCCATCAGCACGGGGTAACGAACTGGGTCCAGAGAGGCCCCCTCCCATTCCCCTGGGGAGCTGCGGGGCACATTGTCTCACCCAGGAGGGGAGGTCCTGGACATGGCCCAGGGTTTCCAAGACTCATTTGAGTGATCTGGGGCAGGCATGATCTCATTGGGGAACAGTTCCTTCTTCTGTGAAATGGGTATGAGGAGAGGTGGGCTACACTGGATCAGTGTGTGACCTTCTTTTGAGCAATAAACCTCTAAGAGAATCTGATACAAGATATGGACTGTTGCCCCAGGCACAGGCATACGTGCAGGTATACCTTGGCGGGTCGCTGCGATTTTATATATAACTTAGGAGGATGGGGACCTCCTGAAGGCTTTTTATGGACCACGGGTTAAGAACTTCTGGATGTCATGAGGAACAGCATTGTGACTCTAAGCAAGGTATCTGGAACCAGTCTTCCCGGAAGTGAATACCCCTCCAGCACTTACTAGCTGTGTGTCCTCGGCCAAGTTACTTAATGTCTCTGTGCCTCCCTGTCCTGATATGTAAAAGGGAAGTGATGAGAATACTTCCCACCCCACAGGGTTGCTGAGAGGAATAAAGGAGATTTTATGTATATGGTACACAGCCCAATATGCCTAGTGGACCTCGTGAGTGCTCTCAGATCACACAATCATTCAGGTGGGGCAAATGTAGGACCCAGAAGCCTCTCTCTTTTTGCCTCCTGCTGACACCCTTTCAGCTTCTCTCTCTCAGTATCAAGCCTGGCAGGAGATCTTGGTTCAAGGGTGGGTCTTACCTGAACAAATAATTCATGACTTACTGACTGCCTCCAGGCAGGCACCCCTGCTGCTCCTGCAAATGCGGGGGGGTCCGGGGGGGGGGCAAAGTGGATGTGAGAGACCAGGTGAGCACATCCCTTGCCTCCTTCCCTCACCTTCTCTTCCTGTTTCTGCTCTTCTTGCTGCTGTCCATCTGCCCGCTCTCAGTTGCTCCCTCCCTCCGTGTCCCCCCACCCCCACACCTGCCAGCCAGCTAGTAATGAACCTGCTGACAGGTCGAAGCCCCCGCCTGGCCGGGCCTGTGCTGTGCGCTCTGTGTCATTGATTCTTTAAATCCTCGTGACAGCCTTATGCAGTAGGTACTGATTTTTTTCATTCACTGAGTCTTTATCAGGCCCTGGGTGTGATGCCAGACTCTTGTAGGTGCGGGTGGTCCCGATGCGACCATAACCGACAAAAGACAGAGCCTGTAGGAGCTGGTCTTCTGGCCTCCGAATGAGGAAACTGTGCTCAGAGAGGTTACGTGACGTGTCATTAGTACGAGGCTGTGTCAAGCCGTGGGTGCACCGTCTCTAGAATCAGACTCTGGGTAAGGTCTCAACAGCCATGTTAGACGGCCTCTCATAGAGCTCACAGCCCGGGTGAGAAGGAGATGATCAAATACGCAAAGTATGGTAAAGTAAATGCTAGAAGACGGGCGTGCCGGACAGAGTGGCAGCCCCTCCTGCCCCCCACCCCACAGGACATCCATATTCCAATCCTGCAAACACATTACTTCACTTGGCATGAAGGCAGGTGTGATTAAGCCGAGGACCTTGAGATGGGGAGATTATCCTGAGGGTCTGGGCAGGCCTGGTGCAATCACAGTGTCCTTCCAGGGGGAGGTGGGGGCGGTGGGAGGCAGACTTAGGGATGATGTGTTGACTGCTGTTGGAACCAGGGCTAGAGCGAGAGGTACTGGAAGCTGCCACACTGCCAGGAGCCAGTGAGAGCAGGTGGACTCTAGAAACTTCAAAGGCAGGGACTCGGAGGAAGCTGATTCTCCCGTCCGAGAGTGCAAGCCTGCTGATGCCGTGATATCAGCCCGTTGAGACCCACGTTAGTTAGCCTCTGACCTCCAGGGCCGAAGGTAAGACATTTGTATTGTTTAAGCCGCTAAATTTGTGCTGAATTTTCACCGCACTAACAGGACAGTGAGGTCACTGGCGGGCCTGTCATGCTGGGCACCACGAGAAAGGGCACTGTGGCATTTCACTAGAAGCAGCAAGCGAAAGCCAGGGATACCTAATGCTTCGATCAACACCATGTTCACGGGCACATTTCCTACTTGCCATGTTCCCGAAGGCGAGAAAGCTGCCCAGGGTTCCGTCAGGAGGTAACAGGGACACCCCCCTTCCAGTCACATGCTCATTTCCTCCTGAACGCTCGCTCTGTCTTCTCCATCCAGACTTTTGTAACCGTCTGTCTAAGGCAATGTGGGCTCTCTCCAACACACCCCGTAAGTCCCACTCAGCACCTGCCTCTGCCTTGTCCCCAACACTGGCCCCCCATTTCCACACACCTGTTACAGCAGAGCTTCACTCCCAGGTACCAAAGTCTGCGTCAGCTATTAATGGCTGCAGAACAAATTCCCCACGCCCCCCACCCAACACGGAGGCTTCAAACAACAATCGTCTTCTTTTGTGGGTCAGGAATCGGGGTCCCCTAGCTGAGGCTGCCTCCCAAGGCTGCACCTCCAGGATGCCTGTCTGAGCTCCCTCACATCTCCGCTGACTGCCAGTGGAGGAGCCTCAGGTCCTTGTCATGCGGGTGTCCCCTTAGGGCAGCCAGAGCTCCGGAGGTGGAAATAGTCGCGGCCGTGGTGACCGAATCTCAGAAGTGCTGTCCCAGTAATTTTTCCATATCCAGTTTGGTAGAAGCTGGTCTCCAGGCCCGGCCCACTCTCAGGCTGCCACACAACGTCGTGAGCACCACGCAGTAGGGGGTCACCGGGAGCCACCTCAGGCGCTTGTATCCCCAGAGGCATGCTGAGGTGCTGGGGACCACCGGTGAGAGGCTGAGGGGGTGCTGTGTCTGTCCCTTTGCCCCAGGTTACAGATGGGGAAACCGAGGCACAGAAAAGCTGAGTAATATGCCCCAAGTCACCCGGCTCCTAAGAAGTGGCAGAACCAGGCTTGGGACCAGGCTGCCTGGCTCTCAGACTCTCCTCACTCTGTCGGGCCAGGGGACGCCCCTGCTGCCAGCCTGCTTTGCTAGCAGTCTTCTTCCTCTCTTCCTCTTCATCCTCCACCTGCTTCTCTTAAATCTTCTGCCCACTTCCGTCCGTCAGCTGGGCTTCCCCACGCCTTCCACCATGCTTGTGATGTCACCCTGTGTCTCTTCCTCCTGCTCACTGTCCTCTGCTTCTTTCACCTCTGCCTCCGTCTCCCCGTCTGTCCTGACCTTGCTCATCTGTCTTGACATCTCATCTGGTCCTTGTCTCTCTGTCTGCCTCTGTGTGTCTGGTGTGTCTGTGGCTCTCTCTGTCGCCGTGTCAGCCTTGAGCTTTGTCCGTGGGTCCCTCTGTCTCCTTATTCCTATTACCGTCTGTCTATCTGTCCCATGTCCCTGTCTCCCTGTCTCTCTTTGAGCCCGTTGCTTTGTTTTCCCCTCCGCCCTGTCCCTCTGTGTGTCTGTCTTTCCCTCTGAGTGGGTCTGTGTGTTTCTTTCTGCATTCTTCTGGATGCTGTCCATCTCCCTCCTTCTCAGGCCACAGTGAGCCACTTCTGGGTGGATCCAGTCTCGGAGGCCGTTTGGATTATTTACAATGCTATCACTTATTAATCAGTATCTTTATAATAACATCAAAACAACAGGCTCCGAGCCCCAACCCACCGGTGGACAGCGGCCTATCAGCCTCGTCCTCCTGCCGCACAGATGGATGGCACCTCCCCGCTTCTATTCATCAGGCTTCGATACGTATCTCCTTTGGAGACTGTCGGCTTCAGTGTTACAATCACAGCAATATTAAAATAACAACTTAAAACCAATCATTTTTATGGGGACACACACAGTATAAAAAGACCTGCCTATCTGAGGACACATATAACATCAGCAGCTATTGTCCCATAAAGCTGTCAGTTAGAGAAACATCTCGGGGAGTCCTTGAACACCATCACCCAAGTTTAACGAGAGACAGAGAGAGAGAGACAGAGAGAGAGAGAGAGAGAGAGAGAGAGAGAGAAAGGAGAGAGGAAAGAGAGGAGAGAGAGAGAGAGAGCTTTGCAAATCATTTCTCATAGAGGTCTAGGGGGAAAAATGTGAGCAATTGATTCCATGGGGAGCCAGCAGATTTAGTTAAATGGCTCAGACCTGGCCCCAAGTGGCACTTGACATATGTCTCCTGAAATGACGGAGCAGGCTTAGAAAGGGGCAGAGCCAAGGGGGTGCCCAGCATGCATGGCCTGGCCCGCTTCTAGGCTCAATTTCCCTGAATCAGACCCTTGGACGAAGTTTTGTGTGTTAAGATTTTTTATTAGGAAGCATTCCCAGGGAAAACCAGTAGAGGAGTGAAGGAGTGACACAGAAGGGAAGAAGGCCGGGGCAAAGGTGACGTCAGGCAAGGCGGTCCCCACGCAGTGGACCTTGGGCTCGGTGCCACAGGGGGGCCCCTGATACATGCTGGTGACCCCTCCTCATCGGAGCCGGCCTGGGAAAGGCAGCCGGGCTATTTATTCTCTCACAAGATTCACTGGTTAAGGGCTTCTGAGGGGCAGACAGGATACAAGCCCCCAGCCGCTTCTGGCTCTTCCCACACGCAAGCAGTGGTTCCAGCCGCTGGAGAAGGCAGGCCTCCTGAGAAGACAGGCAAATGCTGTCTGGCGGGATAAAGCATATTGGCAGCCAGGGTGTCTGGGACTGGGGAAGGCGGCAGAAAGCGTACATGTGGGGCGTTGACGGGGCCCTGGCCAATGCTTGCCCCCAGTGGCAACACTGGTCTCTGCTGCTTCAGCTCTGCTTGGGATTGACGTGGAGGTGGACAGGGCTGGGATTCCCTGGGCTGATGGACCCCCAACTGTAGTCATAGGGGAGGAGTTTCTTTTTTTTTCTTTTCAAGATTTTATTTATTTATTTGTCAGAGAGAGAGAGAGCACAAGCAGGATGAGCAGCAGGCAGAGGGAGAAGCAGGCTCCCTGCTGAGCAAGGAGCCTGATGTGGGGCTCCATCCTAGGACCCTGAGATCATGACTTCTGCAGAACAAAGGCAGTCGCTTAACCAAATGAGCTACCCAGGTGTCCCAGGGGAGGAGTTTTTTTTTTTTTTTTTTTTACTTCCGAAGAGCTGGGTGTTCCTGGTTACCCTTGACGCTTCTGGGTGAGTGATGGACTTTTTGAGATACAAACCCTCATGAAGAAAAGTTCACCACCAGGCATTCTGCGAGAGGACCAGCTTGCTTTCTTTCCTTCCTTCCTCTCTCTCTCTCTTTCTTTCTTTCTTTCTTTCCTTTCTTTCTTTCTTTC
>NW_027397149.1:2723472-2755890 GCF_003265705.2 Callorhinus ursinus
GGCATCAGGGAAATCCAAATCAAAACCTCAATGAGATACCACCTCACACCAGTCAGAATGGCTAAAATTAACAAGTCAGGAAACGACAGATGTTGGCGGGGATGCGGAGAAAGGGGAACCGTCCTACACTGTTGGTGGGAATGCAAGCTGGTGCAACCCCTCTGCAAAACAGTATGGAGGTTCCTCAAACAGTTGAAAATGGAGTTACCATACGATCCAGCAATTGCACTACTGGGTATTTACCCCAAAGATACAAATGTAGGGATCTGAAGGGGTACGTGCACCCCAATGTTTATAGCAGCAATGTCCACAACAGCCAAACTGTGGAAAGAGCCAAGATGTCCATCGACAGATGAATGGATAAAGAAGAAGTGCTTTATACACACAATGGAATATTATGCAGCCATCAAAAGGAATGAGATCTTGCCATTTGGAACAACGTGGATGGAACTGGAGGGTGTTATGCTGAGTGAAATAAGTCAATCAGAGAAAGACATGTATCATATGACCTCACTGATACGAGGAATTCTTAATCTCAGGAAACAAACTGAGTGTTGCTGGAGTGGTGGGGGTTGGGAGGGATGGGGTGGCTGGGTGATAGTCATTGGGTAGGGTATGTGCTATGGTGAGCGCTGTGAATTGTGCAAGACTGTTGAAGCACAGATCTGTACTTCTGAAACTAATAATGCAACATGTGTTAAGAAAAAAGTAAAAGAAGAAGATAGCAGGAGGGGAAGAATGAAGGGGAGTAAGTCGGAGGGGGAGACGAACCTTGAGAGACGATGGACTCTGAAAAACAAACTGAGGGTTGTAGAGGGGAGGAGGGTGGGGGGATGGGTTAGCCTGGGGATGGGTATTAAAGAGGGCACGTTCTGCATGGAGCACTGGGTGTTATGCAGAAACAATGAATCATGGAACACTACATCAAAAACTAATGATGTAATGTATGGTGATTTACATAACAATAAAAAAAGAAAAAAAGAAAATGCATTTTGTGCATTTCATGAAGGTAAAGGGTAAGTCAGGACTATTTACCACTGGTAAATAGTGTTTCCTGGCACTAAATATAGTGTTTGGTACAGAGCAGGCTTTCAAAAATGCTTGTTGAAGAAATGGATGAATGGATTTTAGATATCTCATAGATTGACTGGCATACCACGGTCAATAATTGTTTGCCAAGCAAATGAATGACTACTCCTGTCAGGAGTCTTCTGTGAACTTCTGTGGCACCAAAGAAGGAGAGACAGTAGAGAATACACCTTGAACAAGCCTATTTGAATTAATTCCCAGTCTTCCACTGATTAGCTGTGTGATCTCGGGCATGTTACTGCTACTCTCTGTTCCTCTGTTAAATGGGGCTAATTAATGGGACTTACTGTCAGAGGGCTCTCATGTGGATCAAAAGAGTTAATACATGAAATGTTTAGCAGCCAGTAACACCTCAATAAATGTCAGCTACTTATTGTTATCATCATCATCAGAGGTGACAGGTCCCCGATGTTCTGTGCTGGTCAGACCTCCTGGAGAGGTGGCTTGCCTTCTGGGTGTCATATTCTAAAAGAGACATTGACAGCTGTCTTGACCATGAGCGCCCCACAGGAACTTCCCTATAAATAATGGTTGAATGAATAAAGTGTATCCCACAAAAATTGTTCAGAGTAGGGGTAATTTAATATGGATGATATAATTTTTAGTATATTTAGTATATGATCTTTAGTTCATCTGTTTTCTTTCTAGTTTATGCACTTTGGCATAAACTTTTTGCCTTGAATACTTCACTAATCAAAGAAGCCCCACTTTGCCCCACCCACCCCCAGCCCGTCAGTGATTGGAGGGGAGAGACCCACAGTCCCAGGAATGAGTTCTCATTGGATTTACCCAATCTGTATGAGTCATTCCTCCAGGGATTGATTCAGAGATGGACATGTGACCTGTTTTGGACCAATGAGAAGAGAGAGTATTGGCTGAGGGTTCTGGGAGGAGCTACCTGGAGATGCATGCTTGCCTCCCCCTTGCAAGAAGGCGGCCCTGGAAACCTCCGACAGCTGCCTTGTCTCCACCGAAGGCTCCAGCCGTGGTTTGGAGCAGCCCCCATTGAAGGCAGGGAGGGCGGGTGGACCATGTGGGGTGACGCTGTTGAGCTCCCGGGCCAGCCAGCTCTGAAGCAGCTCTCCCTCTGGCCCCATCCATCACCTGAACCAGTGAAGTCCTTTTGAGGTTTTAGCTCACTCGATTCGGGTTTTCTGTTATCTGCTGGAGGATAGATGGTTCCTGGCTGCTACCCTGGCTCTTCATTTATTCTTTTTCCAGTCTGTTCCTTATGGTAGAAACCTTGTACCTTGAATTCAGCAGGGCTCAGTGTTTTGAAGTTTTAAAGCCTCGCTCGTTTCTTGCATCTCATTTTTTCCTCGGAGCCCCCTGTCCCCTGAGTCAATACGTGTGTGACTCAGTAGCAGCAGGGAGACAAAGGGCTCCAGAAAACAGAGGGGAAAAGCATGGGTTCAGGTCTTAAAATAGTAGGTGCCACACTGTGTGAGGCACGGTACCAAGAGTTTCACCTGTGTGCTTGATTTTCGCTTTTCCAGCCCCATGACAAGTTACCGTGATTGTTCCCATTTGCAGGTGAGGAAAAACTGAGACCCCGGCTTGTTTGTCACCCACTCAGAGTCACACACCTGGTAAGTAGCCTCATTTTGTGTTGAACCCACAAAGCTGATGGGCCCTAATCGGTGGCTGTGCCCTAGCCTGGGAGAGAGCCCTGGCTAAGAAGCAGTCCGGGCCCTGAAGTTCCATATGGGAATCGCACACAGAGTAATTTTATAGACAATTAAATCTGTAAAGATTGGCCAGTATGTGTACTTAAAGCTGTGTGCAGAGGTAATGGCCAAGTTTCCTTCCATCTGCTGAAGAGATTTTAAACAAAGGGGGATGGTCTAGCAGGCTGAACACTCAGAAGACCAATTAGTGCAAGGGAGAGTGGGGCTGGGCTGCCAGGAGGTGGCATGGAGAGGGGACAAGCCTGGGGTGACCTGCTCCATGGACCCCCTCTCTCAGGAGTCTGTGTGCCGGAAGCCGCCGGGGCCTTGCAGTCCGACTGCCCTGGACTGGCCAGTGTCTGCCATCCCACTCACTGGCTGTGGGGCTCCAGATGGGCACAACCTCCTTCTGAGCCTCAGTTACCCCATCTGTGCAATGGGGACAAGACGTCTACCATGTGGGGTTGCTGCCAGGATTAGATGGGATCATGTCCAAAGTGTCCTGCTGTACCACGTTGTCCAGAACCTTTGTTGTCTGTTCTCCTACCAGCCCAATCTAGGGGTTTGTGGATAACAGTTGGGGAAATCTGCCAGAACTGAACTTGGTATTCATGGAGTTTTCCAGCAGCCTCGAACACTTGGGGCCAATCTTGCCTAAGCCTTCGGGTGACCTTCTCTGAGTGATATGGTGGAAAGTGATCTGGTATGACATGACTTAGAATCATCCACTCACTTGGCCAATAGTCTTCATTACTTCATGTCCTTGTCCTTATGTTGTACCCTCTATCAGTTACGTATTGTCATTGTAATGCTGCATAACAACCCAACCCAAAGTCCACGACTTAAAACAACAACCCGTTATGGTTCCTCATGAATCTATGGGTCAGTCAGGTAGGTTGGCCGTTCTGGCCTGGGGCGGCTGCTCACACATCTCCAGTCAGCTGGTGGATCAGCTGGGGGCTGGCTGATCTAGGATGGCCTTAGCTAGCCTGGACATGTTCTCATGGCAGAAGCAGAGCGGCAAGAGAGGGAATCCAAATGCACACGCACTTTCAAAAATCTCAGCTTGCGCCGAGTTTGCTGGAATCCTCTTGGCCAAAGCAAGTTCAGTGGTCAATCCCAGAATCTGGTGGGAGGGCAGTGCCAAAGGGCATGGATAGAGGGAGGCAGGAATAACTGGGGTCAAGACCACAATCCATCCACCACATACCCTCCTGGAGACCCGACCGTGGGATCTCCAACTTTCCCCTCTGACTTTTCACTGTACAGGCAAAGAGAGGAACCCACCTATACTCTTGGAATGATGGTGCTATAATCTCATGGTCTCCAGTCTCAGCTGCATCCTCCGTGTTTCCTAGAAACCCCCAATGAGCTCTTTACCCTTCCATTCCCCCGTAACAGACGACATCTCCCTCCCTCTTAGCAGATGATCTGATCGCCTAGCTCACAGAGATAATAGAAACTGCCAGAAGGGTCTTTCAACTTCCTACTTCTTTTCGTTCATTTGTCCTTGATTTATTTTTTTAATTGAGCACCTACTGTGTTCCCAGCACTGTGTTAGATGCTGCTGCTCAGTGATGAGTGGGGCAGAGTTCTTGACCCCATGGAGCTTGTGTGTGAATGGAGGGAGCCATAATGTACAAGTGAGCAAGTGAATCCATTTACACGGTGATTCAGGCAGTGCTGAATGCCAGAAAGACAATGGAACCGGGAAGAGGGATAGGCATGCCTGGTTGTGTACATGCGTGTGCTCACTCTGGGGAGGCCATTTATGGAGATGTGACTGTGAAGTGAGCTCTGAACACCACCAAAAGGCCAGCCTTGAGGAGGGCTGGGGAAGGGTGTTCTCAGGGAGGAAGCAGCCAGTGCAGAGCCCCTGGGGCTGGAATAAAGGGGGCCCATGTGACCGGAGCACAGTCAGTGAGAAGAGTGGGGGAGAGGAGATCAGAGGGGCAGGGGCAGATTGTGCCGTGCCTTGAAGGCTGTAGTGAGGACGCTGGGTTTTCTCTAAGGGCAGTGGAGGGTTTTGAGTAGGAAAGTCCCATGACCTAGTTGATGCTTCTATAAGGGCATGCTCGGTACTGCATGGAGAATGAGCTTCCCTCTGCCTGTACCCACTCCTTAATGCTTTCTTCCTCACAATGTCCTTTGGGCTGTTCCCTGCACTCCAGCCGGGCTCTGGATGCATCCCCTCCCCCTCGCAGGCCTCTACTCCTGGAGGATCTCTTCTTGGGTCTGGTCAGTCCCCTCCACTCTCTCTCTTGGTTCCTCCTCACTGGTTACTAGAGTGTGCATGTGTGTGTGCCTTTGCTTATGTATCATCTTTTTCCATTTAAATAATATGTATTTTTAGACAGGTAATGTATCTCTGGGGGACCTCTTCCTACGTTCATGCCTTTTGCCAGGCGCCTTGGAAGCTCTTCGCACTGGGGATGGAGCGTGCATCTCTGCCCTTTGATTCTGAGGCTTGCTTTGGCAGAAGTGACAGCATGTCACGTCTGAGCCTAATGCTTCTCGGCCATCACCATGCCCGGGGAGCCAGGATCCAGAGACGTGAGGAGCAGACCCAGCCCACCACCCACATCCCACCTGCAGCCCACAGCCCAGCTGGGCGAAGCTCTGTCTGAGATTCTGTGGCCTTTGACTTTACAGCAGTAGTTGATCAATACAGAGATAGAAGCAGAAGGTTCAAAATTGTGAGTCCCCCTCTTACCCTGTCATTACAACCCAGTTTTCAAACTTGCTAGTTGCAGTGTAGGGCTGCAGAGAATCTTACGCACACAAGTCCATATGGATGTGGTCCCATTACACACTGTTGGGTATCTTCCTTTTCTTCACCTTATGTATCTTGGAGATCATTTCATATCAACACACAAAGAAGTTCCCCAGCCCTTTTATAGCCATATGGCATTAGGTTGGATGGATTTTCCATAGTCGATGTAACCAGTCCCCTCCCGATGGACACTTGCATTGTCCAATCTTCTATAGTTTTGGAGGAGGCTGCAGTGCGTACCTTGGGGCATACACATCATTTCTCACATGTGCCAGCATATCTGTGGTGTACATTCCCGGAAGCAGAATTGCTTGGAGCATGTGCACTTATAATGCTTCTGGCTGGAGCCACATTGGTCTTCACAGGGCTTGTCTGGTCCTCTCTCAGGGATCCTCAAGTCTCTCCATCTTAAACCAAACAAAGCATAGGAATCAAACAGCAATAACAAGAGGTCTCAAACTACCCTGCCACCACTTCTTCCTTCAACTTTGCCCGGTCACTTTTACTTCTGGACAAGGGGTCTACTTTCTCTCTGATTTGTTTTCATGACAGCCTGTCTGCTTTTACCTCCACCATCTTGTTTCTCTTTCAGAGATCATGTGGACAGTCCATTGGGCACAGTTCAGCATTCACTGGGCCTTGGTTTCATATTGCTGAAAGCCACTCCCTCCTCCTTGAATACTCTCTTGTCTCTCGCCCTGGAGGATATTAGGAATTCCTCTGGTAGCCCCCACAGGAAACAAAAAACACTGACATACTCCACAGGAGCGTTTAGAGAAGCCATTGAGTGGTCTTGATTGCTGTCAACACTTCATTCACAAGTCAGCCAAGTTGTTTGGATGGTGTATTGGGGAAATAGTTTGAATATTCCAGCATTATGAGACTAATGGATAATAAGATGGGGTTTCTCTTGGGATGGTGTTGAATCCCTGGGTTGAACCTGAGGTCCGAAGTGTGGCCTAGACCAGTGTTTCTTTTCTTTTCTTTTTTTTTTTTTATTATGTTATGTTAATCTCCATACATTACATCATTTGTTTTTGATGTAGTGTTCCATGATTCATTGTTTGCATACAACACCCAGCGCTCCATGCAGAATGCACCCTCTCCAATACCCATCCCCAGGCCAACCCATCCTCCCACCCTCCTCCCCTCCAGAACCCTCAGTTTGCTTTCCAGAGTCCATAGTCTCTCATGGTTCTAGACCAGTGTTTCTTAAACTTTGATGTGCACAGTCACTTGGGAATCTTGTTTAAAATGCAGATTCTGCTTGAGTAGCTCTGGGGTGGGGCCTGGATTCTGCATTTCTAACAAGATCTCAGCACCATATTTTGAGTGCATGTCACTCTGAATGGTATTGGTTGGAGAAAGCTGTGTTGGAAATAAGTAAAGGGACTGTTTCTGTCTGTGACTCTTGATGGCAGTTTTAGTCTCAGGGCTAATTTGGTTTGCAATGTGGAGCTTCCCCAAGGAGTTAAGCATGTTAATCTCAAGACCTTCCCCTTTGCCCTGCCCGGAAGCAGCCATCACAAAGATGGTAGTGGTTTGCAGTCAGGCCAGATCAAGGCCAACCTCAGGTCTCCAGGATCCTGGGATCTCTCGGACACTTTGTTGGAGCAGAGAAAACAGGCAAGGATGATTCTTACTGGCCTGCCTTCCTTTCCCTCCTTCTCAGCCTATCTGGGGTAGACAAGGATCTGGGATTGGGAAAGAGAAATTCTCTGAGGGCAGTGTTATCCATGGCTAGGTGGCATGTGGGCTCCGCAGCCAGAGAACTTTCTAGCTAGTGGCCTTGGGCAAGTTACTCAGCCTCTTGCCACTTTACCTTTCTTTTCTCTGTATTGGCACCACAGTGCTACGTGCCGGGAGGCTTTCCGAGAGTAAATCAACTAAGTAAATGAATTAATGCAGAATTGTACCTGATACATAGTAAGCATTATATATTGGCTAATAATAATAATAATAATAATAATGACAATTCAATTTCCCTCTCCCCATTTTTATGACATACCTGTCCCCCTCCATATAGAATCAATCCCCAAATACCATCAAGTCTACCTACTAAATTTTAATAAGTCATTCCACATATTTCCAATTCTTCAAACACCGCTTTCATTTAGATCACAGGGGAATATTCTTTTCTTTTCTTTTCCCCAGTGCTCATCACAAGTGCCTTCCTTAATCCCCATCACCCATTTAACCTGTCCTCTCACCTCCTCCCCTTCAACAACCCTCAATTTGTTCTCTATAGTTAAGAATCTGTTTTATGGTTTGTCTCTTTTTTCCCCCTGTGTTCATCTGTTTTATTTCTTAGATTCCATATACCACATGTGGAATACCATGTGGTATTCCACAAATACCAGCATGAGATCATATGGTATTTGTCTTTCTCTGACTGACTTAATTTGCTTAGCATAATACCCTCTAGTTCTATCCACGTTGTTGCAAATGGCAAGACTTCATTCTTTTTGATGGCTGAGTAATATTCCATTGTATATATACACCACATCTTCTTTATCCACTCATCAGTTGATGGACATTTGGGCTCTTTCCATAGTTTGGATATTGTGGAACACTGGGGTGTAGGTGCCCTTTCAAATCACTACTTTTGTATCCCCTGGGTAAATACCTAGTGGTTGCTGGATCGTATGGTAGTTCTATTTTTAACTGTTTGAGGAACCTCCATACTGTTTTCCAGAGTGGCTGCACCAGCTTGCATTCCCACCAACAGTGTAAGAGGGTTTCCCTTTCTCTGAATCCTCGCCAACACTTGTTGTTTCCTGACTTAATTTTAGCCATTCTGACCAGTGTGAGGTAGTATCTCGTTGTGGTTTTCATTTGTATTTCCCTGATACTGAGTGATGTTGAGCATCTTTTCATGTGTCTGTTAGCGGTCAGTATGTTTTTGGAAAAATATCTATTCATGTCTCTACCCATTTCTTAACTGGATTATTCATCTTTTTGGTGTTGAGTTTGATAAGTTCTTTATAGATTTTGGATACTAGCCCTTTATCAGATATGTCATTTGTAAGTATCTTCTCCCATTCTGAAGACTGTCTTATGGGAGGATATTCTTTCTGTTCAATATGTTGTTCTCTGAGCCCACCACAGAGCCTGGCACATAGTAGGTGCTCAGTGAGTACTAGAAGAACAAAAGAACACATGAATGAACGCATAAAAGATCTGCTTTCCAAGCCTGCACCTGCTTCCTGCTAGCTGTGTGTCCTCTGGCAAGTGAACAAACCTCTCTGATCCTTCACACAGAGCTATGAAGATTAAATGAGATAACAAATACAAAGCCCTTGCCTTGTCATAGTTGATATTCACTTAATGCTGAAGACAAAGTGTGTGTGTCCACAGGTTTCTGTCTTGCTTGCGTCTGACTGCTCAAAGCACAGATATTCACTGCAAGCCCTTTGCATTTTCAGGCCCCGTGCAATGCCTGGTAGAGAAGCCTGCCTCCTCGGGACCTACTATTCAGGGTGTGGGCTCTAATTAAAACTGTGCTTGCAAGCCTCCAATAACTGTACATGGCTTTTTTCCGAGGGCGGGCAAGGGAAGCCTGGAGTTGTCTGGACCATGGCTTTTGTGAAAACTTTTCCCTAAATGCCTCCAGCGTTATCTGCTTTCCCTTCCTTGACTGCTCCCTTTGTTTTTATTTTCTGCAATGACAAAGCAGTGTGCTTTTATCTGTTTATCCTGCCAGAGCCCCCCTTGGTACTAACAGGCCAGGCTTTGAAGGGAGGTGGGTGGGCTGGAGGCAGCTAGATTCGTTTTGCCAGCTAAGCTGGAAGCTTTGTGGGTGCGTTCTCAGGAGGGAGGTGTGGGGCTTCCAGAGCCAAACCCAGGTATGGGCCTGAGTAGGGAAAAACATTTTAAAGGGAAAAAAACAGTGGATGGAAAATGAAGTGTGCCCTTGTAAGTGGGGGATTCCTGTTACCAGGGAGGGGTGCAGGAGGGCGCCCCTGTAAAGGTCCAGGAGGTGGGGGAGGGGAGGGGTCAGGCTGGAGTGAGGTGACCGTGAATGGAAGATGGTGCCCTGAGCCTTTGTGGGGTGCAGGTCTCTGCGCGTGCACATGGGGGCACATTTGATGCATGTTTCCATGTCGTTCATGTGTGTGGCGTGGCATGGCTCTGTGACACGCTTTCTGAGCGTACATGTGGTTTGATCTGTGCAACACGAGCCAGCGTGCCTCTGTCATGTGCGTGCATATGGCTCTGATGACTGGATTTCTCACGAACGTCTTGTCTTGACTCACTCAGCCATGTAGTCTGCAATCTGCGGAGCACCGGCTGCGCATCAGGGGTCGGGATCTAAGCAGGGGAGGGGTGGGGGGAGACGGGAGAGAGGACATGTGTTTGCTGCCCTCCCAAAGCCAGATTGGGGGACACGGACGTGGGCTAGGGAGGACACGAATACAAGGAAAATGGCACTTGGCCCAGGTGTGCAGAGGCACTGGACGCCGTGGGGGGCACGTAATGGGAGTGCTGTCTGAGTCAGGGAGGCCGTGCTCTGGGCTACGAAGGGGGAGGGGAAGCTGTTTAGGTAAAGAGAAGATGGATTTGCGGTAACCTGATTTTTTATTTGTATTTTTGGACCTCAGTTGCACCAGAGTGAATGAGCCACACTTCTTGGGTTGTGTGGCGCTGACAGTGGGCTAGTCGACGTACCACAGACATTTTCTCTTGATCTCCCTTCTCTCGTCCCATGTCATTGCTCCCCCAGAGGCAGGCGCTCTAATGCATTTTAAATGTGTTCTTAAATAAGTATGTATTTTGGGGAAATCTATAATGCTGATTTTTAAGTCAGTGTGTTTTCTTTCTTTTTTTTTTTAAGATTTTATTTATTTGAGAGAGACTGAGAGTGCGTGTGAGAGAGAGCACAAGCACGAGCTGGGGGAAGGGCAGGGGGAGAGGAAGCAGGCTTCAGTGGGGAGCCTGACACGGGGCTTGGTCCTAGGACCCCCGGATCATGACCTGGGCCACAGGTAGACGCTTAACCAACTGAGCCACCCAGGCGCTCCCGCCCACTTTTTAAAAAAGGTTTTATTCATTTATTTAGATAGAGAGAGAGAGCAGGGGGAGGGGCAGAGGGAGAAGGAGAAAGAGAATCCCAAGCAGACTCCACGCTGAGTGTGGAGCCTGACATGGGGCTCCATCTCACGGTCCTGAGATCATGACCTGAGCCGAAACCAAGAGTCAGAAGCCTAACTGACTGAGCCACCCAGGTGCCCCTGTTTTCTTTTTAATTACAAAAGCAACGTCATGTTAAATTTTCCCTCAGCCTTACATAACCGAAACCTTCCCATGGGGCTTCTTCCCCTTTATTCTGCTACATCTGACTCCCTCTTAGTAATAGTTCCCTCTGGTGTTGGGCATTATGTTAGCTCCCGCCCCATATTACTATGAGCAAGGCTGTGATGAACATTGCCACATGTGTCTTTGTGTGGATCTGGCTAAGAGTCTGTCTTCATTTAGGTGCACTTGAACCCAGTGCCTGAGTCAAAGGTTTGGGTGCAGTTACTCCGTTGAGGAGGTGATTCCAGGGAGCAGAAATGAGGGAGCAGGGAAAAAAAAGAGGGAATGGAGATGCATCAGTCAAGTGTGCTTACATGAGCTGGCTCCCTGCATGACCACCGGGGACCTCTGAACCTCTGGAGGTTGCTTAGAGGGTCCCCAGGGGATAGTAAGGCCTCGTGGACAGCAGTTCCCAATCCTAGCTCTTGGCATCTGTCTTTTGTCTCTGTTCTCTGTTGCTTCTTTCTTTACTTTCTTTCTCCTATCAGGCACTAATCAGCACTCCAAGGATATAGCGGTGAACACAACAGATGGAATCCTAGCTTTCATGGAGGTTACATTCTATCTGGGAGGTGTAGATCATTAGCAAGTGAAATTTCAGGCAATTTCAGACTGTGAAAGTGCTATGAGAGAATTAAGACATGGGAATGGTTCAGAGAGTCCCTGGCATAAGGGTAGGGCCGAGTGATTTAGATTTGGCAGTCAGGGATGACTGAGCCTCTCTGAGGAGGGGACCTCTACTGGGCTGAGCTGAGAAGGAACCAGCCATGGAAAGGTCTGGAGGAGGAGCATTTTAGGCAGAGGGAACATTAAGAGCAAAGGCCCTGGGGTAGGAACATGCTTCTATTCAAGGACTGAATAGGAGGAGAAGGAGTGTCAGGGAGAGGGGATGAGGTAAGGTCAGAGAGGTGAGCAGTGGCCAGATCATACAGGATGTTGCATTCCACAGTGAGGAGCCACCAGGCAGGACCTCAGAGAAGGGCCTAGATAAGCCAGTGATCACTGGGCTGATTCATCCTTCTGGGAAATATTGACTTTCTGCCTAACTGCTTAACAAAGAACCCTAGAATCTCACCAAGAAGGTCCTGGAAGGTTATCCCTGAGAACAAGAACAGAAGGAATCTGTTGTCCATCTTCCTGTTAAGGCTGGAGTCCTGCCATCACATCCTACCCAGACTACCATTCCACCTCTGCTTGCACACCTGCAGTGAGCGAGGAGCTCATACCACACCCATTGCTGTCATTTAGGACTCTTTTGTTGCTAGATGCGGAAAACAAACCAAAGCAGCTTAAATGTAAAGGGACTTTGTAGGTTCAAGTAATAGAAGAGACAAAGAATAGCTTCAGGTCTGGCTTGATCGGGTCCTAAAGGATGTCACTCAATTCAGTCTCTCTCCATCACTGAGCTCTGCTTTCTCTGTGTTGGTTCCATCTCAGACTGACTTTCTTTCCTTGGAGCAGCATAACACCCCTCCTGCCCAACAGTTTGAATGAAAGTCTTTCCCTGTTCCTAGATGGTGTGGCCCTGCATGCACATCCCTGAACCAAACACCTTAGCCACCTGATTGCTTGGGATTCCTGAGTTCTTTCTGCTGTTTAGTATCAGAGATTTTTTGTTGTTATTGTTCAGTCACCAGGCAGATGTACCTTGCTTATATTGCAGCAATTTAATTTAGGTACAAACGCTATGCTTGGTGAGTATGCTTTACTTTCAACAATAATATTGTAGAAAATCAATGGACTATTGAGGTCGACTTGGCAACTTGGTTGTTCCCTGTTCTGACTCTTCTGATCTCACCCCAATGGGGGGCTTGGGGTGCCTTGTTACCGCCTCACAAGCGTGGAAAGGTGGGCTCTCCCTTTGGTATTTGCTGGTGTGGGTGGTGGTAAAGTCATAGTTTTTTGTTTAGTGTTTGGCTACAGTAACATGGTTATTGCCTAAATGTTTCCGGTTGCTCTAGGCTGCCCCTTCCTCATCCTCTAGCTAGAGAGATCAAGCTTTTGTCAGTGCTTATTTTTATCTGTGGCAGTTGGTTTTTCCAGATTGCTGCTTTCTCGGGTTCCAAGCCTGAGATCTGTCGGGGGAAAGGAAAACCCTGCGAACTTACCTTTGTGTTTTCCCTTGGGTCTCCAGTTTTCTGACTGGTCTGCCTTCTTAGCTCCACCCTTCAGGCTTCTGAGGTTTGTCATATGACCCACATCCAGGCATTCTGTTCGTGCTTCGCTGGAAGAAAAGGGCACAGTATGTCTACCACATCTTCCCAGAAGAAGAAATCTGGCTACTGGGACTTCTGAATATTTGTCCCTGTCTTCTGCCTTCATGGAAGAGCGATCCATTGGTCCCAGCCTGGCCACTGGAGTGATCCCAGAGCAATCGAATGACAGCCCTTTGGATGTTGGGAGACTGGCCATGCTCCCTCTTCCTTAGGCCAGAGACTCTGAGATTTTGTATTAGTTGCTCAGAGCTCATCAGCGTTCCTGAGATGGCCAACCCTGTGTCATGTCAGTCACTTGATGTTTGTTGGTGAATGTGGAGAAGAACACAGGTACTGTCTCTGTCTGTTTTCACTTCTTTCACACGATCATCCATCTGTTAGCTGCTCCTGCGCCCTCTGACCTCATCTCCTTCATTCCTTGAACCAGAACCACTCCATTCCAGCAACACCGACCTTGAGCATCCAAGGATGTTTCCATCTCAGGGCCTTTGCATTTGGCACCTGCCTTTTTCTGAGTAGCTCTTTCTGCTGAAATTGTCATGCCCTGTCCCATCCATCTGCTCCATCAGGGCCTTCTTACTGACAGAGAACTTCTCTGAGAGCTACATAAAATAATGCCTCTTCCCCACCCATGTGGCTCTCCCCGCACTTATACCCCTTGTTATAACTGAATGTCATGTCCCCACGGATTTGTATGTTGAGATATTGACCTTCAATGTGATGGTATTAAGAGGTGAGGCCTTTGGGAAGTAGTTAGGCTGTGAGGGTGGGGTCCTCCTGGTGGGATAAATGCCCTTATAAGAAGAGGAGGAGACACAGGCTCTCTCTCTCTCTCTCTCTCTCTCTTTCTCTCTCTCACTCTCAGTCATGTGGGGATACATCAAAAACACAGTCATCTGCAAACCAGGCAGAGGGCTCTCAGTAGACACCAGATCTGCTGGTACCTTGATCTTGGACATCCCAGCCTCCAAAACAGTGACAAATAAATATTTGTTCTTTACGCCGCTAAGTCAATGATATTTTCTGGTAGCAGCCCAAAGGGACTAGAAAGCACCGATATTCCAAGTACCCACTAGTTTGCTTACTTACTGTCTGGATGCCCTCACTGAACTCCAGAGGGCAGGAGCTGTGCTAGATGCTGGGGATGAGAGCAGGAGACACCCAGTCACTGTGATTGTGAGACCCACGGGGCTGGAGTGGAAGTTGCCTATGAACAAGCCTGTCACCTGAATAATGAATTGCATTGAAATGCCACGAAGGAAAAATACAGGGTGCTAGAAGAACAGCAAATAAGGGACATCCAACTAATTTGGGGGTTTTGTTGTAGGCACTCTGGAAAAATGATAAATGGGATTTAGGCTGATCTCTTGATAAGATTATTGGTGCAAGGTATTTATCCAAACGGTATGTATTTGATTATAAATACAAATGTATACAAATTATTCATCCAGCATTTATTGAGCACCTGCTACATACCAAGCACTGTCTTGAGCAATTTATGTTCATTCTCTTACTTACTGTGCAGATCAATCCTGTCCCTGAAACCACCAGCCTGAAATCAGGCCTTTTTGCCACTTTTCACCACAGAGACAAGTCACTGGACTTCTCTGTGCCTTGTTTTGTCCACTTAAGAGACGGCAATAAAAAATAGTACTAACTTCGTAATTGAATGAGTTATATATTTGTCATTTTATATATGGGGGCATTGAGGCTCAGAGGGAATAAATAATTTCCCAAGATCCCAGGCACAGGATTCAGTCCCTCCTCTGCCTGCTCTGTGAATTCTCGTCTTGCCAGTTACTGCCTTATCCCACAGTAACTCACCTCAGCCCTAATCTATTGCTCTAATATTTATGACAATGCAGCTACAATTCATTTTTCTGCTGCTTCAATGAATCACCTCCTGATACTTTTGATTTCTAAGAGCAAAATGCCACCTCGATTTCTATTATCTGCCTGAGCCCAAGAAGCAATCCCCAGGTATCCTCTGCCTGGGTGTTTTATTTTTTCCCCATGCCTTATGGCCCATGCTGCCTGATATACAGCAAAATGGGTTTGTGATTTAGCAGCAGAAAAGGTTAACTCTAAATAATGATCAGAACGTTAAAATATAGAGCCAGAATGTTGCTTTAGTTTTTATAGGTTTTAAATAATTTCGCCTCCTTCCCTGAAGGATTTTAGCATAATTCAATGAGAAAATTGCATTCAGGTCCTGTGGGCTGCTTTGACGTGACTGAATTCCAATGAGCAGAAGAGAGCAAAGTGTCTTTCTGGGGATGGACCTGCCTGAGCCACGAGGTCAGGGAGGAAGGACCCCGGGGAGCCGTCCTGGCTTCCCCAGGCTCCGGGGCCTCGTGCTGGGAGCGGGCCCATGGGCCCAGCTGGAGCTGACAGAGGCCGAGACAGGTGTTTGTGCCAGGCAATGAGGAGAGCAGAGATCCCGTGCCCACAGAAGACTCCACGGGATCAGTGTCGCCCCAGAGAGAAGTCTGATGTTCTCGCATCTTCTGCACGTTGGGCTCTGCTCTGCCACCTCTGCAGGCGTGGTTAGAGCCCATCCTTGCCATTTATAGATTGTATGAATTAGGATTATGTCTGGCTGCAATGGACAGAAAACCTCACTGATGCTGGTTTTAGGGAGATTGGGGTGTGTTTGTCTGTCTACTTGTAACAAGAAAACTGTATAGGCATTCTGGGGCTAGTGCAGAGCTCAAAGAGGCCTTCGGGGACCCAGACTCTGCTTTTTGCTGGTAGGCATTATTGTCATTCAGTTTCTGGGTCTCGGGGTCAGCGTGAGGATTAAAGTGAGTTAATATATGTAAAGTCCTTGGTATAGTTCTTGGTACGTGGCAGAGGCTCCATGCTTTCTTAACCAGGAGGCTTATTTCAGTCTGATTTTCCACTAAATGCTGGATCAGGAATGTTTTCGCATCTCAATAAATAGAGATCTGTCTCACCATTTTTAATGGGGATATTATTGCCATTTATTGTCTGGTGGATCCCCTGTTGTTGGGTAGCTGGGTTGTTTCCAGTTTCCCATAATTATCAGCATCCCTGTTCACAAATATTTGTACACCAATCCAATGATTTCCTGTGGGAAAAATCCCAGAAGTGGAGTTGGTACAATAGGCTTGCAGTGTGTGTGTGTGTGTGTATGTGTGTGTGTGTGCACGCACCCCTGCACGCTCGTGTGTGGTCACAAGGGGCTGGCACAGGTGCCTGAGTTCCAGTGGTTCCTCTCCTGTTTGGCCCATTGGCCCAGTGCTTGGTTCAGGTCCTGCAGGGTGTTGTCCTTGCCCTGACCTCCCACAAAGACTCATACTGACACCACTGAGGTTGGGATGGCCCTTCCCCACGGCCAGCTGTTCGGGTTCCTCAGAGAGGCCTGCAGCCAGCCTCCAGGGCCCCTCGGCCTTTCTCACTCTACAACTTCAAAAATGAATCTCCCAGTGCTCCCAAAAGGCGCATCCTCTCACGGATCCTGGACCAACATTTTCCAAAGCCAGGGGCTGTGAAGACTGACTTCTTCCTAAGTTGAAGCTCAGTAACAGCTAATAGTTACTGTAAGCTTGTTCTGTGCCAGGCTCTGGGCCAAGCACTTTAAAGGCACTAGATGATCACAACACTCTTGGGAAGTAGGTAATACTGCTATTCCAATTTTTCAGATGAGGAACCAGAAGCTCAGGGTGGGTGAGTCCTGTGTTCAAGGTCACAGACTGAATAAGAGGTACATCCGGGAACTCAGAGTGTGTGTCCTCCTGAGGTTGGGCTAGGTGATCTGCCGAAGCCTGGCTGGACACAGGCCCCCATTTCCATTGCCTGACACAGTCTGGGGATGGCTATGGGGCACTTGGCATTGTGCGATCATTGCACGTGGGCATGCTCTTGTGGGCACAGTGCCGTCTGGGTCAATGCACTCAAAGCGCCACTCTTTACCAGACTTTCTAAGGAGGAGACTGGGTTTGGGGAGTTTTAAAGGGATATATGGGACATTGACTTATGTCAAATGAAGCCTCTTGTGTGCCATGTGAAACCTAAGCCCGTTGTGGCCCAGCCTCACTGCGAGACTCCTTTCCTGTGGATGTGCCTCGGGATCTAGCCACTCCAAACCCCAGGGCTGCCAACCAGCTGGAACTTGGCAATGCCCTGATTTGCTGCAGGCCACACATTGTTGATTAACACAGTGATCATAACTGAGGAACCAAAAGGTGGATGTTAATACATGGAGACTCCGCACAACATAAATCAATTTAAAAACAATTTACCTGCAGTTAACAACTGATGATAAAATGATAAGATTATGCTGTGGCAGAGATAGCCAGAATTGTGTGCTCCCTTCTGTGGGGACTGTCATCACACCTGCCTCATTTCCAAGTCTCCCTGGCTCCCAGGTGTGGTCACGTGACTAGAGTCACCAGTGGAATATGAGTGGGCCTGTTCACGATCACTTTGGGGCTGGGACCTCTAGGAAGTAGGGTGAGCTCTGTGTTGAGGGGGATGCAGAAGGCTCCAAGGACCTAGGGGATGGGGGAGCTCCAAAACGGAAGGAGCCACAAGGTGGAAGGAGCCTGGGGTGCTGATTCCCTGAATGCCGCGTCAGCAATGGCCAGGAACATCCACATCATGCTGTCACATTTGGGAGGGAAAAAAAAAAAGCTCAGTGTGTGGTGAGCCACTGAAGTTTTGGGGTTTATTTGTTCTATCAGCTAGCATCGTTGTAATGAGTACATAAGCCTGTCTGAAACATTGTGATAATTGGGTGAGGATGTTTCAAGTGGCCAAAGGAAAAAGACAAAAAGGAATGACTTGGAGCTGTCTCTGTATAAGTGTGTTTTCTGGGGTGTAGGAACACCTGAACTAGTTCTGGTCACCAGGGGCTAACATGGGTTTTGAGCGCCATTTTCCATGTGGGTGGGGGGGGTGCCCCATACCTCCAACAAGCAATTCTCGGGACACCAGCTCTGTGGCTTACTATCCAACTCAATTCTGATACTATGTTTTTGGAGATAGCGTCAGATCCCATAGGTTACAGGTTTATTATAAAAGGATGTAACTTGGGTGGCGCAGTTGGTTAAGCATCCGACTCTTGGTTTCGGCTCAGGTCTGATCTCAGCATTGTGAGATCAATCCCCATGTCAGGCTCCCCACTCAGTGCAGAGTCTGCTTGAGATTCTCTCTCCCACTTCTCCTTCCCCTCCCCGCCTCTCTCTTGCTCTTTCACTGAAATAAATAAATAAATCTTTAAAAAAAATATAAAAAAAAGGATGTAACTCAGGAGCAGCCAGATGGAAGGGATGTATAGGGTAAACATGGGGAAAAGGGGTAGAGCTTCCATGCCCTCCCCAGGAGCACCAGTCTCTCCAAATCTCCACGTGGTCACCAACCTGGAATCTCTCTGAGCCAGTCCTTTTGGGTTTTTATGGAAGCTTCATTGTATAGTCACAATTGATTAAATCATTGTCCATTGGTGATTGGTTCAACCTCCAGCTGTTCTCGGCTCCCAGGAAGTCAGGGACTGTGACTGAAAGTTCCAGCCCCCTAGTCATGTGGTTAATTGTCCTGACAACCAACCCTCCTCCTTAGGTGAGGTCCAAGAGTCATCTCATTAACATAACAAATGACACCTTTAATGCCCTTTGTCACAGGAAATTCCAACGGGTTTTAGAAGCTCTGTGTCGGAACCAGGGGCGGGAGAGACCAATACATGTATTTTCTCTTATCTCACAGGGGCCACTCCTCCTCTGGGAGTGGGTGGGGTGTCAGTGTCTGGTAGGCCTGGGGTCTCTGTGCCTGTTGTGGAGAAATGATTTTTCCCAAGTGGTCAGGAAGTGCCCTAGGCGCGAGTCCAGGTCACATTTTAGAGAATGCCAAGGTCAAACATCAAGTCTGAGGAACGAGCTTGAGTCTGAAATGGAGGACAGAGGCAGGAAGAGCTTCAGAAGCACAGTCCCAGAGCTGAGCAGGATGAAGCCAGAGTGCCCAGGATGGTAACAGGGACAGGGGTGACAAGCACTGAATTGTTGATATTGGCCTTCAGCTATGTGGTAGGCAACGGGGAGCTTGTCTTCCAAGACACAGGATGGGAGGCCAATGAGTGTCTCTTCCACACATGGATGGGAGGTGGGTGAGTGGCTTGGGTCCCCCAGTGTTATATGGCTGGAGACAGAAATGAAAGCAGATAGTGGTGGGATCGAGTCAGGGCCAAGCAAACCCCACCACAGCCCCACCCAAAGCCTTCCGCCATTGTTGCCTGCCCAGCAGCCGTGTTTCCATCTTCTAAAACAGTACCCTGATCTTCCTGTGGGAAATCATCCTTTTCACTCTCAATCCTACTGGTTCAGGTGGGGCTGAGGCGATGATCTTCTAGCCATAAGAGGTGACCAAGTGACCTGTATTGGACCAGTTTGCACATGCCACCCAACCTGGCTGTAGGGATTGGTTCAGTGACAGGCATGGGACTTTGAGGCAGGCCAGTGAAAGCCAGTGCTGGGACTTCTGCCGGACCTACTGGAAAAGAGGTTCTCTTTTTGCTGGGGCTGCCTGCTGCGGCAGCATTGAGAAGGGAGAAGTTGCCCGCGTGTGACAGCCACGCGGAGACACAAGTTCCTGACACCATCCTTCAGTATCTGGATACAGCCGTGCTTGAAGCCGGACTTCAAAGTTACATGAGCCAATCCATTCCCCTTAATCAATGAAACCATTTTAAGTTGCTTTCTTCCAAGGACAATAGAAAGAATCCTGATTTCTGAGTTTTTCCTTCTGCCCTTTGCCCTCTCTAAGGGCTTGCTTTTGACCTCCCTCCCTCACAAAAGACAAATGGGTCTTTATGGGCTTCCTTTTAAGGCTTCCCTCTGCCCATTTTCCAGTTGAGCCAGTTTCTCTGAGTATGCCCAAAGTTCCATTCCTTTACTTTGTTAAAAAAGAGACACCGGGCCCAAAATGGAGGGACTCGTGCTAAGCCCACATCACCAAGTCAAGACTTCATCCCTAACCCAACTTCAGTTTCAGCCTCTCTCAGGAATGCATCCCTAAGCAGTGGGTCTGGATTTCTCGGTCAGCACTGGAGGGTAATCCCCCTGATAGATCACTATGGTCTCCCAAAGGAAGGTAACCTGGCTTGAAACAAGCAGCTCTTTGCTAGAAACTTCCTCACCCCACCTCCTGCCTGCGAGAGTCTGCCATCCCATCTAGCTCATCCTCAGGCCTTCTTTCACCTGCTAGATGGGATGCCGCCCAGTTCATGGATCACACAATAAAGCCAATTCGATCTTTAAATTTACTCTGTTGAATTTTTTTTTTCTTTAAGAACTTATTCCTTCTTATTCCCTCATTGGTGATGAAAGTCGCCTTCATACCACTGAGAACCCATTAACTCCTGCTTTTGATGTGATGGAGCCTCATTTGAGGCTGGCTCTATGCTGCATGTGCCATGGACATCAGGCTTCTCTTAGGCACATCTTGCAGATGAGGAAGAGACCTGCCCAAGATCCCAGAGTGAGTCGGAGGCAGCAGGTACCAGGTCTCAGGGCAGATCCCACACAGAGGGGCTGTGAACTCAACCGGGGTCTCCCCCTTCTGGGCTGTTCTTTGCAAAGAGTGAAGCAGCAAGAGGGGTAGAGGAGCTCCCCCAGGTTACTGTTTCCTCCCCCCCCCAGGACCCCAGGGCCAGGCCTGGGGGAGGGCAGTCAGGGGGTCATTCCCTCCCCCACTGAGCTCTAAGCTCTCCTGACTGCAAACGGGGAGTTCCCACTGCCAGGAAGAAAGCCAAGGGCAGTCATGCATGATTCACCACCAGTCTCCCAGGCTTTCAGGATTGTCCTCTTTAAAAGAAGCCAATTTATTTTTTATTCAAAATCCATACGAAACAATTGAACAATAAAACTGTCAGCTTCACTGTCTCTTTCAGCAGGAAACATGATCACCCCTGAAATTGAGCCTCCTCCCCCCTTCCCTCTCTCCCTCCCTTGTACCCTTCCTTCCATAAATATTTCTGTGAGCACCTACTATGTGCCAGGACTTGTGCTAAGTTCAGATTTCCCTTTATTGTATGATTCTCTCCTGAGATTTACATTTAAGGCATCTTTCCGAGTTCCAAACTTGGCTGTCATCCATTACAGGGCTTCCAAGTCAGTAACCTTTAAAAGAAAAAGTAACCAGCTCTGTGACTCAAACTGTGACTTTGGGTGGGGATGCCCCATCTCTGCTCCTAAATGCCACAAATGAAAATCGGTGCAGAGCTTCTCATGCTATGTACTTCGTCTCTGGAATGTTCTCTAAGGGGAAGTCTCTGTCTTGGTTGCCATTCCTCGCCAGCACCTAGAGCAGGGTCTGGCACCAAGTAGTTGCTTGATGCATTTTTGGTGAGTGAACAAATGAAGGAGTGAATGAATGAATGAATTTAGGACCCGCATTCTGGAAGTCCAAGGAGCCTGGCGATTCTAGCCCCCTAGGGACCCCCAAATCCAGAGCCATGGGGCTCCACCCCAGAGGTTGAAGCCTCTGTCAGCAAAGGAGGGGGTAGTGTGGGACCCAAAATGGGAAACTCACATGACCCTGAGCTGGGTTCCACCGAACTTGGGTGGGAGGAGGGCGCAGGGGGTTTCTGCTTACCTGTCACAGTGGCACTCCCAGCCCCAGCACCTGGGGTGGAGGGCTGTCTCCGGAGATAGATGTAACCTTTGCAGGTCACATCTTTTATGCTGGCCCAAGGCAAGGCAGGAACTGCCTTCATCTGAGCTGGGAAACGTAAAACCCCTGTGCACCATTGATGAGCTTCTGCTAGCAATGGTTACGGACACGCTTTATCTCTTGGATGGCATACATTATTACGCTGCCTCCCCCGCCTCTGGACCACTACTGAAGGGCAAAGCAGGCTCTGTGCAAGGAGGCAATGGCTCCAAAGACCTGCCAGACTGGGGTCTCGTCTGGAGGCTTGGCAACGCCCGCCCCCCCCGCCCCCCAGTTGCAGGGCACTCTAGTGGTAACAGCCTGGATTTTAAAGTCCCAGGTTTCGGTTTTGTCTTTGTCACTCCTTTTGCCCCTCTGGTCCTCTTATTATCTCATCACTACAAAGAGGGGGAGGTCTCTGTCCAGGGTTGTGGGAGGATTAGGTGAGACAGTGGCCTTGAGGGACTTCACACAGCCCCACAGCCTGGCACATCGCAAGCCCTCAAGAAATGGAAGCTGAGTTATGTCAAGAAGGGGTTCGTAATAGTCAATACTGTCTGCAGGTGAGGGTCCAGCTCCAAGGCAGAGTGGTCAAGACTCTGGGCCTGGGGTCGAAGCCCAGCCCCACCACTTAACCAGCTGGGTTGGGCAAGTTCCTTGGCTGCTTTGCATCTCAGTTCGCTCATCTGTAAAATGGGACAAAAATAGTGCCTATCTGATAAAGCTGTTGTGGCAGTTCAATGAGTTGACCGCAGAGAGAGCTTGGAACAGCCCCTTGCCCATTGCACCCACCAAGTAAGGACTGCACTAGGCTCCCCCGTAGCCTGCACTCAGCACTTTGTCTGACTCTCTCTTTGGCGCAGATACTTTTTCTCATATTATAGGACTAGTATTTGCCCTCCCTTCCGTGATGGGGATCGGGCTTATGGATGTTCCAAGTCATTGTGGCAGACGGAATAAAAGTCCTCCAAAGATGTGCACATCCTAGTCCTGGAAACTTGTGGATATGTTACCTCCTGTGCCAAAAGGACTCTGTGGATGAGATTAAGGATTTTGAGATGGGAAATTATCCTGGATTATCTGCTGGGTCAGATGTAATCACATGGTCCTTATAAGAAAAAGGCAGAGTCAGATTCTCTCTTAGAACCTCCCATGGGAACATAGGCCCCTTTATTTTAGGACTTCTGACTGCAGAACTATAAAATAACAAAATTGTGTTGTTTGGAGACTTTCAATTTGTGGTAATTGTTCTAGCGGAATAGGCAATGAATATAGTCATGCAGCAAGAAGGGAGAGCTAACCCCCCACCAGCTGGTGCTCATCCCTGCCACATCAGTGGGATGAAGTTTTGGGCACCAGGTGGTCCTGAGTCCCTCCTCTCCTTTGCTGTGAGCATTGTGTGAATTACGGGGCTTCTCTGAGCTTGCTTTTCTCATCTGTACAATGGGGATGGATAAAAACCCGAGGTGCTGAAGGCTCAGACCTCTAAACCAGAGAGCCTGGCACATATTAGGTGTTCAGGGGAGAGAAACTTCCTCCCTACCTCCTTCCAGGCCAGCGAAAATGGAGCCCCTCCCTTCCCTCGGCTCTTTGGTGACCTCCTACTGCAGGGTGAGTGGGCAGAAGTCTAGCTTGGGTCAGCCTGAAGAGGAAGTGCTTAGATAGGGGGAGAGGGCAAGAAATCAGGGCTTAGGCTGTTACTTGGTGGAGAGTGAGCAAATGGACTAGTTTATTCTCCTCGGCTACTTTCTCACAGTCTGACCACTTCTAGTTCAATCTGTGTTAAGCAGACCCACTCCTTTGTCCATACTGATTGCCCTCCCCGCTTTTTGCCAAGGTCTTAACAATAGTTCTATCAGCATAGTAACTTAAACTCTGTTGGAGAGCTGGCTCTTTTGGAGAATGTGAATTTATCAAATAACCATCCCTCCTTTTCCCCAGAAATGTTGCTGATGCTGGGACCTCAGCCTTCACTTATTCAACAAACATTTATTGAGCACCTACAATGTGCCAACCACTAGGTGCTAGGGATGTAGCTCTTTTATGTTTGGGCTTAACTTCTGCTGGACAGAAACTGACAATAAATAATATGCCAAGAGGTAATTGAATAGATTGGGAAATTTTAGATTCAGTCAGTATCATGGAGAAAATTAAACAGGGTGATAATGAACTGACCAGGGGGGAAGAGCTCTCTGGGGAGGGTGTTTGAGCTAGGCATGTGAAGAAGCTGGGGAGGCCCGTTGGGGGCCCTCTGGGTGGACCCCACACTGGGGGGGGGAGCTGTCACAGCCCTGATTCTTTTTGTTGTTGTTGTTGTTTGTTGGTTTATGTAAGTAACTAATCTTCACACCCAACATGGGGCTCGAACTCACGACCCCAGGGATCAAGAATCACATGCTCTTCTGACTGAGCTAGCCCCAGCCCTGATAAGTTCTTGTCAGTGCTGATGTCAAAAGGCCCATCCAATGGGTGAACGGGAATGCACAGTCTTGGTTCAGCATGGGGAATTTGTTGGAAGCAGAAGAGCAGGAGCTATTGGGGTAGGGGGTGTTCCAGGGTCTGCTGCTGATGGACATGCCAAAATAATGCAACCATGCTCTGGGGGAATATTTTTGCTCTGCAGAACTTCTTTTTTTTTTTTTAATAATTTTTATTGTTAAGTTAATCACCATACATTACATCATTAGTTTTTGATGTACTGTTCCGTGATTCGTTGTTTGTGCATAACACCCAGTGCTCCACGCAGAACGTGCCCTCTTTAATACCCATCACCAGGCTAACTGCTCTGCAGGACTTCTGTGTTCCTTTAGTGCACGGGTGAGATCAGGAGGTCCCTGTGGTCTGGACCTCACCTTCCCCAAAGACTTGAAGGTGCACGCATCGTGACGGTTACAAATACACACTCTCTAGCCAGATGCCCTGAGCTCAAATCCCAGCTGCACCGTTCAGTGGCTGTGTGACCTTGGGCGAGTCATTCAGGTCTTCTTTGCCTCTGTATCCTCATCTGCAAAATGGGGTGGATAACAGTACCTACTCCTAAGGTTTTTGAGATTTAAATGCCTGACTGTCTACAAAGCTATATTGTGTGCTCTATCTGGCACATAATAAATGCTGGTGTGTATGTGTGTAGACACACAAATGTACACACACACACACACACACGCACACGATTTAGATTCCTGCCATCACATCCAAATAAGATTTACCCACCATTATATTCAGAGATCCACCAACAGGTTCAGAAGAAGTCATTTATTCTCAAACTTTACATTTATGTCCCAAACCTGGACCTCACTGCCCATAGGAAACATGGAATTGATAATATTTCAGAACTCCCATAATTATCTTTTGAAAAGTATAATTACATTGCTTTGCCTTTTTTTATCCTGAGGGTTTTAAAATGTTAATATGTTCACTAGAGATGTGCCATGACTCTTGTGAGGTTTTGTTTTTTTTGGGGGGGGGAGCATTCTTTTATTTTCTAATATGTCAGGAGCCTCAAAGAATGGCAGAGTCTCAGGCACCCCCCCGGGCTCTAGGAGGGGATGTGGAGGAGGAGGAGGAGGGGTGGGGACATGCCCCAGCTCCAGCGCGTTGTCTTCTTCCTCCCACTTTGGGACGTCATTACTGCAGAGTACTGAGCTCCCTCCACTGTGCTTCTCAATCTTAATTTCCTGACTTGTCAGGCCACCTGCAGCCCCGTTCATCATGTCGCAGCCCTGCATGCAGCGTGGCAGAAGCGATTACTGTTGACATGGTCACGTTGCCATGGTGTTTGTTACCCCACCTGCTGCCAGTGGTCAGTGCCGCAGATGTGGCCACTCGATGTTTCTCCCCGCCCTCCTACCACATGGTCTGGGGAGCTAGGAGAGGCAGACAACCAGCCTCCAGGGGTGGGCACAGACGCCAGGGCCATCAGCCCCGCCTTGCTGGCCCCTGCCCAGCTACCTGGCAGACAGCCCACTCCCGGAAGCAGACCAGCCCCAGCTAGGGACGATTTTAGGATTTCATGGGGACAGTGTGGGTGTAGAAGTCACAGAGACTTGAGTTTCCATCTTGGCTTTTCTGCTTGACCTTTTTTTTTTTTTGATGCTATCTAAACATTTATTGAACAGGATGTTACCTCTTTACTTGGATGACATCGTGTATTCTACTTGGCCTTGAAGAAGTTACTGTGTATACCATGTCCTCAGTTTTCTGTGTCTGTGAAATGGGCTTTGATTTATGGTGCGTTGGCAAGACCCGGCTGAGATGAGGTTGGGTTAAGTGTAAATGCAGAACAGCTAGCTCGGCAGCGGGCACTTAATAGGTGCTCAGTAAATCATCAGGAGAGGGGCTGGCCCAGCCCTGCAGCCCTAGCACCAAATCTTGAGGATCTGGGGAACTCCGGCTGCCTTCTTCCTAAACATCGCTATATTTGTATTTCTACCCATCTTTCTCCCTGTTCCTGGTCACTGTCTCAGTTTTCCTGGCCCGTGTTCCTTACTCTGGCTTGACCTCAGCCTCCCAAATCTGGCTCTGTGACTCCCAGGGTGAGTCCCCATCAAATCATCAGGCCACCCTAGGGAGGCTCGCTGAGATCCCTGGACTCCGTGAGGCACTGGGTGGGGTCAGTGGATATGCTCCTGTGGGGTCTAGGCACACTGTAGGGCTGGTCTGTCAACTCAGGAGACCCCTTCCTTACCCCAGCTCCTCCTGGTTATGACATGTGTCAGCTTTATCACCACAACCACCAGGAGGCACAGGTGAGTTACAGCTGTCACTGTCCCCTGGTGACCACAACTATGGTCAAGACCCCAGCATTAATAGAAACTAAGGGTGGGACCCCGAGGCCACCACACTGAGACCTTTCCCTTTGTAATCTCTCTGAATGCTCAGAAAAACTCCAGGCTTTTAGAGATGAAGAAAAGGGACCAGGAAGTTAGGTCCCCTGAGGCCACATAGAGTTATGGGTAAGGGGTAAGGGGACAGGGTGAGGGTGGCAATATTTATCACGGGCCCAGACATCCCTGTCCTATCAGGACCACGATGGCTAGAAGACTGGGTCCAGAGCCCCCCTTGGATTGGGGGAGAGCTGGGGGGTCTTGGGTGGGGACAGGCTGGCTGGGAGCCACTTGGGGCAGCTATTCCCCAACTATTAGGGCAGGTTGTCAATATTTTAACAACCCGTACAGCCAGTCCTGGGTGGAACTTAAACGCAGGGCTCCTCTTCTTTTTCTTCTGGAAACTTCTCCCCTTGTCTCTCATTCATTGCCTCCATTTCTTCGTCTCTTCCGCCTGCCCCCTCCCCTTCTTCTTTGTTTCCCTCTTCCTCCAGGAGCCCCCATAGGGAGAAGTATCTCTAGGGAGCTGTACCAGTCCGCCGGGCTGCCAGACAAAGTCTGACAGCCTGGGGTGGGGGGGGGTTGTCAAAGGCAGGGATTTGTGGTCTCATGCTTCTGGAGGCTGGACGTCCGAGCTTGCGGTGCCAGCAGGGCTGGTTTCAACTGAGGCCTCTCTCCATGGCCTGCAGATGGCCTGCTCTTGGGGTGCGCACATCTGCGATGTCCCTCCCCGTGTCCTGTCTTCCTCCTCCTCTTGTAAGGACACCAGTCAGATCAGGTTAGGGCCACCCTAACACCCCCATTTAGCCAAAGCACTTCCCCAAAGGCCCCACCTCCAAATACAGTCACATTCGGAAGTACTGGGGCTTGGGGCCTCAGCATGATTCCTGGGGATGTGGTAGAAAGGGGGTAGGCCCCAGCACTCCTTTTCACTTATTTGTTTATTAAATGTTTGCAGATTTGCCAAGATAGTGCAGAGACTTTTGGAATACCCTTCACCCAGCTTCTGGTTATGTTCGTGTCTCATCTTACCATGGTGTGTTTAGCAAAACTGAAATGTTCACATTGGGACAATGTTTTTAAGTAACCCATGGACTTTATGTAGATTTCATTACTAACCTTCTTTTTCCTGTTCTCGAATCCTCCATCTCATGTACACTTTCCCTTGCTAGATTTCAAAACTGACAGGTGGAGCGGGGAGGGACTGCCTTGGGTTGCTGCGCAAAGGCAGACTAAAGCTGGCTCTTGGTTTTCCTGCTTGGGCTGCACCATGAAAGGCCCTGGGAGATCTTGTAATGCCATGTACCTCCACTGAAGCTACTGCTCCCAGGAGGGAGCACCCGGCTGCCTGGGTGATGGCCACCATGTGATTCCCACACAAGTGCCACGATGCGGTTCCATCTCCACACTGTGTAGGGACCGTTGGGGCAGGCTTCAGCTTCCTTGTTTCTGGAATGGGGATGACAATAACTACTTCTACCCTTATGTCCCTTCTCTGTTCTGTGCCTCAGTTTCCTCCTAGAGTAGAGGGGGGCAAATTCATATCTGTCTCCAAAACCTGTCGGAGGCTTTGATGATTTATATATGTGAATCGGCTGGTAGGAACAATGCTCTGATGGCAATTCTCAGCACACCCTGGACACCTCGGGGACTTAACACTCTGATGCTTGGGTTCCACTTCCAGAGATCCTGATTTTATTGGTCAGGGCTGCCATCTGGGTATAAGGATTCACAAAGCTCCCTGGGTGGTTCTAATGTGCAACCGGGGTGGAGAGTCACTGGTTTACGTAAATGTTTCCTCCCGAGCCCACCTATCTCCAGCTTCAGTAAAAGAGCAAGAGTCAGAATTACAACCATCTGGAAGGAGGGGTACTGGGTGGTAATGGCTCAGTGTTCCTCTAAAGTAAGACCACCAACAGCAATGCAACAATGATCAGTATTAAAGCTACAGGCAGGGTGTTGAGTCCTTTCTCTGCCTTATTCTCACAAAGACCTTCAGACCCATTTCCTATTCTCTGAGGAGACCGTAGCTCAGAGAGTTTGAGTTACTTGCCTGAGGTTACACAGCTATTCATGGTCAGAGCTGGGCTATAACCCAGGTGAGTTCAATGCTAGAGACTGTGTTTCTTTCTGGTTTTTTTTTAAGAGTTTATTTTTAATAATCTCTACACCCAACATGGGGCTCAAACTTACAACTCTGAGATCAAGAGTTGCACGCTCTACCAACGAGCCAGCCAGGTGCCCCTGGAGCCTGGGTTTCTTAACCAGATGCTGTCTTACTCAGAGCAGTAAGATGGCCTTAGGATGTACCATATGGCTCAGTGGCTTTACGTATAAGAAGAGATACCGGTCATTATCCACCTACCATGTACCAGGCACTGGGCTGAGTCTCATTCCTTCCAACAGCCCTGTTGGCACCACCCAGGAGCCACACTGAGCCTGAAGCTAGATTGCAAGGGAGGTAACTGATATTAACTCCAGAAGTTAGCCTCCTGGGCCCGGAGAAGGTAGAAACAGGTAGAGTGAACCTGGAGGGACACGCAGAGAACACTGGGCACAAACCCTGTGACAGTGAGAGCTGCTACCCCCAGGTGCTGACTTGAGCTCCGCCCTGAATGATGTCACTTTGGGGAGGAGCAGACTGGAAAGGCAGTCTGCACCTCTGATATGCAGGGGACAGGAGAAGGGCCACCATCTGTAGAACAGGCAGAAACAGCCAACCCCTACGCACACGCCCGGGGCCTAGTGACCCAACCCCAGCTGGCCACCTCTCCCGGGCTATGAGCAATGATTGGACATGCTTTGTCACTTGTCACTTGTCTAACCTCCTTGACACCAGCTTCCTGGGGACAAGGGACTGGCGTTTATAACACAGTGGATAATTATCCTTCAAATGAGTCAAGCTATCAGGGGGCACCCCGGCTGAATAAATCAAAGCAGATGGGGCAGATTTCATCGAGCTGAGTGGTCACAGCTCCTCTTTATGATGGATTCCTGTAAGAGGTCTCCTTTACTGCCACCCAACATTTATAAGCAATGCCCCCCGCCCTCCATGTCTTTCAACCATTTCCCATGCCAAATGAAGATAAATGTCAGATGAGCAAAGAGCCTCCAAATTGCTATTGAAAATATTTTGAAAAAGTCATGAAATGCCAGGCCTTTCTCCCATCCATAGAGACTCTATTTATCTCTTGAGAAATGTTTCTCCTCCTAGAAGCTAAATACTACTTGGCGAGGCGGTCAGCATGGTTTTGTAGTCCATAGTAAGAGATTTAAATTTGATCCTAAGTGTAATAGAATTCATGGTCGCGGGGGAGATTTTAAACCGGAGTGGCACGGTCATCAGAGTAAGACTGTTGTGGGTCTGTGGGAAGCACTGATTGCAGGAAGAGAAGTAGGAGGGAAGCCTGGGGACCCAATGTTTGGGGAGAAGAGGCAAGGAGGTGGATTCGGGCTATCCTTGGAGGTAGACACAGGCGGGTTTGCCAATGCGCAGTGAGGCAAAGGGAACCATCAAAGTTCTCCCAAGGTTTTTGGATTGAATAGTTGGGTGAGAGATGGTTACCTTTACTTATATGTAGGAGGAGTTTTGGCAGAAACTGTGAATGAGAACTTCACTTTGGATATATTGTATTGTAGATGCCTCTGAGAAATCCAAGAAATTCAAATTGGCTGTTGGGTATGTTGACTACAGCCACAGGGCTGCCGCGACATCCCCTGTTCTCATGGACCCCTGTGGACGTATGGCTGCACTTCAGGGTGGTTTTATATATATATATATATGGTGGGTTTTACCCCCAATCTGACCCATTCTCCTGTGTCATCAGAAGCAAGGTCAAACATACCTAATAATATAAGTATCTGATCCTTACCTTAAATTTTAAGATCTATCCATTTCATTTTACAGATGGGGGAACTGAAGCTTGGAGAAGAAGGGGCTTGCTCAAAATCACCTAGCGTGTTAGTGGCAGAACCCTCATCCCCTTTCTCTGTGCTGAGATGATTTCATAGATCCCTTTGGCTGTGGGAGATCTGGGGTGTAGAGATGGCTCTATTGCGCGGACCCTGTCACTAAAAAGCAGGCCCTTAGTTTGCTGTTTCTCTGCTTCATCTCACTGGTGACTTTCATGAGCTCCTAGATTTTCCAAAGTGGAAGTCTCTTGGAGGCTAACTTGACCAGGGATGGCAGTATATGGCCCCTGTTCCACCACTGCCCACGGCAGACATTGCCAGTTGATCTCAGATCTCCTCCTCACCACGTCTTAAAATTAGCCTCCACCTAACATTCCAGGTAGTTGCCATTCCAGATTTGGCAGGTGAGTGACACCCAGACCATTGCTTTCTGCGTGGAGATTAGAATTTCCAGCCAGCATGTAAGGAGAAAATAGTGGAGAGCCCAAATTTTGGAAAACGATTTTGAATTGTTCTTGAAGTTCTGTGCCTGTTATCTTGTGTACATTGTGCTTTTCCTCAATGAGTATGACAGAGTCAAACATTCCTCTAATTTTGGTAGAGGTGACTGTCGCTTTGTTGAGTACTGGATGAAGGAAGTAACCTGCAGTTAGGAGCCATTCTGTGATATGTACCTTGAATCATGAGTAGAATGCACAGGGACAGTCCTCCACGGTACTGGCCATATCCCTTGCAGAACAACCTTCCACTCCACCTCCTCTTTATCATTAAAAACATTAGCTAATGCTTCTTGAGTGCTTGCTGTGCACCTGACACTCTTCCAAATGCTTTCTGATCACTGATTTATTTAATCCTCACAACAACCCCATGACATGAGTACTATTATTAACCCCACTTTTCGGAGGAAACACATGACAATCAGAGAGGGGAAGTGATTTTCCCAATGTCACACCACTGGTAAGAGGTAGAGCCAGGATTTGAACCTAGAGCTTTGGTTCCAGAGCCTGAACTCTGTCCAGAGATGGGGAATTAGTGGTGAACTCACACTAGAACCCCAGCCTTGTTGCCCCCAGCCCAGGGTTCTTTACATTCCCCCCAGTCCCCCTCTTGGCTGGCTTCCCTGCCCTCTCTCCTGGGGCTGCCACATTTGCCGGCTGTGGCATTCATCACCTTTATCCATCCTGGTCTCCAGGGCTTTGGCTAAGCATGTACGTACGCTAAGGCTCAAACCTCAGTTCTCCAATCCATTCAGAGCTTTATTGATCTTGCCTGACATTCACTTCTCTCGGATTCTCAGCCCCATGCAGCTGGACAAATGGCCTCTGCACTTCTGGGTCTCATAGGAGCAGCTGGCTGTTTAACCAGTCAGGGCTCTGGGTTCATGGAAGAGGCATAGGGTGGGGAAGGGGACCGCCATGGTGGATGGGAAAGGGGCACTGACCTCCTAGGGACTCCAGAATACTCTCCCCAGGGACTCCTAAAAGGCAGTGACCTCAGCACTTTATTAGATTTTGGGGCAGCTCTCCAAGGTCCTGAAAGACGCATGAGGTATATTTACTTCAGGGCTGCAGCAGAAGGGACCATTGGGATGAAGACAGGAAAACAGATTCCTGGGGATTAGTGAGACTAAGATGTTTGTCTAGACTGCCCAGAAGTTGACATTTTGGAGCTGGGATCTCAAATGTTTTATCCTGCACTCTCTGATAGCTATATCCTTGGCTTCCCAAAAGCAGGTTTGTGGCAGGAGCTGGAGCATTTCGTGGCCCTAGATGAATGAATGGTGTTTCACTGCCAAACAGAAAAAAAAAATGGCCATTTTCAGTTAGGTTTTCTGAAGTCAGATTTTTGATAGTCAAAAACACATCCACAGAAAATTTTCATGTGCTGGGTACCATTCTACACATTTTATTTTTTTATTTTTTTTTCAAATTTTTTTATTGTTATGTTAATCACCATATATTACATCATTAGTTTTT
>NW_027397149.1:2755900-2798131 GCF_003265705.2 Callorhinus ursinus
ATGTTCTGAATATGTCTGTGAAGTCCATTTGGTCCAGTGTGTCATTTAAAGTCTTTATTTCCTTGTTGATCTTTTGCTTAGATGATCTGTCCATTTCAGTGAGGGGGTGTTAAAGTCCCCCACTATTATTGTATTGTTGTCAATGTGTTTCTTTACTTTTGTTATTAATTGCCTTATACAATTGGCTGCTCCCATGTTCGGGGCATAGATATTTACAATTGTTAGATCCTCTTGTTGGATAGACCCTTTAAGTAGGATATAGTGTCCTTCCTCATCTCTTATTACAGTCTTTGTTTTAAAATCTAGTTTGTCTGATATAAGGATTGCCACCCCAGCTTTCTTTTGGTGTCCATTAGCATGGTAAATGGTTTTCCACCCCCTCACTTTCAATCTGTGGGTGTCTTTGCATCTAAAATGAGTCTCTTGGAGACAGCATATGGATGGGTCTTGTTTTTTAATCCAATCTGGTAGCCTGTGTCTTTTGATTGGTGCATTTAGCCCATTTACATTCAGGGTAACTATTGAAAGATATGAATTTAGTGCCATTGTATTGCCTGTAAGGTGACTGTTACTGTATATTGTCTCTGTTCCATTCTGATCTATGCTGCTTTTAGGCTCTCTCTTTGCTTAGAGGACCCCTTTCAATATTTCTTGGAGGGCTGGTTTTGTGTTTGCAAATTCCTTTAGTTTTTGTTTGTCCTGGAAGGTTTTAATCTCTCCTTCTATTTTCAATGACAGCCTAGCTGGATATAGTATTCTTGGCTGCATATTTTTCTCGTTTAGTGCTCTGAAGATATCATGCCAGTCCTTTCTGGCCTGCCAGGTCTCTGTGGTTAGGTCTGTTGCCAATCTAATGTTTCTACCATTGTAGGTTACATATCTCTTCTCCCCAGCTGCTTTCAGGATTTTCTCTTTGTCTCTGAGACTCCTAAGCTTTACCATTAAGTGTTGGTGTGTTGTCGTATTTTTATTGATTTTCAGAGGGGTTCTCTGTGCCTCCTGCATTTTGATGGGTGTTTCCTTCCCCACATTAGGGACGTTCTCTGCTATAATTTGCTCCAATATACCTTCTGCCCCTCTCTCTCTTTCTGCTTCTTCTGGGATCCCAATTATTCTAATGTTGTTTCGTCTTATCGTATCACTTATCTCTCGAATTCTGCCCTCGTGATCCTGTAGTTGTTTCTCTCTCTTTTACTCAGCCTCTTTATTTTCCATCATTTGGTCTTCTATTTCACTGATTCTCTCTTCTGCCTTATTTATCCTAGCAGTTAGTGCCCCCATTTTTGATTGCACCTCATCAATAGCCTTTTTGATTTCGACTTGGTTAGATTTTAGTTCTTTTATTTCTCCAGGAAGGGTTTCTCTAATAACTTCTACGCTTTTTTCAAGCCCAGCTAGTATCTTTAAAGTCATGATTCTGAACTCTAGGTCCGACATCTTACTAATGTCCATATTGAGTAGGTCCCTGGCAGACGGTACTACCTCTTGTTCTTTTTGCTGAGGTGATTTTTTCCGTCTTGTCATTTTGTCCAGAGGAGAATAGATGAATGAGAGAAGAAAATGCTAATAGGTTAACAATGTCCCCAGCAAATATACTCTATACAAATCAGAAAAGACCTGAAACTATGGGAAAGAAAGAGAAAGAAAGAAAAAAGAAAGAGAAAAAAAAAGAAAACGAAAAAGATAAAAACAAACAAAAACAGAACAAAACATAAAAAACAGAATATGATCAAATGTGATCAGACTAGTGCATAGATCAGTGCCACACAGTAGATTTTGGGCATATTCTGGTCTGTTAGAAAAGGAAGAAAGACTTACATATGTACAAAATAAGGGTTGATACAATGAAGGGATGGAAGATGACTGTAAAGATGAAAAGTATAAAAGATTTTATAAAAGGAATTGATAAGATAAGAAGTTGTTTGAAAAAAGAAAGAAGAAGATTTAAAAAAAAAGAAAAGAAAAAAAGGGAGAGAATGTGATCAGGCAGGAGACTAGAACAAAGTCATCTACTAGTGATTTAGGGTATATTTTGATCCGTTAGAAGAAAGTGTATCTCAAAATTTTAAAGAGAGAACAACTTATATATAAATGCTAAAAATAAGGGTCACTACTATGAAGGGATAAAATATGACTCTATAAATGAAAAATAAAAAATATTTTTTTAAAAAAGGGATTGATAAGAGGTTGGTTGCAAAAGGGAAAAAAAATGAAAAAGAAACAGCTAAAAAAATATTAACTTTGAAAAACTAATGAATCATGGTAAAAAAGCCATGAATTCTATGTGCAGTATTCCCCTAGCGCTGGAGTTCTCCCGTTCTCGTTGATAGGTAAACTTGGTCTTGGCTTGCTGGTTGTTCGTGCTGATCTTCTGGGGGAGGGGTCTGTTGCCGTGGTTCCCAAATATCTTTGCCAGATGCGGAATTGCCCTGCCCTTGTTTGTCTGGACTAAGCAAGCTGCTAGGGTTTGCTCTCAGGAGCTTTTGTTCCCTGCAAGCTCTCGGTACAGCTTTGGAGGACCAGAGTGAAAATGGTGGCCTCCCAATCTCCGCCCGGAGGAGCGGAGAACTTGGGACCCCGCTCCTCAGTGCACCCCCAGAGGAAAGCAGTTAGTCACTCCCGTCTCCCCGGTCTCCGGCCGCCCTCCGTGCCCACCCGGCCTGTGACCGAGCATTTCTATCTCTGGCACCCGACCCCGTGTGGAGTCTCCAAACCCAGCAGATCCCTGCGGTTCGCTCCCGCCCTGCTCCTCCTGGGGGAGGAAGGGGAGTCTCCCCGGATCTGCCGCTTATTGGGTCCCTGCTGGAGGAGCAGTGGCCCGACTGGGCCGCGGATCACAGTTTATGGCAACCCCGAGCTGAGAGCCCATGCCTTGGCTCCATCTCTGCAGTTGGCTTCCCCGCTCCGATACCTGGGAGCTCTGCTGCACTCAGGCAACCCCGGTCTTTCTGTGACCCCGAGGGTTCTGAGACCACACTGTCCCGCGAGGGTTCCACCCTCAGCTTAGCCACTGGAGCGACGTCCCTCAGCGGAGCCGGCTTCTAAAAGTTCTGATTTTGTGTACTGCGGCTCTAATACTTGCCAGAAGTGGCCGACGGAGGCCCCCTCCACCACTGTCTATCCTCCTGAATATTGCTTCCGATTCACTATCTGCACGTCCTACCTTCCAGTAAATGGTCGCTTTTTTGTTCAGAGAATTGTTGCTATTCTTCTCTTCGATCTCCTGTTGAGTTCATAGGTGTTCAAAATGGTTTGATCCCTCTTCAGCTGAATTCCTGAGACCAGAAGAAATCCAGGTCTCCCACTCCTCCACCATCTTGCTCCGCCCCCTCTAGATCCGATCTACTTCTAGAGCTAAGCCCTTTTCATAGGACTAGCCTGCTGGGACCAGCTGCTGTTCCCACTGAATACTTCCTTCTCTGCTTGGGTCTCCAGCTTCTTGCTTGATAACACTCTGTGCTTGCTGCCGGCACAAAGCACCATCCCCCTGGCAATGTCTCTTCACCCTCACAGAGGCCAAGGAAATCCAAGGGAAGGTGAGTCCCTTTGGTGTCTTGCTGTTTGAGTTACCCTCCAAGGGCAGGGTCTCTATCAAAGTGTTTTTTGACCAAGGATCACTTGAGGAATCTCTGTCGTCCTATTAAGCAAATACCGAAAAAAGACATATCTGTTTCTCCTGAGGCCTAGTTGGTGAGGAACACTGGTGACTGAGGTCCCAGGGATAAGCTGGGCGAATTAGTGAATTCTTCACCCACCATGGAGGTGGCTTAGCATCTGCTGGCTACCAGGCTCCATTCTGTGATGCCCTGCGAGGTCTCAGGGCTGGGATGGGCAGGTAGGATATTTTTCCAGAGTGTCTAAAAAAGCAGGTGAGGAGGACAGCGAAGCACAGGGGAGTAAGACTAGAAGTCACGTCTGAGGGGGAAGATGATGCCACAACCGGACAGAATCTGGGTGGGTACCGAGAAAAAACGATCATGGAGTCACTTTTCCAAGAGCCAGGATTGGGGGGAGTGGTGTGCAGTTCAAGACAGTCCAAGGCAAGTAGTTCTAGATGGGGGCTTTGTGGCATAGGACAAGTCTGATGGACTGAGGGTGTAGTGCTCTCCTCCCATCCACTGGGCCATTCCCTGGACAAGACTCTCCTCCTTCTTGGAATGACAATCTGGACATCCTTCAGTGTCTCACTTCCTGTCTGGGCTGCCGTTAATGACCAGAGTTCTTCTAGCTCTCCCTTGGGGGCTGGACTGCATGAGAGAGGGGAGGGGTGGTCACATTTGGGTTGGGATGGTGACATGGAGATAGTACAGATGTTGGACTTCCCCCCCTGGGAATTTCCAGTCTTTGCCCCCAGTTCTGAGCCCCTCAGGGTGAGTCTCCAGGTGTTGAGGGGGAGGAACCCCCTGCCATCTGCCTGGAAGTGGGCTCACCCCAAGGGATTTCCATAAGGGAGATGAAGTTATTCATCCAAGTCAGACGCATTCGCCCTTGGGTCCATGCTGATGTACCTGTAAAGGGCATCAGAACATATTTGTTTCCCTGGAAGTGAAGAGGTTGAGAAAACCCAGCTGTTACCACAGGACAACCTCAGATTGTGAAATGTAATGACAATCGCTCCTTGGTTGGGGGAGGAACGGGGTCAGGGATTAGCCTCGGAAGGAGGGAAGATTCAGGGCAGCCTTCAGGTTAAAAATGAGATTCAGGACATTGCTCTTTGAGGCTAAGAACAGCAAGGGGTCGGTGTCTCTGCTTCCCTCCTGGGTCCTGACCCAAGTTGGCCAGGAAAGTGCCTCTCTGAAGGCTAATCCAAGGGGAATGCTTCTAACTTGGGGATTGTGGCCACATCTCCCTTTTTGGTGGGTAAACCCCTGTTCCAGGGGTAGACAGAAGATGGCTTTCCCATACTGGGAGGCTGCTTCACTGGAGATCAGCCCAGGGGTGGAAGAGAAGGTCTTCAGAAAACTGTCCACCCTCCTCGCTTTGGTAAGAGAGACAAATGGGTATGTTTGACAGGATAGGCTGATTATGTAACAATTTCCAAATGTCAGTGGCTGTAATGCAGCAGAAAAATTTCTTACACCACATCACCGGCCAGTATGGGGCTAGCACAGGGGCTCTGCTCCATTCAGTTTTTAGGAACCCACATCCCATCCCTTTTAGGGCCCTGCTTTCCTCTGGGTTCTCAGCTTCAGTGGACAGAAAGTGAGAGCATCGCATGGGAATGTTTGGATCGGGCTGGGAGGTGGCGCACAGCAGTGTGCCCACATGCCTCTGGCAGAGGGTTTCCTCCTGGGCAGACTTGGCCTGATAACTGCGGGATTGGTACCCGCTGGTCAGAACTGGGCCAGGTTGGCACTCCTATGTGCAAAGGTGGCAGTGAGATTAATGTTTTAGCTGAGCACATTGCTGCCCTAGACAAACTCTGGGCTTAGGATGTGTGCGTGTGTGTGTATATACGTATGTGTGTGCATATGCTTATGTGTGTGTGTGTGAATTGTGAATACGCATGTGCATATGTGTATATATGTGTATGTGTGTATACATATATATATTTGTGTGTGTGTGTGTGTAGGTATGAGGGAGGCACCTAGCTGTCCTCACCACATCTGCCCTAGACCATGGAGATGTGGTGATTAATGGCATTGGGTTTTGATCCAGACACTCTTGGCTTTGAGTCTTGACTGCACACCATCCAGTGCCCTCTACTCTTCTTGATTTGGGGGTCAAGGGAAGAGAGGCTCCAGGCTGCAGCTGGGGAGAGAGGGCAGGCCTTGGGTGGCCGGACCCAGCTTACCCACATCCCAGAAGTCTGAGCCGTGGTCCCCCTGCTCTGAGGAAGCCCCTCCCCCCATTCCTTTGCTAGCATCTCCGCTGATGGCATTTGTGCCAAACTGGGACATCACCATTGGGGCGGCCTGGTGAAAGACTGGTCAGAGCATGCCAGTGTTGCAAACTTAAATATCTATGGGACCTGGGTCGTTCCTTATTTTTATTTTTATTTTTTTAAAGATTTATTTATTTATTTTGAGAGAGTGAGAATGAGAGAGAGAGAGAGTACATGAGAGTGGGGAGGGTCAGAGGGAGAAGCAGACCCCTCGCTGAGCAGGGAGCCCGATGCGGGACTCGATCCCGGGACTCCAGGATCATGACCTGAGCCGAAGGCAGTCGCTTAACCAACTGAGCCACCCAGGTGCCCTGGGTCGCTCTTTAAATGAAAAATGCAATGCAGTGGATGTTGGCTTGGCGAAGATTGCCTGCTCAGGCCCCGCTGAGTGGCTCTGGAGGGAAGCTTGTTGTATCCAGATTTTCAGAACTGTCAGAGAATCAGCGAGTCAAAACTTTTTTTCTTTTTTCCCTTTAAATTTTTTATTGTTATGTTAATCACCATACATTATATCATTAGTTTTTGATGTAGTGTTCCATGATTCATTGTTTGTGCATAACACCCAGTGCTCCATGCAGAACGTGCCCTCTTTAATACCCATCCCCAGGCTAACCCATCCCCCCACCCCCCTCCCCTCTAGAACCCTCGGTTTGTTTTTCAGAGTCCATCGTCTCTCATGGTTCGTCTCCCCCTCTGATTTACCCCCTTCATTCTTCCCCTCCAGCTATCTTCTTTTTTTTTTCTTAACATATATTGTATTATTTGTTTCAGAAGTACAGATCTGTGATTCAACAGTCTTGCACAATTCACAGCGCTCACCATAGCACATACCCTCCCCAATGTCCATCACCCAGCTACCCCATCCCTCCTACCCCCACCACTCCAGCAACCCTCAGTTTGTTTCCTGAGATTAAGAATTCCTCATATCAGTGAGGTCATATGATACATGTCTTTCTCTGATTAGCAAGTCAAAACTTTTATAGGTACTCTTTTTTTTGGTAATGCTAACAATGCATAATCCTCTCAAACCTACCCAGCAGTATTGTGGCCGAAACCAGACATATCTGCAGGAGGACTAGTTCCCAAGGGCTGGGCCCTCTCTTCTGTCAAGACTGGTGTCTCGTGTGGGCCGGGTTCCTCTCTGTACACAGGAGGGGTCTGGCTGGCACAATGACACCCTTCTGGGTGTGCAGGAAAACACAGCTGAATGTTACACAAACACCCGCTAATTACCCTGAGAATATTTATTGAGGTTTTCCCACGTTGTAATAAGAAATTATTGAGACATATATCACCCACTGAGCTGTTAATCATTGGTAAATATATTTTAAATACAGCAGTCCATTAGTATTTTAATTTAGCCTGTCTCCTGGAGAATATGTGCTGTATGAGACAAATGTCTCCAGCTTCAGAGCCAAGGGAAAAATTTCCTCACCTAGTTAATCTTTATGTTCTCCTCTCGGGGAGGAAGTCTCGGCTGCACCAACTAGAGAAATGGTCCCTCGGGTCCAGTATTGATGGTGAGTGTCCTTGAGGAGCTGGTGGGGGAGGCAGGGAGGCCGCGGCTCTGGCGTGGAGGGGGAGTGGGTGGGAGATGGGGCAAGGCTGGGAGTTACTGCTGTCGACTGCTCAGACACCCCCCTGCAAGTTCACTGAGATGTGAAATTGTACAGCTGGAAAGAAAGAAACAAGTAATGTACTGAACCTCAGTGGTCTTAACAGACTTTTCCAACTTGGATGTTCTGCACAGAATTCTTTAGTTCTCTTCTCCACGGCCTTCCTCCCTGTCCTGGGGGTTGATGCAGACTTCCTACCACACATGTGCCTTATCTTACGTGGGACCAGCCAGAAAGGGACAGACCCAGTGACAGCAAACTGGGAGGTTTCTGATTTACCTTTGCCTTGCTGACCACACGGTGAGCCTTGTGGGATCCTCTGCCCATGGGCCACCTGTTCACTTAACACACACTGAGCACCAACCATGTGCTAGGGATCTTTTGAGGTATTGGAGATGCAGGTGTGAACCAGAAAGAGAAGGTTCTACTTTCTGAACGTACATTCCAGGTGTAGACAACAGATCACTAACATGTCAATGGTCATAAGCAGGTGCATCTCAGAGAGCGATCATGCTGTGATAAAACAGAGTGGGGTGTTGGGGGATGGTGAATTGCAGAATGGGGTAAGGGCAGCCAGGGAAAAAGCCTGGCTTTGACTCAGATCCCTATTTTAATCTGATAGGTGGGGGAGAGGTAGAGATGTATGATACCTTTGAAGTTTCCAAAATGGAGGGGATGGTGGGCCATTCACTGCCTGAGCTTAGGAACTTGGGGGAAAGTGTAGGAGTGGGGGGAGGGGACGAGGACATAGCTTGAAACCTGTTGAATCCCAGGTGTGTGTGTGTCCCTCAGGAGAAAGGCCTCCCGCCCTCAGTTGTGGCAGCCACCTGGGAGGTACTGAGGCACGTCCCCGGCATGTTTGATTTACGCACTCAGAGGGGACCCATTCCATGCCCGTGGCCAGTGTCCCTGCTCAAGCTTGTGCTGCTATGTTTCTTTGCTTTGCTGCCTCAGTGGAGGCCCCTCAGCTCAGGGCAGGTGCCACCAGGAAGTGGTGGAGGGAGGTTAACATTGCTGGGGAGACCCTCAACCAAAGGGGGATAAGAGGTAGAAGGTCAATGCCTCGCCTCCCTCTTCCCATTCCCTGGTGGGACAGTTCCCAGGGGCATTCTACAGGGACCTCAGAGGGTTCCCGGGAGGACCCAACACCAGCTGCCGACAGTAGTCTCCTGCCCTCAGAGGACCCTTCACTAAGCTCTCCTCACCCTCTACACCCTTGCTCCTGCTTTCTCAAATATACCTCTCAACATCCTGCACGTGAGTTCTTTGGGGGTGGGGGGGGCCCAGAATGGGATAGATTCTCATGGCACTGGCTCTGATCAGCGCAGTAGCAGGTTTTCTGGGAAGAAAGGGGAGCACAGGGACAAAGACAGCACCCTAACACTTGAAGGACAGGCGAGGAAGAAGAGGCAGTTTCTCTCCCAAATACACAAAGGAGCAGTCACCTAAAACAAACACCAACAACCAAATACTTAGGAGAAAACCCTCATCAGCCTTCTCTTCTTCTTCTTTCTGGCCCCTTATCCTCTATGGGGCTGTGAGGTTATAGCAGTTTTCAGAGGTGTTTTCAGATCCCTGGCATAGGCTTCTCTGGGGTACTTTCTTCTCACACCTTATTGGTTTGCAGCCCAGCGAGACTGCTGTGAGCACTAAGTGTGGGGTGAAATCCACCTGCAGTGCCACCCTGACTGGGAAGTATCCCTGACTGATTTCCAATCAAAGTCACCTCTCCTTCCTGTTAGTTTCTATCTTAGTCAGCTCTCACCACAACAACACTGCATAACAAACAGCCCCAAAACTTGGCAATGTATAAAAATAAGCATTTGTTTCTTGCCCTTGTATCTGCAGGTTGGTGGGGCAGTTCGCCACGTGTTTCAGGCTGTGATGGCAATGGCTAACTGAGACATGTTCTTCCCCAGAAAGAGGTTGGCTGCTCCCAGAGGGCAAGCTGAAATGTGTAATGTTTCTGAAGGCCCTGACTCTGAATTCACAAACTGTTTCTTCCACTCACATCTTACTGGACAAAGCAGATCACACGGCAAGCCCCTGACGGCAGCATGCAAGGAAGCCCATTATTCTCATGAGGAATGTACATTACCCTAATGAACCACAGGTCCCAATCACACACGATTTGTACTCCTTGTGGAGTCTACAACTTTAAACTCTCTGTTACATGCACGTGAGTTGCACACATGCTCTATCTCTCAACCATACTGTGAATGTCTTCAGGGCACGATCCATGTGCAGCCGGCCTCAGAACCTCCCCCACCAATCAACGTGGAAAAGGAGATGGCACGCGGTGATATGTGGTCAGAGTCTGGGTATATTTTGAAGGTAGGGCAAAAGGGATTTGCTGATAGATTGGATATGCATTAGGTAAGAGAGTAAGGGAGACGATGATGTTGTTTTTGACCCAAGCGAGTGAGAAAATTGAGTCGTCCTATATAGAGATGGGGGAAATTGTGGGAGGAATGGACGCTTGGGAAATTGAAGGTCATTAATATCTATTTCGTTGCTTCCAGAAGTGTGGGATGCTCAGTATTTATGGGTGGTGGAGGAGATGATACACAGACCCAACACCAGTTAACAGTGAATCAAAGAGTTGGAAAGCTCTTTATCCTTCCATTCTTTATTGACTCTTTTGATTAGTTAAAAAACAGTCGGAGTTTGGTGCTAGCGCATCTTTAAACACTTGCTGATCTCCCTTTTTAGAAAAGAGATTACGCCTCAGGCTTAGAGACTTGGGCCATTTATAATATCTAGCTAGATTTCATATCAGCATTGTCTTGGTGCTGAATTTCTTTTGCCAGATAACTTCTCTCTACAACTGTTGATGCAGGTTCATTTACAGTCTAGATATACATTTACTTTACAAATGAATTTATGCATGTTAAAAAGGGAATCAATTTACCAAGAAGTGTATAAGTGAGTTTAGTCCTCCATTTATTTAGGAAATATTTATCTAGTGTTGACTACTTACTGGACGCTGCTGAGGATACAGCAGTGAATTAAAACAGACCCAGGGCAGGCCTTTTCCGGAGCTGGTGGTCTAGCAGGGAAGGCAGAAAACAAAGTAAGTAGGTGAAGTAGAAGATATTCCAGGTGACAACATTTATTTGCAGAATAAGTAAAGCAGAAAAGGCAGATTGGAAGAGGGGCAGGGGTGGGGGCACACTTTAAATGGGGTGGCAGGGAACGCCTCATGGAGTAGGTGGTATTTACAGGAAGGCCCGAGGGAGCCAGTCACACCAGTGTCTGAGACAGAGTGCCCCTTGCAGAGGGGACAGCAAGGACAAAGCTCTGAGGCTAGCACAGGGCTGGCCTGGCCAGGAAGAACATGGAGCCCGGTGTGTTTGGAATGGAGAGCGCAAGGGGAAGTGTAGTAGAACAAAAGATCAGAGGGGTAGAGAGGGGGCAGGAGCATACAGGGCCCCGGGGGACACTGCCAGGAATTCAGCTTTTAGTCTGAGCGAGATAGGGAGCCACTGAAGATCTTTGGGCAGGGGGGTCGCCTGATCCAACAGAGTCTAAGAGCACCCCTGGGAACAGACTCAGGGGGAGCAGGGGCAGTTATGGGGAGACCGAAGGGGTTGTCTGTTGCAGGATCCCAGTGAGGCAGGATCACAACTCAGGCGACAGCAAGATGTGGTCAGACTCTGGGTAGATTCTGAAGGTTGAGCAAGCAGAACTTGCTGACCAGTTAGCTATGTGCTATGCAAGAGAATGAGAGAGATGAGGATGCTATTTTGGACCAGAACGATTGAGAAAACTGAGTTGTCCCATATAGAGATGGGGGAATTGGGGAGGACGAAGCAGGGGGGACATCAGGAGGTCCACTTGGTCGTGTTGACTCTGTGATGCCTGTTGGACACCCAAGTGGAGACGTTAAGTAGACTCTTGGATATCTGAGGTTGGAATCCATGGGAGGGTCCTAACCAAGGCTTATGCATGGGGGTCATCAGTCCCTAGGTGGCCTAGATGCATGGACGCGAGACAGAGGAGGTGCAGAGCGCAGGTGTCCTCTTCTTGCTGCCCTGCAGCTTAGCCCTGCATTTGCAGCTCTTTGCTCTGCTGAAGTCTGGGCCCTAGATGTGATGGGCACAGATGGCACCAGGCTATTTTCCTAGTGACTCGGGGAGAACACCTCAGTTTCCTGCAGCCCCAGAAGGGCCAAGAAAATTTGCTTGGAGAAACTGTCATTTCAGTATAATTGCTCTGCATAGCAAGCTTTACACGTTAAGCTTCTCAAATTGATCTGTCCTGTCATTTCGACTTCCTAAACCTTCCCTTCTTCTTTACACAGTATTTCCACTGGGAAACGGTTGTCTGAAGCCTGAACTATATATGTCAAAACATCCTGTTAGGGTTTTCTGAGGTTTCTGATGTTGGGCAATTCAGGGCATTTGGTTTCCACATCAGAGGAGGGAAAATTTCTTCCTGTCATTATGTTATCACTGCGGACCGGGTCTTCACTTTCTTCAGGTCTCGGGGCCAAAAACAGATGCTTAAGATCTGCCACGGTTTCTGCTACAGGACGTGAAACTGGCTTAGCCTGAAATTGTGAGGACGATTTAAAATAATAACGGTAACCACCATCAAATGAACACTTACACTTGCCAGGCTCTGTTTTGTCATGGATGATCCTGGTGCCTCGCCAAGAACCTTCCACTGTCTGTACAACCCCCCTCCAGCTGCTGTGGGTGCTGGCTGCTCACAGCTCACAGCTGCCACTTGGGCCGAATGGAAGCCACCTCACTTGGCCGAATGGGAGCCACCTTTTCTGTGAAAGGGAGCATCTCAGCTGCCCTTGCCACCAGCCAGTGACTGACTGCCCCAGGCTGGCTTCCTTATCTCAATCTGGGACTAGCTCTGCGGTTCAGTGTGTGCTCCAGAGCTCCCTGTGGGATCAGGCTGAAGGTAGTCTTGGGTTGAGACCATAAACTTGCTTTTCTTTCTGCTCTCGTTCCATTCTGCCCCCCTCTCCCCACACCTCAGGCTCTATTTCTGGGGGAACTCAGCCTAAGACAAGGGTCTGACATATTTTATATCATCAACCACCTCTCGACCTCTCAACCACCCTCTGACATAGTATTACTAGTTCTCCGCAGATGTGGGTGTGAAGGCTCAGAGAGGTTAGTAGGTAGCCAACAGTCACATAGCTGAACAGGTACAAGAGCCAGGAGTCAAATCCAGCATTTGCCCCAAAGCTCATGCTCCTGTCAGTTTTGGTCTGTCACCCTTCCATAGGGTCAGTGTCAGAGATTTTGAACCTTAAATATTTCTCTTCTTTGGGGAGTCAAATGTGGATTTCTTTAAGTAATGTTGGCTGGAGGGCCAGGAACCAGCTGTCTGCGGTGACAGTAGGAAAGGGATCTTCGACAGCTGGGCCCTTGGGGAGGCAGAGAACAACGGTGACTAACCTGTGCAGGTTGCACTTACTCTGGCTTTGGAATATAGTCAGAGATTCCCAGCCGTTTGTAAGTTGCTCTCCCAGATGGGGCCACAGGTAAATGTTTGGCCAAATTCAGATTGCTAATGAAAGAAAGAAATGATCAGTGTTGGCTTTTCTGGGTGAGGAAAGGGTCCAGGTTCCCTAGCCTAATCCCCAAAGTGTACACCGGTTGCTTCTGCTGCCTGGTGGATCAGCCCGGGTTTCAAAATGGAAAGCCCGATGAGATCTGAGGAGTGTGCACATAAAGGCAAATGTTTAGGTTCAAAACATTCCTAACTCACCTGGTGGATGTGAGGGGGCTGGAGAAAGAACACTTCACGGGTAACAGGATTTAAGATTTTGCTGTGGAGCACAAAGTCAATGTCAGCCGATAATGATGATGTCATTGTGCTTATAAGACTATGACTATGAATCACGCTTTCCTTAAAAGAAATAGAAGACACATGGTCTCGTTCTGTTCTACATCTGAGATTGCAGTTGGAGAATAAAACAACAATGAGGAGGGCGTATGTACTTTTCTACTGAGATAAAGTTGACATCCACTGTATTGGCTTCAGGTGTCCAACATAATGATTTGATATTTGTGTACATTGCAAACTGGTCACCACAATAAATCTAGTCAACATCCACCACCAGACATAGTCACAGAATTATTTTTTCTCATGATGAGAACTATTTTTTTTTTTTAGAGAGAGCGTGCAATCACAGGGGAGGGGAGGGCAGAGGGAGAGGGAGAGAGAATCCCAAGCCAACTCCATCTTGAGCCCATGTGGGGCTCAATCTCACGACCCTGAGATCACTACCTGAGCCAAAATCAAGAGTCAGATGCTTAACCAACTGAACCACCCAGATGCCCCTTGTGATGAGAACTTTTATAAGGTCTCCTCTCTTCATGACTTTCAAATATGCAGTCCAGTATGATTAATGATCATCACCGTGCTGTACATTACATTCTAGGACTTATTTATAACGAAAATTTGTACCTTTTGACTCCTGTCACCCATTTTTGCTCACCCCCTGCCTCTGACAACCATCAATCTATCAGTCTGTTCTCTATATCTATGAGCTTTTTTTTTTTAAAGATTCCACATATAAGTGAGAGCATACAGCATTTGCCTTTCTCTGTCTAACTTACTTCACTTAATATAATGCCCTCAAAGTCCATCCATGTTGTTACAAATGGCAAAATTTCATTCTTTTTTTACAGCTGAATAATATTCCATTGTCTATAGATACCTCATTTTCTTTATCCACTCATCTGCTGGTGATTGGGGTTGCTGTCTACAGATGAGGAGTGGCATTTTCAAAGCACTGACCCAGGGAGGCACTCACACCTTCCAACAAAGCTGGCATTCCCAGGAGGTTTCCAGCTCTGTGCCACTTGATTTTAAAATATACCTTTATTTTTATTTTTTTATATATTTTTAAAGATTTTATTTATTTATTTGAGAGAGCGAACAAGCAGTGGGGAGGGGCAGAGGGAGAGAGGGAGAGAGAGAAGCAGACTCCCTGCTGAGCAGGGAGCCCGATGTGTGGCTCAATCCCAGGACCCCGGGATCATGACCTGAGCAGAAGGCAAACACTTAACCGACTGAGCCACAAATGTGCCCCAAGAATATACCTTTATTTTTAAAACATAAAATAAATATTCTTAATACAAAACAATCTAACTGTTCATTAAAGCAAGACATTAATGACTCTCCTGGCCCTGCATGCTAAGGGGAATGACACTTAATATTTTGGCACATATAATATCACGTATCTTTCTAGGAGTACACCTATATTTAATATATATTTTAGGTGAGTAATTTTAAATTGAACATTCTCTTTTGATCTGTAATAATGCTGTTTTCATTTAACATTTTTCTCACATCAAATAAATGTACTTTATCTTTTTTTTTTTGTGCTAAGGATGAACATCTTTTTCTGCTTAGGATATACACATGTGGGGTTTTCCACACGAGATAGGTTTTTATCTCTTGAAAACTATTTGGATTTTGGAAGCAGTGAAGAGTCATTTGGCACCAGGGTTAGCATGATTCTTGTAAGAAGCATTTACACAGTACTGAGCATTCCAGACTTTGTGCCAGTTTCTGTGATTATTGAGGGCTTCAGGTCCATCAAGAGTGTAATGTGTGTTTCATGTGATGGCAGCCATAAGGGGGTTAAAATCCTGCCCTGGGGTGGCTGGGGAAGAACTGGAAAAGGTTTTGCAGAGGACATTTGATCTGAGCTTTAAGTAAATAGAAGTTGTCTAGGTGAAAAACAAAGAGAAGACATTTCAAACGTAGAGCTCACAAAGCCAGAGGGAGATGAGAGAGCATGGCATGGCTCAGAATTGGCAAATCATAGCTTGGGTCTGACACAGAGAATGAGTTCTGTCCGTGGAGGAGGGAGGGTCCAGGCAGGAAGCTGCCCCGGGGCAGCCCAGACCAAACTGACCAAACTCCATGTTGAGCAATCTGAACATGGAGGGAGGAAGAAGAGTGAAATGTTAATTGAGGTCATGGGCCTTGGAGTCACCCTAGCATTGTGGCGCCTTCTCAGCAGTGCCCTTAGACCTGGCAGAGAGGGTCGTGGAGGGCCTGCTGTGGCCCTTCTCTGGCTGTGCCCTCTACATGGGGTGAGGAGTCAGTGGGTTCCAGGGGATGTGCCTGCCCAGAACCCAAGCTGCCTTATTCTAGACCAAGCCACCTGTGATTCCTGTCCAAGCATCCTCTCACCTACTCCGAGAGCCTACATGGACCCCTTTACCAAGACCACCCCCTGAGGATGTACCATGCTGCTGGCACATTCTCACTGCTGAGAAGTGGCCAAGGTGTTGTGGTTTGGGGGAGACACAGATGAAACTTTGGTGTGCAAACTGGGGTGTCCACACACAGGCATGATTAAGCCCCTTCAAGTATGGGATGGAACCAGGATGGAAAGAGAAGAAGGGGTGTGGGTTTTGGGCTCAAGGCCTCCTCTTGTAAACATCAAGGGAAGGTCTGTTACTGAAACTATCTGCTTCTTAGTTTCCTTTCCCATGAGTGAGAATAAAAGTAGCCCTTATGTCATGGGGATTTGTGGAGACTAGATAGGACATCAGATGTGAAGTGCTCAGCATTATGTCTGCCTAGCATAAGTGCTCAGTAAAGGCTTATGGTAGGCAACACGGCTCCCAGGGAGGCTTGGCGGCTAGGGCGCCATGTTGGATGTGGGGCCATGGTGGGGAGATGGGTTGGGGATGGGGAGCTAGAGACAGGGAGACCACTTAGGAACCTACATGGTGGCCCTACAGAGAGTTGATGGGGATCTGGGTAGAGTTTTGCCAGTGGGGCTGAGGGGAGCCAGCGGATGTCTTCAGACCATCGGCAGCCACCGGACCAGGAATGTGCAATGCCTTTTTGTGGCAGCACTAGAACCAACACTTCTTCCCTCTGGCCCACCCACTACCAACACCGGAGTGTCCTGTGTGGTTGTGCCAAAGTGCAGAGTCCCAGGCACCAGCTTGGACATAGCCGGTCAGAATGTCTGGGGCCGGGACCCAGGAGTGCTTATAAAGCATCTGAAGTTTGTGGATCACCAACACTGAGTAACACAAAGACGAGTTGGTGAGTAAGGACTGTGGGTTAAAACTCTGGGATGATGTTCAAGAAAAGGGGACATTACCTAGCTGGAAGGAAGAAACTATTCCTTCCTATATACCAGTTGATTGGGAGAAAATGTCTTTCCAAATATGGCTCCAAAGAAGAAGAAGAAAAGAATAAGAAAGTGTTGGTGACAAAGTGGCTAGAAGCCACTGTTTTGAAGGAGGCTGTGTGTGTGTGTGTGTGTGTGTGTGTGTGTGTGTGTGTGTCCAAGAGATTGCAAATCAATATCCCATTTCCCTTGGAGTTTACATAGCTGCCCACAGGGTGATTCTTGACTCCAGGATAAATGGGGCCATATCACTCGGCTAGAGAATAATGTATTTTCCAGATGGGCCACACATCCTCGCGATGGGCCTTTCAGGAAACCCTGTTTGGAGGAGAACTCATTGTTCTCATCGGAGAACTACACTCACACGTCCATGTCCCCTCCAGCCAGCCCCCCGTGGCCATGTGTGTCACGGGAGAGCATGAGCACTTTGGTGTAGGAGTGTGCAGTAATTGAGATAGATCCTCAGAAATCTGACTGGGGTAACTGGTATTTGTATACTCGTTTTCCCATCCACTGGACTGTGATTACCTTGCGGGCAGGGCCATCTTGTACCACTGTCCTCATACCCATCAGGACAGGCTGGGCTAGGCTGCAGTCACAGGCCAGGCTGACCCCTTCCGAGGTGGCTTACAATGACAAGGGTTGATTTCTTGCTCCCACTACAGGTCCATCGGGGGTCAAGCTGGGGCCAGGCCCCAATGTCATGCTCACTCTGGCATCCAGGCTGATTGATGGAGCTTTCTCCACCACAACCTGGGCTGTGGCCACTCCCCAGGGAAGGGGGAGGAAATGCAGCGATTTTACCCTGAGTCTTAAACCCTTCTGCCCAGAAGTCGGGAGTCACTTCTGTTCACGTTCCATTGGACCAATCATGTGGCCCTGTTGAAGTTGAAGGAGTTGGCCAAGTTCACTGTACTTAATCCTTTGAAGGAGAAAACCAGAAATATTGGTTAACAGCGTGATAACTGACGCACCACTGTGACAAACTAACTAGGGCTTGGAATCATGCAGGTGAATGAATGAAACGGGCTTGTAGCATAAGGAGAGTGCCTGGGCCCAGGGGCCCAGCACCAATCCTCTCACCTTCTGGCTGTCAGGTTCCATATTTAAAGTCTAGGACACATTACCTTTAACTTTTGTCTTTGTCTATAGGCCCAGCGGGCATTTCCTAACCGGGCTGGCATCTCCAGCTCCCTGATTTGGACTCTGAATGCTCTTCAGGGTCTTCCAAGGAGGCGCCTAGTACCCCAAGCCCACCCCTTGGGGCTGGCTGCCCAAAAACATGCTGGTGAAGTTGGTAATGAGGTCCCACGTGTGCACAGTTGGAAAACCCCGAGCAGGAGAGTGGGTCAGCCCTCACGGCCTGCCTGCTTCCACCACCATGTGACACCCAACAAAAAGAGCCCCGAGGAATACGGGCTCTGGGGTCCGACGGCCTGGCTTCACGTCCCCCCCTCGGCCCTGGCCATGGAGCCTCAGAGTAGTGACCTGTCCATCCTCTTTGCCCTTGGTTCTCTTTCCTGAGGGTTTTGGGGGGGTGGATTAGGCGAGTTCGTAGGTGTAAAGCCTGTGGCATTCTGCCTGATACACGCTGGATGCTGGATGATGGACACTGGCTATGAGCCTGAATATTAGAATATGACTTGTTTCTCCACGCTAAGACTCCCCGTGCTCACAGCCTCGGCTTTTCCATCCCTGGTGGAGAAACACTGTTAAGACCTCACAGGATGGGGCGCCTGGGTGGCTCAGTTGGTTGGGCGACTGCCTTCGGCTCAGGTCATGGTCCTGGAGTCCCAGGATCGAGTCCTGCGTCGGGCTTCCTGCTCAGCGGGGAGTCTGCTTCTCCCTCTGACCCTCTTCCCTCTCATGCTTTCTATCTCTCATTCTTTCTCTGAAATAAATAAAATCTTAAAAAAAAATAAGACCTCACAGGATGGCCACAAGGCTTCCCTGAGGCTTGATGACAGTGGAACTACCTTCATTCAAAGCTGACTCTTGAGCAGTAACTGATAACCAGGCATTTCTCCTCCGAGTCCCTCACTTGCACAACTCTGTGAGCTCTGGCAAGTCACTTTATTGGCCTGTGCCTCAGTTTCCCCATCTGTAAAGCCGGCATTGATCTATGTATGGTCGCAGGCGGGGATTCGGGGATTCCGAACCTCTGGTTTTCAGTGTTTCAACCTCAGCCCCTTCCCCCATGTTTCTGACCAGGAGAGGGGAATTGCAAGGGAATATTTTCTTGAGATTCAAAGCTGCCAGAACTGGAGAAAGGCTGCTAAGGCCTGAGAGCAAGTTGGTGGCCCCAATTCTGCTTCACTCAGTCCTTGTCATCCCGACCTGGGAGCCGGTCCAGCTTGACGCCTGGCCTCCCTGCCTCTAGCCTGCTTCCTCCCAGCCTCTTTACACTACAAGCAGGTCACACACTAGCTCCAAACTCTCCAAAAGGCCCTCTTGCCCTCAGGAGAAGAGCCAAGCTGTGTAGCATGGTGCACAAGGCCCGCACCAGCTGGCCCCTGCAGGATCTCCAGACCCTTCTCTCCCCACACCCCTCAGGAGCTCTGCTCTGCCAGGCTGTACTTTGTAATTCTAGTTGGTCTGTCGACCGGGTGAAGTGATGCAAGAGCACCTAGCTCTGGGAGTCCCCAACAGACCCGGTCTGGCCACTCACTGTTGACAAAATCCGAAGGCAGAGAGCTGATGAGCGGGGAAATGAGAAAGGGGTTTATTTCCGTGAGGCCAGCCCAGGGAAAGACGGTGGACTAGCATCTCAAAGACAGTCTCCAAAGTGCTGGAAGTCCTTCCAGGTTTAAGGAAAATGTGAGACCAAGGTGGGTGGGTAGTGCAGGTGGGCAGTGAAGGTCAAATTATTATTGTCTCAGGGTCACTCACAGGCGGGGTCTTGCTGGCTCAGGGCGGTCCTTACTGCTTGAGGTGGTAGTTTGGGTTCCCTGCTTTGTGTGCAGGGTGTTTTGCCAGAATTAAGAGATAGCAGGAAAGAACTTAATCAATTAGAAAGTTTGAGGTCAAAATGGAGGTTGTTGCAGCCCTGTTCAGATCTTTATATTAGTCAGGGTTCTCAGACCAATGGGATTTTTATATCTATCTCTCTATCTATCCATCTATCTATCATCTATCCATCTATCTACTATCCATTTATCTATCTTTATCCATCTATCGTCTATCTATGTATCCATCTATCATCTATACATTTATCTATCTTTATCCATCTATCGTCTATGTATCCGTCTATCATCTATACATTTATCTATCTTTATCCATCTATCATCTATCCATCTATCTATCCATCTATCTTTATCTATCATCTATCTATCTATCTATCTATCTATCATCTATCTATCTCTCTCTATCCATCCATCCATCCAGTAGATCTATCTATCCATCCAACTGTCCATTTATCTATCTATCTATCTATCTATCTATCTATCTATCTATCTATCATCTATCTATCATCTATCAGTTTATCTATCTTTACCCATCTATCATCTATCTATCTATGTATCCATCTATCTATCTTCTATCTGGAGGAAGAGAAGGAGAGAGAGATTTTATTGGAGGGATTGGCTCATGTGTTTACAGAGGCTAAGATGTCCCACGGTCTGTCATCTGCAAGCTGGGGACTCAGGAAAGCTGGTAGTGTAATTCAGTCCAAGTCAGAAAGCCTGAGAACTGGGGAAGCCAAAGGTGTAAATCCCATTCCGAAGGCAGGAGAAGATGAGATGAGATGTCCCTGCTCAACAGTAAGGCAGGAAAAAAGGGACGAATTTCTCCCTCCTCCGCCTTTTGTTTATTCCATGGATTGGCTGCTGGCTACCTGCATTGGGGTGGACCATCTGCTTTACTGAGACATGAATTCAAATGCTAATCTTGTCCAGAAACACCCACGGACACACCTAGCGGTGGTGTTTGACCTGGGCACCCTGGGCTCAATCTGAGGTGATACAGTGAAATTAACCCTCCCAGGCTCACGCCCCTTTCAGTCTCTGTGCTTTTACAGAGGCTGTTCCTTCTGCCAGGAATGCTCTTCCCAGGTCTAGCCCCCCTGACTAATTCCCATTCACTTTTAAGGGTTTGATTTGGGTGTCATTTCTATAGGGATCCCTTCCTAGATCTGCCGCTCTCCCCTCAAGGCTGGATTGGGGCTGCCTCCTCAGGCTCCCTCAGTTTCCCTGTATCTCACCTCTTCCTCACTTGACTGGGAACTTCTGCAGGGCAAGATGATAAAAACACTTGTAAGTGCCTATAGGTGTGCTAGGAACTGTTCTGGTTATATATTTAATACTCATAGCCACCTTCTGGTATAGTTACTATTTTAATTCCCATTTTACACAGGAGGTAATTAAGCACAGAGAGGTTGAGTAACTTGCCCACAGTCACACAGCTTGTTAGTGGCGTAGGCATCTATCTTACAGGATGTTATGGAATAGAAATTGGTGCATATCTGTTGAAGTGTGGTAGATGATGAAAGAGATCACCCAATTCCAGAAAAAAATCATTAAGAAATATAATTAAGAGCATTCCAAACAGGTGCTAATGTCCTCATAAGTAGTTGGGGGGAGGGGTAATGAGGCATAAGAAAAGTTGAACAATCCATGGGTTTCCCTCTTTGTTGCCCATCCACGTTTGGGGAGACTTGTGGCTGGCAAGATAGGAACTAGGGTGGGAACATCTTGGTTTGGAAGAGAAAGCCATAGAAAATGAACCCGTGGTGCATATATGATTGCCCCTTGAACAACAGGGGGGTTAGGGGTGCCAACCCCCTGCACAGTTAAAAACACACACTATAACTTCTGACTCCCCCCAAACATAACTATTAATAGCCTACTGTTGACCAGAAGCTTTACCAATAACATAGTTGATTAACACATGTTTTAGTATGTTGTATATATTCTATACCATATTCTTACAACAAAGTAAGCTAGAGAGAAGACAGTGTTATTAAGAAAAACTCATAAGTAAGAGAAAATACATTTACAGTGCTGTTGGTATATTTGTTGAAAAAAATCTGCATATAAGTGGACTCGTACAGTTTAAACCCATGTTGTTCCTGGGTCAACTGTACTAAATAAACTTTAGCCCAATCCATAGGGGAGCAAAAGAAAGAACATACTGATTGCCTTCTGTCATGAAGGTTTTTCCACAGTACCCTTGGGGTTGTACATTTCATTGTTTGGAGACAGGTAACTTCTTGGTGTCTGCAGTGATGCCCATGGGCAGTTCTGGGCTTGACTGGAAGATTTGGAGGTATCCCAATGTAGAGAATGGGATATGGTAACTTTTCTCCTCTTGGCCTTTTAAAATGTCTTTGAGGTTGTATGAAAGAGGCAGGGGAAGGTAGCGAAAGAACCATGTTCATAGATAGCCTTGTGAAGTTACGAGCTCAACCAGGGCTTCCAGGAAATGTAGGTGACCAAGACCAAGGAGTAGGAAAGGGGCCATTCTCTGTCCACTGTCCCCGTAAGGTCACTTCAGGGCCCTGAGGGCTCAGAGTGACCCCCAGCTCTGTCTGCTTCACCTTAGCCAACTTAAATTGTGCACAAGGATCTGATACATGGCTTCATGGTGCATTTACTTCCAAAAGGTAAACTGACCTGATTTTGCCATGTTCTTGCTCCTGGAATGGAGGCGTGGCATGACATCAAGACAATAGTAAGCCACGTGGTCTTGTGTGACACGGTTATTAGTTGACTCTATTGGTAATAAACACAGGGAGGGATGCAAGTGAAACCTTTGGTCATAAGACCTTAAGATCACCTGGACATAGCCGGAGACTTTACCATTTCCTCCGTGGGTACGAGACACCACATAGCATGGAACACCAAGATTCTACAAGAAGGTGGTGAGATTTCTGGATGTGAGTGGCAAGGACAACACCTCTGAATTGAGGGGAGAAGATCAGTGACGGCCTTGGTTCTTCCATCTCTCCAGATAACTTGCTTAGTCCCCTGGACCCACGGCAGTCGTGCAGGTGTTGAAAGTCTAAGGGACTTGGTTCCTTCCCAGTCTTCTCCTGGTCCCTCCCAGCAGCCCCAAACTGGTCCATAAGATGGGCACCATGAGGGTGACATGACAGGTCGAAATTGGGAGGGGATTATAAAATGTTGCAAGGGAAATAAAAAAATAAGGATTTAATTTATTTTATTATTATTTGTATATTATGTTATGTTATGTTATGTTATTTTTTTGTCTAGACTTAAGACATTGTTTGTCCTGGTCCCATAAAGCCAGACGCTGTCATGAGGTCGATATACAACAAGACAGATTAACCTCTGTCTTCTCTGTGCTGGGACAGCATGTGGTCACAGCTACTAAGGGGAGATGTTGGTCGTGGTGACAAGGCGATGAGGTGGGAAATGTCAGGGACTGCACATTCAAATGTTCACAGTGTCCAGGCAGGTGAATTAATGAACTGGGGCCAGGCAGGGACTAAGGCTTATCTGAAGGTGTTTGCCCTTGGCCACCTATAGGGGGCGATATCCCTCCGTTCCTGCCCAATGGGGCCACGGGGAGATCCAGGTATGGTCTAGTCAGATGTGTCATTTCCAGGAAAGCCAGATTTCATATGTGAAATTGACCAATTCTTATTTTCCACAAACACTGGGCATACCAACCAAAATGCCTCTTTCAGTCAAATGCAGCCCATGATCACTGGTTTTTGATACCCGATGTTTGTGAAGATTACCCAGCTCCACGTTTGGCATGCCACAGTAAGCCTTCAGCGTCTTCGGGCTCTCTGCTTCTCTTCCCTATCCAGGAAGGCTCTGCATTATCAGGAAGGGAAATAAGATTAAGCCCAGGATGGGTGGAGGTTGTCTTTTTGTTGTCTTAATGGGTTAAGTCTCATCATTAAATTTTCCTGAGCTGATGGCTTTCTGTGGAAGAAATACCAGCCAAGCCCGAACACCCTGAAAGCTCCATTAATCTTTCTATAACCCCATTAACACTCACTGCATATTTCCTGTGAAAAGGGTTGGAAATGACCAGAGCCCGCAGCATGGAAAGATCTGTCATGCCCCCAGCAGCCGGGGAAAGGCCATGTAGGCACACAACAGGAAGACTGTTGGAATATGCTTCCTTCAGAATTGTTAAAAGGAGGGGGGGTGCCGAGAGGCAGAGAAAGAATCGCTTGACCCTGGGAATCTTATCACTTGACAATCATTACAATAGAGTCACCTGTACTTTGCCATCCAGAAATATCTATTACCTTGAACCCGGGGTTAGATGCCTGCTCCCTAGGGGAACTCTGGAAACAGAGATTTATTTGTGCAGCAATAATTGAAGAGTTCATTTGATTCCAGTGTGGATCTTTCAACCACAATCAATTTCACGCCCTGTCATAAATAATGGAGGTCGCCGAGGCAGCCAAGCAGGGCGGGGGATCTGACTGGTGCTGTGACAGCATTCAAATCACATCAACGGAGAGAGGGACAGAGCCCGCGACAGCATGTTTGAAGAGAGTTTGAGTGGCAGTGTGTGTGTGTGTGTGTGTGTGTGTGTGTGTGTGTGTGTATGTGTGTGTTTTAACAGAACCTTGTTTTTCCTCCCCCTTAAATGGGAAAGACATTCAGACATTGCATTACTAAGTGCTTGGGAGCAGCAAGATCACACCCATGGACTCAACACGTGGGCAGTGCCCAGAAGAGAGTTTGCTCTAAGAGCAACTTCTCAGTTCCCTTAGGCACCTGACTGCTTCTTAGAGCCCTATCGGTGGAGGAATTAATAAGTGGACTAGTATAATTGGCAGACTTTCAGGGATGCTCCAGGTTAGGTGCCCCGAGGCAGTGTGGGGAATGGCTGTTTGAAGTCTGAATTGTATGAGAATAAGAAAGAAAGGGTGAAAAAAAAAATCAGTCTTGGCTGCTTTACAGAGATTTTCCATTTCTAATGAAATGAGATGTAGAAATTTAAAAACTTTACATCTCTGGAAGATACTGACTTAAGTACACCTCCCAGCCTGGTCCTCTTCTCCTGGCTTCACCTTTCAGCCCCAGGATGTTTGCATAAGCTGCTGCTTCTGTCTCACTCATCTTCCCACTCTTCACCTGGCTAAGTCTTACTTGACCTTATGGTTCCAGCTTCAATATAATTTCCCCAGGGAGATCTTTTAGACCAAATTATATGTTCTTAGAGCAACCTGTACCCTTCTTTTTGAGTGCCAGGCACAGTTGAAATTAAACAATCATTTGCGTAACTGTTTGGTAAATATCCACTTCCCTCTCTAAACTGAAAAATTCTTGGGAAGCCATGCTGTTGAATGAATGAATGTTTGCCAAGGGAAGCCAAAGGATGTCCCATTGGGTCTGCAGCTGTAATGTGCTCCTATGTCTTCTTGTAACCTTGGGTGCTCAGCTGGCCAGGAGAAGGAGGCAGTAGGAATTAGTGGGGTTTATTTAGGACAAATGAATCTGCTTTTGATTGACTTCCAGCATGGTGGCCACCACCCAACATCTATTGTCCATCCAAAGGTCATCTGGGCTGGGCATTGGGGTAAATCCAGAAAGTGGTCTCTAAGTGAACTGGGGGCAGCACCATTATTCTAGGTGATTGGTCCATTCTGGGTGGACAGATATTCAGACATGGGAGATAAGATTAAGCCACTGTGAGATGGGGGTAGCGGGGAGGTGCACTGGAAGCTCCTGGTTTGATTCCAGAGCAGGATTTAACACTATAGAAATGAGGAGGAGGGTGTAGGGATCAATCAGAAAAGCTTAAGATTCTGGGAGCTCATGGGTATGTGGGGGTTGCCCCCCCTCCTGGAGGATGGATTTGGAGCATCCAGGTTAATTCCAGAACTGCTGATGGAGTTGGGATTCCTATTATCCACATCCTTGCCGGGAGGAGCTCAGTAACTAGAGTGAGAGTGTCGGGACCTGGCTGTCTACATAGTATCCCCATGCTGCACAGACAGATTCCGAGTTCCACTGGAGGAGCCACACCTCACCTTCTGTCCCCAGGCAGCATGGTGACTCTACATTCCACATCATGGGGGGAGTCACACGATCCACGCCTTTGCCAGTCCCATTGTCCTTGGCAACTGACTCAGGGATGGGCACCAGAGCCGGGTTAGACCAATCAAAGTCAACAAGAGCTACTGGGGGTGTCGATCACGCTCTCCCACTGATTTTAACAAGGGAGGGCAGGCAGCTAAGAGTTTGGGCTGCCATCTTGTCCCACCAAAGTCAGAACTTGACAAAGAATTTAAATAGCATCCAGAAGTGAGCCGGGAGATGGAGAAATTAGGGTGCTAGCCATGCCATTTGAGCCCCTGCGTTAAGTTTTGCCTTAAACCAGCCCAGAAGCTTTGGACTTTTAAGTTCCACGAGTCAGTAACTCCTCTTTTGATAAGTATGAAGATAAGTATGGATATGTGCCCTCTTGTATCCCTGTCCCCTCCCGCCTGACTCACAAGAGCTAATAACAATCTGTTCCGAACCCTGCTAAAGGCTCGATCAACCAGACACAGATTCATGGAGTCACAGGATGTCAGAGTTATTGTCTGGTCTGCTTTCCTAGCTTGACAAACGGGGGTACTGAGGCACACACAGAGACATTTGTTTTACTCATTGATTCCTTCATTTACCACGTGCACATCTGGTGCCAGGCCCTGTGCCAGACACTGGGGGTGCAAGAAGGCAAAGCACGTTATTTCTGTGCTCAAGGAGCTCAGAGTGGTGGAGATGGCTGGGTCAACAATTGCAACAGACTTTGGTCGACGATACGACAGTGACATTAATGCTGTAGGAACAGCAAGGGGGGGTCCCTAATTCATCCTGGATCCCAAGTGGGTCTCATGTTTGAGCTGATTTTCAGAAGACAGTAGGAAGTGTCAGGGTGGCCTCAGTGTGTAAGGGTGTTCCAGGCAAAGGGAAAAACAGACAAAATCATGGAAGTGGGAGAGCGCATGACGTGAACCTCTGGGAGCTCTAAGTCGTTTAGTATAGCTGGCAGGTATGTCGGCTCCAGGGGGTGGTGCAATATGAGGCTGGGAGGGAACAGAAGCCAGACCGTGGAGAGACTTTTATGATGGTGGAGAGGTGTGATTTTCCAGGGCAATGGGGAGCCATAGGGTCTAATCCTGCAGCAGGTGTGAATCTCAATCCACAAATGCAACTCTGGCATGAGATCGAACTCCTTTTTTGTATAACTCAACTTAATTTCCGAATTTGAGCCCTCCCATTTGAACATTACTCCCAACCGATTTAGGGAGGTTCCCTAAAGAAGAATACAGGGTATTATCTCATTCATGTTCTGGGGTCCTACATGGTGTCAAGGAATTTGGGGAAGCCCACTGATATTTTAGCAGGCTGTCTGCTGCTTGATCAATCATGTGGATGACTGATGATGAGGGGTTCACCATCTCTGTCTGAGTGACCCCTTGGGGTCTGGTGGCTCTCAGTGGCCAAGCTAGGCATGGGAATCTTGTAAATTGTGAATCTGGTTTCCCCCTGACATACCATGCAGACCTTCCTTACTTGGATTTTGCTGTCTGTCAGTAGGCGTCAGGTCACGCATGCTCCAGGATCCACGGATCTCTGCTTTTATTACCTCTCTCAGTCTGGCAGAAATCCTGGTCCTTCCTGTTTCTCACTTTGACCTTGCCAGTGAATCCCATTTTCCTAAGGGCTTGGGTTTCATGGAACACAGAAGACAGAGGGGTTTCCAAAGCAGGGAAGCTTTGGTTTTGTTCCTGCCATGCTCTGCTTGAAAGTTGGGGAAGAGAAAGGAGGAAATATAAGGAGCCCAAACAGTTTAATGTCTCTGAATGTTTTTTCCAGAGACAGTCATATTCAGATATCAAGAAGTCCATGTGGGGAGTGTGCTGGTGGGGAAGAGTTAAGGAGTTGGGAGGCCCCTGCATTCTACACAGGGGACCTGAGAAAGAGATTTTACTGTGGCCATGGGCAACTGCTGGAGACGGGGCATTGCTTCCTGAACCTTCACTTACATCGTTAAATCCCTACAACAAGCTTATGAGGCTATCTATCTATCTATCTATCTATCTATTGAGGGGTAGGACTTTTTAAAAATATATTACTGAAGTATAGTTACAATGTTATATTAGTACCACATGGTGATTTGACAATTCTATATGTTACTCAGTGCTCACCACGATTAGTGTCATCACCATCTGTCACCATATAATGTTATGACAATATTATTGACTGTATTCCCTATGCTATGCGACCCAAGTATCCATTGATAGATGAATGGATAATGAAGATGTGGTATCTATATCTAGATAGATAGATGATGGAATATATATAGATATACAATGGAATATTACTCAGCTACGAAAAAGAATGAGATCTTACCATTTGCTATGACATGAATGGACTTAGAAAACATGCCAAGTGAAATAAGTCAGACAGATACAGACAAACACCATAGGATTTCTCTTATATGTGGGATCTAAAAAATAAACAAATGAACGAACACACAAATAAACCAGACAACAAACTGGTGGTCACTAGAGCAGAGGTGAGTGGAAGGACGGGTGAAATTGGGGAAGGGGATTAAGAGGTACAAACTGCTAGTTATAAAATAAACGAGGCTGGCATTTTAAATCTCCATTTCACGGGACACGTGAGCTGAGATTAATACAGGGGCCAACAAACGGGATTGGCCATCATCAGCTAGCAGGTGGCAGAGTTCGGCTTATTGAATGATGTGTCTTTTACCGCCCCCCTCGGGGTAGCCCAAATGCCAATTTCTCCCCAGTGGGGTGGAGACATTGCCCAGGCTGGTGGGGAGGAGGGATGGAGCCTAGGTTTGTGTTTGTGCACACTGGTGTGTGCATTTGCTCAAAAAATGCAATCTTTTCTCATCCTTACTGACTGAGGTTAGGGTCAGAAGTCTACATCCTGTTCCCTACCCAAACTTGTTCAACGGGTGCATTCAGATTTATTCACATCTCCTAAGGGCTGGTTTGGGCTAGGTGTCCCACCGTCAGAGGCAGGAGATGGGTGGTCGCTGAGATGAGGTGGCTGTGTGTTCTTCCCCGAAGGAGAGGTTTGGGGTGGGAGAGAGTCAAGTGCGACAATAGGAAGTCTGCCAGGCAGACCTTGGCACTCAGCCCTGAAGGGCTCAGAGCCACTCTGGCATCCAGAGCAGGGGGACCTCTGGCTCATCTTCCCGTGGCTTGTCCGGCTGCCAATATCCTGTGTGATTTTGTACAAGTCATCCCCCCACCTGGGTTTTCTGTTTTTGATCAGTAACATGGTCTGGTCTCAAAGAGAAGACAGAGGAATTCTGGGTAAGCCTGAGCCAGATCTCACCCGTCCTTTTCCCAGAAACTCCGCGGCTCCCCCTTTCACTCTGGGTGGAAGCCAAGTCCTTACCTCCGCCTGCGTGGCCCTGCACAGCCAGCCCCGTCCTCTGCTCATTTGTTTCCGCTCTCTTGTTCCAGCCACACCAGACTCCTTCCTGTTCTTCAAATGTGCCTGCAAACTCTCCCACCTGTGGCATGGTCCTTGCCGTCCCCCCACCCAGATGCTTTCCCTGCGTGTGGCCACATGGCTTGCTTCTGCCCCACCCCCCTCAGGTCTCCATCAAATATCTTTGCAGGGAAGCCATCCCTGACCACCTATCCAAAATGGGAAATCCTCCCTCAGCCTGACTGAGCAGATCACTTCTCCACGCTGGTCCTCTGTTTCTGCAGCATGGTCTAAGTCATCCTATGCTCATTAGCTGCATCCTCACTCAGCAAAGAGTAAGGGAGAGTTCCTCTTCCCCATCAGCAGTGACACCAAGCCAAAGCCGGGATGGGTCCCAGGTGTCTGCGTTGCCAGCTGGGATCTTCCTAGTGAATTTCCCTCCTGGGAACTGACAGAGACCTTGGTGAGGGGAAGCTGGGCCCAGAAGAGGAGAAACTCATCTTGAGCCATGGAAACCATGTCCATGGCTCTGGTGAGTCCAACATCCCTGACCCTTTGGCTCTCCTCCTATAGCTGTTTTCACCGGACTTGGCCACAGCACATGCCCTGCCTACTTCCCCCCACATTCCCCCTCCTCCCCGCCCCGCAGCTGCCCCACTCTTGGGCAGGAGCATCGTCAGGAGTGGGCCTGGTGGGGCCTGTCACAAGACAGCAGTTTCTCTAACGATCAATTACCCTAACGATTAGTGGACCTAAAACACACCAGCCTCTGGGATCTTTGCATCTGCCCATGTTTCATTTTTGTTCATCATTTTTTAACGTGTTAAGGATATTTTAAACCAATATATCTGAGTGCTTCTCTTATCTGCTGAGTATCAGTGTTTCTACATTTTTACGAAAGGTAGGATTCATTTGAATCCTTGTGGGTACCTTTCCTCCCTCCTATTTTATCTGCCTTTGAATACTTTTATTTGTCTTTCTAGAATGACTGAGTGGATGCAAAAGCACTCTAAGGGGACTAGATTTTTAAAATGGTGATCAAATATATATAACGTAAATTTGACCATTTTAACCATTTTGGGGTGTGCAGTTCTGTGGTGTTAACTGCATTCACAGTGTTGTGTGACCACCACCATCTGTCTCCAGAACTTTGTCATTGCTCCCAACCGACACTCTGTCTCCATTAAATAATCATGTCCCCTCCACTCCTTCCTTGAGCCCCTGGAAACCACTATTCTACTTTCTGGCTCTATGAATTTCATTATTCTAGAAACCTCAGAAAGAGGAACCCTACAATATTTGTCCTTTTGTGACTACCTTATTTCACTCAGCACAACATCCTCAAAATCTGTTTCCATCATAGCATCATGTCAGTTTCCTTCTTAAGGCAAATACTCCACTGTCTGTATACAACACATTGTGTTCCACCATTCATCTGTCAGTGAACATGTGTTACTTCTACCTTTTGGGTATGGTGAATAACGTTGCTATGAATGTGGATGTATAAATATCTGCTCATAGTCTTGCTCTCGATTCATTTTTTAAAAAAGATTTTATTTATTTATTTGTCAGAGAGAAAGAGAGAGCAGCAGAGGGAGAGGGAGAAGCAGGCTCCCCACTGAGCAGGGAGCCCAATGAGGGGCTCGATCCCAGGACCCTGGGATCATGACCTGAGCCGAAGGCAGATGCCTAACCAACTGAGACACCCAGGTGCCCTTGCTCTCGATTCTTTTGGGTACATGCCCAGAAGTGGAATTGCTAGATCATCTGGTTATTTTAGGTTTAAGTTTTTGGAGGATCACTGTACCATTTTCAAAAGTGGCTGCATCCCTTTACATTCCCACCAACGATGCTCCAGGCTTTCAATTTCTCCACATCCGCACTAACTTGTTATTTTCTCATTCTTTGATTGTAGCCATGCTAACGGGTATGAGGTGGTATCTTATGGTGGTTTTTATTTACATTTTCCTAATGATTAATTATGTCGGGCACCTTTTCATGTGTTTGTTAACCATTTGTGTATCTTATTTGGAGAATGTCTATTTCAAGTCCTTTGCCCATTTTTTGATTGGGTTGTTTATTTTTTTGTTATTGTTGTTCTTGAGTTAGACTTCTTTATATATTCTGGAAATCAATCCCTTCCCAGATATAGAATGTGCAAATCTTTAGGGCCCTTTGATGCACAAAACTTTAAATTCTGATAAAGTTCAATTTACCTATTTTTTTCTTTTGCTGTCTGTGCTTTTGGTGTCATATCTGAGAAATCATTGCCAAATCTAATCTCATGAAGATTTTCCCCTATGCTTTCTTTTAAGAATTTTAGGATTTCAGCTCTTACATTTAGGTTTTTGATCCATTTTTAGTTACTTTTTGTATATGGTTTAAATAAGGGGCCAAGTTCTTTGTTTTTAAAATGTGGATATCTAGTTTTCTCTTTGCTAAACATTTACTGAAAGGATTGTCCTTTCCTCCCTTAAATGGTATTAGCACACTTGTTGAAATCATTTGGCCATATATGTGACGGTTTATTTCTGGGCTTTCTATTCTTATCCATCGGTCTGTATGTCTGTCGTCATGCCAGTACCACAGTGTTTTGATTATTGTGGCTTTGTAGTGAGTTTGAAATCAGGGAGTGTGAGACTTCCAACTTTGTTCTTGTTTTTCAAGATGCTTTGACTATTTGGGATCTCTTGCAAATCCATGCAAACCTTAGGATGAATTTTTCTATAGCTGCAAAAAAATGTTGTTGGGATTTTGATAAGGATTGCATTGACTATGTAGATTACTTTGGATATTATTGACATCTTAGTAATATTAAATCTTCCAATCCATGAATATGGGATGTCTTTCCATTTATTTGTGTCCTCTTAAACTTCTGTCAGCATCTTGCAGTTCTCAAAACTTTTGCCTCCTTTGTTAAGTTTCTTCCTACCTATTTTATTCTTTTTATTGAAAAGAGAAATATTATTCCAATTTATTCAAATAGCAAAAGTGTAATTTGACTATCTTGAGGGACTGAGGTAATATAAAAATACTTCATGGAGTCATAGAAAATTTTCACATCTTATACCAAATAATGCCGTATTAGATACAATTTTTACTTAAGAAAGTAACCTAAAAATATAAACTAAGTCCAAACTTTTACAAGGATGTTAGTGACTTTGATATCAATAACAACACAAAATTAGAAATTAAGGATGGGGGCTCCTGGGTGGCTCAGTCAGTTGGGCGTCTGCCTTCTGCCCAGGTCGTAGTCCGGGGTCTTGGGATACATCCCCAAGTGGGGCTCCCTGCTCAGCTGGGGGCCTACTTCTCCCTCTGCCCCTCCTCCCCACTCATGTTCTCTCTCTCTCTCTCTCAAATAAATAAATAAATATTTAAAAAAAGAAATTAAGGATGTATCATATGATTCAAATTGAGAAATCCTTATAGAAGTGTGTGTATCTGTATGTGTATGTGCGTGTGTTTGTATAATAAAATTGTGTGTCACGTTGCCATTAAAAATAAAAACTATACAGGGGCGCTTGGGTGGCTCAGTTAGTTAAGCATCCCACTCTTGATTTCGGGTCAGGTCATGATCCATGATCTCAGGGTCATGAGATAGGGCCCCAAGTCAGGCTCTGTGCTGAACATGGACCCTGCTTAAGATTCTCCCTCTCACTCTCTCTCTCTGCCCCTCTCCCTGCTGCTCACTCTCTCTCTAACAAAGAAATTTTAAAAAATATACAGATTCATATAATAATCATAATCATATGATATTGATTCATATAGAATATAGAATTGAAAGTATAAAATAAAGTAGGTAGTATGTAAAAACGAATATAATAAAATTCAGAAAGGGATTTACCACTTTTTTTTTTTTTTAGAAAAAACACATGGGGTTTACCACTTGTAGATGAAAAGTGAATTTGTATTTTTGTATAACAGATTTGTTTTACTGTATGGATGAATAATTATGAAAAGTAAATCAAAGGAAGTGGCATGTGTGTACATGATAGAGGTTAGTGAAATACTGTCAAGTATTACTTCCATTTAAGCTTTGCTTAGATCACAACTGAGGTTTATAGTTTTAGAGTGCTGGGCTGAATAGACATCTGGCTATTAGGAAAAATTCATGGTCTCAGGCAAGATTTCAATCACTGCCACATCTCTAAAGGTGAAAAACAAAAAGCCCACCTTGATTTACACAAATGCCCCAAATGGTAATATCTATAACGTGATGCCAAAAATGATTTAATGAAAAAGGAAAACAAAGCTTATCTTTGGTGAATTCTAAAACTCTTTTTTAATTGGGTCTACTATCCTAGGTTTTTTATTATTTTTGATGATATTATAAACAAAATCGTTTTCTTAATTTCTCTTTTCAGATTATTCATTGTTAGTGTACAAAATTCCAACTTTTTAAAAATTGTTTATTATGTGTTGATTTTGTATCCTGCAACTTTGCTGAATTCATTTATTACTTCTAACAGCTTTGTGTGTGTGTGTGTGTGCCATCTTTAGGGTTTTCTATATACAAGACCATGTTCTTAGTAAACAGAGATAATTTCGCTTCTTACTTTCCAGTTTGGGTGCATTTTATTTCTTAGTCTTTCATAATTGCCCTGGCTAGTACTTCTAGTACTATGCAGAGTAGAAGTGGTGAAAATGGCATTCTTGTTTTGTTCTTGATCTTAGAAGAAAAGCTTTAGTCTTTTACCACTGAGTATGATGCTGGCTATGAGTGTTTCATAGATAGACTTTTATTATATAGAGGTAATTTATTCCTAGTTTGTTGAGTGTTTTTTATCATGAAAAGGAATTGAATTTTGTCAGATTTTTTTCTGCGTCAGTCGAAATGATCATGTAGGTCCCCCCTTCATATGCTGTATCACAATGATTGATTTTCATATGTTGAACCATTCTTGCATTCAAGGAATAAATTCCACTTGGTCTTGGCGTATAAGCAGAGTTAAGATAGTTGTTTACAAGTCTTGATCTAGTAAGTCTGATGCATGTGTTCATGGATAACTTCAGAGACTATTTTTGGATATTTAATTTTTAAAAATTAAATTTTTAAGAAAATTTTAAATAGGCTCTACACCCAGTGTGGGACTTTAACTAACAACCCTGAGATCAAGAGTCTGCTGTTGATGCTATCCTAAGTGAGCCAGCTAAGTGCCCCTGGATATTTATTTTTTTCCTTTGAATGAACCAAATTTCCATGCTTTTGTCTCTTTTGTTGTTGTTTGTTTTGTTTTGTTTGTTTTTTAAGCTTTGTGGTGTTTTGTTCAAATTTGGGCATTTGAAAAAAGTTCTCTTTCTCAGTCTGTGCACACTGGCATGGAAGATTTTCCCTGACCCTTGAGATCAGCCTGTGGTGATGGCTTAAGTTGTTCTTAGGTTTTTTTCTGGGCATGTATTCTGTCTGGATTTGTATGTTCTTCCCTCCCCTCCCCCCTGTTTTCCTCTGGCTGCTTTTAAATGCTTTTTTTTTTTTTAAATGCTCAACAAATTTTTATTACTGTTAGTACACACAGTTCTCTATGAAGGATAAGAGAACAGATTTGAGGCTGTATTTTAATTACACAGCAGGATGGCTTTTTGTTTGTTTTTTGTTTTTATTTAAATTCAATCAGCCAACTTATAGCACATCGTTAGTTTCAGATGTAGAGTTCAATAATTCATCAGTTGCGTATAACACCCAGTGCTCATCACATCACGTGCCCTCCTTAATGCCCACCACCCAGCTATCCCATCCTCCCACACTCCTCCCCTCCAGCAACCCTCAGTTTGTTTCCTAGAGTTAAGAGTCTCTCATGGTTTGTCTCCCTCTCTGATTTCTTCCCATTCAGTTTTTCCTCCCTTCCCCTATGATCCTCTGCACTATTTCTTATATTCCACATATGAGTGAAACCATATGATAATTGTCTTTCTCTGATTGACTTATTTCGCTCAGCATAATGCCCTCCAGTTCCATCCATGTTGATTAAATGCTTTAATTTCCTAAAATGTTTTACCTAAGTTTCTTCTCAGGGCCTTAGATATTCCATTATATTCCTCTGTTTATAATTTCTTGCCCCAAGCTGTCCATGGGTCTGCAATCCCCCTGCAGTTTGCATGCACCATGGCACCCACAGCTGCCTTCAGCAGTGTCTAAGATCCACAGTTTTCCACCATTCCTGTCTGAACTCAAGTCTGGTAAGACAGAAACCAGTCCCTTGGGCAGTCCACAGGCAGGCATGGATGTTGCAAACAATTTCCATTCTTATTTCTGGCTTGAGTGAGGGAAACTGGAATTGAGTCCCTTCTTCCAGACTACACCTTACTGTATGGGAGAGGGTATGGGCCAATACTAAGGAAAAATTGCATGAAATTTCCTTCCATTTTGAATCGGCTTGTCTTATTTTATTTTATTTTATGATTGGGTGTTCACTTGGTTGCCATCGATCTTTGGTCTAGGGCTCCTATAAAGTTATTTTAGTCAGTCTGTAGTTATTTGTTTGGTATTCCCATGGGGGAAGGGAGACCGGGCTTTCTAGTCATCTTGTTGCCTCCAGGGGTGAGTTTTTGAGTGAATGGATCTCTAGGCAGATAAATGAGTTTGGAGTTGAGTGACCTAGTCTCTCATTCTCTAATTCTCTCCCTGCAGAACACTAGACACCTTTCAGAGAGTTCTTAGGAATGGAATCTGCTAGGTCTGTAAGAAGATAGGAGAGGTGGGAGTTGGGGTGGGAAAGGACAGAATTAAATACATTTTTCTCCAAGGCACTGAATTTCTTTGAGCTCTAACCTCCTTAACTACAAAATAAGACCAATAATACATGGTTGTAAGAAGGATAGTGGGGAAAGATGTGCAGGCAGAATTTTTTTTTTAATACATGATGAAGGCCTATGTAAAATGTTAATGAGGAAGACAATTGGTTGCCTCCTGCCATTCATTTCCTCCTTCCTCCTTCCCTAAAACCCGGAAATCATGCAGCAGGGGAAGTTGACCTGGTCTCCAGCTCCAGTGGGAGGATGTTGACTGGCCTTTACCAGGGCTCATCCAACAGAAGTTCCTGAGGTGAGAGCTATGCCCTGTGCTTCACCATGTGGAAAAGTAACCAGTAGTCACATGTGGCTACAGGGTACTTGAAATGTGGCTAGTCCCACTGAGAAACTCAATTTTAAATTTTATTTAAGTTTAATTAATATCAATTTACAATTTAAAAGGTATATGCTGATAATAATAATAAAAAAATGGTAAGTGTCAGAAAGGATATGGAGAAATTGAACTCCTCCTACATTGCTGGCAGGAATGTAAAATGATGTATATAGCCCCTTTGGAAAACAGTTTGGCAGCTCCTCCAAGAGTTAAACATGGAGGTAACACGTGACCCAGCAATGTATTCTGTCTGGATTTGTGTGTTCTTCCTTCCCCTCCCCCTGTTTCCCCCTGGCTGCTTTCAAATGCTTTATTTTTTTTTAAATGCTCAACAAATTTTTATTACTGTTAGTATACACAGTTCTCTATGAAGGATAAGAGAACAGATTCCAATTCCACTCCCAGGTCTACACCCAAGAGAATTGAAAACACACATTCACACAAACACTTGTGCACGAATGTTCACAGTAGCGTTATTCAAAATAGCCCCCAAATAGAAACAACCCAATTGTCTTTCAACTGGTAAACACAGCACATTGAAACTCTGGTATATACACACAATGGAGTATTAATCAGCCACAAAAAGAAATGAGGTATGGATTTATGCTATAACATGGATGAAACCTGAAAACATTATGCCAAGTAAAAAAAAAAAAGCCAGACATGAAAGATCACATATTATATGATTCCATTTATATGAAATGTCCAGAAGAGGCAAACCCACAGAGACAGAAAGTAGATTAGGTGTTGCCAAAAGATAAGAGGAGGAGGGAATGAGTACGGGGTTTCTTTCTGGGATGATGAAAATGTTCTGGAATTAGTAGTGATCATTGCACAGCATTGCAAATATATGAAAATCCACTGAATTAAACACTTTTAAAAGGTGATTTAATGGTATATGAATTATATTTAAATTTAAAAAGTAGTCGCATGTGACTGGTGTCTATTGTATTGGACAGCACTGTATTCCCAGCAAAGGGAATTCTTTCCCCCTTGCCAGTGAGCAAGAGTCCAGTTAGGAGAAAGTTCTGGAGTTCCTCTTGGTAAAATCATCCTCCTTCTTAAGAGGTGGCCCCTTTTTCTTTTTCCTACATTGTTTCCTGCACTTCCTCCATTTTTGCCCCTACAATGTCCTGGACATAAAGCTTAGAACCACGGACACTGTCTTGAGTCCCTGGGGAGGGCAGGCAGCACAAAACCCACACACAATGAGGATGGCAGAGGGAAACACATTGGCTTTAGGTAGTATTGTTGAATCCTGGATCATACTGGACCTGAAACCCACCCTCTTCGTCCACTACACAACAGTTGCATGAGATTACAAATTGTCATATTGTTTAAGCCATTTTCAGTCAATTACTTGCTGAAAACATCCTGATAGTTATGTTCAGTCACCCCCTGTTCTTCATTACCATCCTCCTCTTCCTCATTATCATTATCATATTTTTTTCCTTAAGTGTTACTTTATGTTGGGTAGATACTTCAGCACAAGTACCGAGATTCTGAGGACTATGCTTGGCTGCTGGGAGGGGAGGAGTTCTCCATAATGGGTTTCTTTCTCCTCCTTAAGTAACTGTCAGAGAGAACAGACAGGCTATTAATAAAGCAAGTGCTTTCCCAGCACTTTACACCTCTCAAAGGTCCTGCACACCCTTTATCTCATTTGGTTGTCCCTAAAAACCTAGTGAGATGGTCTGAGCTGGGACCTTTACCCATTTCAAGCACAAAGAAGGTGACGTTTGGATGGCAGTGACTTGCCCCAGGTCATCCAGGTGATGGAGAGGCGGGCATTCAAACTCAGGTCTCCAGACTTCTGTTTTAGTATCACGAAGCACGATGGCCTCTTTGGAGCCAACACTGGGCGGTGGTGTGAGAGTTTTTATTACTCCTTTCCAAGAGGGAGTAATGGCATCTGTGGTCATGATTTAGAAGTATTGGCTTCCCACCCGCATCCCTCCCCATTCTATAACAATTCCACGACCAGTAGGTCCTGCTTTGGGGGCTCAGCCGGACAGAACACACCTGGATGTTTGGACTTAGGGACCTGAATGTTCCTCTTCTTGAGTCATAGAAACCTTGCCTCCTGGTCTCCACAGTGGAATGGCTGGCTCACAGCTAGGTGGATTTCCATGCCATCATGAATGTCTGTGGCATTTGAAGGGCAGAGGGTGGGGTGTCATCAGTCTGGTCCAGCGTGGCACATCAGCCCACACCAACAGCACATGTGAGGAAGAGCCTGGAAAGAGCAATCACTTTAGGTGACGCCACAGTAACTCAGGCTCTCCAGTGACACCAGGAAAGGACCTGGTGCATGCTCAGCCCCCTCTGCTCTCCCAGCCCCACTGTCTTCAAGCTCTATCCATACCCCTCATGCCCCCACTGACCAAAGATGGCCTTACTCTCTGCCTGACTGAGAAAATACAAACCAGCAGATGCCAGGGACATGCCAGCTCACGTCTTTCCTCTGAGACTGTGGCATGAGATGTCTGGAGGACATCACCTTCATCCTTGTTGTCATCAGCATCCTCTCCAGAAGTAGCATCAACTGTAACTAGATGGTCAGGAGCTGACATCCATCGAGAACCCCGTGTGCTTGGTGTGCGGTTGGGTACTTTACACGCTTAGTCTCTTTGACTTCTCACAGCTCTACCGAATTCCCCCCAGAACGTTAAGCGGCCTGCTCGGAGTCACACACTCATTTCTGCAGACACCAGGAATGTGAGGCCGGGCCCCTCCGACTCTGGTCCGAGTTTTATGCTGCCTTTCCAGATGGAGGCAGAAGTTGTCACCGATTGATCAATTGATGAATCCGTTCACAGAATCAAATTCCAACCCCTGGGCACCTACATGTCACATCCCTAATGCCCACCATCAGGAATGGGACCATGAAAGACAAACAGGCTCCATCTGTAAGGCAACACTGAAAACAGGGGCTGGTCGTGCCAATGGGGTGGACCATCCTGATGGTGACATGGGACAATTGAGATGCCGAGGAAGGACCATCCTGAATGAAGGTTGGACAAGGAGTCAAGGAAGACCAGAGGCTCTCCTCCCCGCAAGGGAGGGACGGGGCCATGCTCACCTTCTCATGGAATGACCTGGCTTCCAACTCCCAGGGGGAGGAGCTGTGCCCAAACCCAACTTTCCAGGGCCTTTCCCAGCAAACTTCAGAATTCCCAAAACCAGTCTGTATTCCCCACTGCCAAAGTCATTCTCATGCTTACCCGGGAGAAGGGACAGTCGTAGGGGGCAGGGTCTCTCCTGCAAACATACCAGGACCGAGGGGCCAGCCGAGCAGCCACATCTGTCTGCAGACAAGAGGACCGGGGAATCTTGTCCCCTCTCATTGACTCTGGTTTCGGAGTCTCCAATAGGGCCATTCTGTGAAATTCCTTGCAAGCCCCTGCACACCCAGATGGCGACCACAATGGGACCCACCTTACTGACGGTGATGAAGCCGTGAGCCCTCCACTGGCAAAGTGTGCCGACCATCACGGCATCATCGTGATCGGAATTGTGATCTTCACTGTGAGGGTGGCCATCACCTCCTGTCGCAATCAAGCATTGCACTGCCCTCCCCTCTGCGCCCCCACCTTGGGGATCCCTAAGCCCAGAGAGCGGCAGGCAGGGGCGCTTTAAGAGATGGGCCCTCATGCTTCAGGGCGGCATCAAGGAAATGTCAGAGGCCAGTCCGTTCCTGAATGTAATGTGTCCTGTCAATCAGGCCCCAGACCGCAGACCTGCAAGGCCCATCGACAGAGGCCCAGAAGATTTATTTTGTTTCACTTAATTGCCCTTTGTGCTTGGTAAACATAAAGGTTGCTGCTTATGGTCTGACAGCTAGAATAGCCTTTTTCTTATCAGAAAAAAGATGACATTTGGGCCCTTCGCAAATCTTTCCCTCACTCCTCACAGCCCCACCCACTTTGCCTTGTACAAACAAGCGAGAGGTCCAGAACGTCCCCTGCACTGGTGTCAGGCAGACCATGACCATGGGCAAGTGGCTGTTCCTTCCTGGCCTCAGTTTCTCCTTCTATGAAATGGGAGTGGTAACCAGACATACCTCAAAGGGGCGTTGGGAACATTCACTGAGGCAGCACAGCGGACTGATTGCGAGTCACTCCGGAGCTAGGACCCAGAGCCCTCGGTTCCTGTCCCAGCCCTGCCACGTGCTAGCTATGTGATTTAACCTCTCTATGCCTAGTTTCCTGCTTTGTCTGAAAGGGATGCCAATAAGAGGGCCTGTTGCACAAGGTTATTTGGAGGATTGAATGAGTTAATAGCCTCAAAGCCCTGAGAAGAGTGCCTGGCACAAAGTAAGGGTTGGACAGCGGGAATTGCTTTTTTTTTTTAATACTTTTTATTGTTATGTTAATCACCATACATTACATCATTAGTTTTTGATGTAGTTTTCCATGATTCATTGTTTCTGCATAACACCCAGTGCTCCACACAGAATGTGCCCTCTTTAATACCCATCACAAGGCTAACCCATCCCCCCACCGCCCTCCCCTCTAGAACCCTCAGTTTGTTTTTCAGAGTCCATCGTCTCTCAAGGTTCGTCTCCCCCTCTGACTTACTCCCCTTCATTCTTCCCCTCCTGCTAACTTCATCTTTTTTTTTTCTTAACATATATTGCATTATTTGGTTCAGAAGTACAGATCTGTGATTCAACAGTCTTGCACAATTCACAGCGCTCACCATAGCACATACCCTCCCCAATGTCTATCACCCAGCCACTCCATCCCTCCCAGCCCCCACCACTCCAGCAACCCTCAGTTTGTTTCCTGAGATTAAGAATTCCTCATATCAGTGAGGTCATATGATACATGTCTTTCTCTGATTGACTTATTTCACTCAGCATAACACCCTCCAGTTCCATCCACGTTGTTGCAAATGGCAAGATCTCATTCCTTTTGATAGCTGCATAATATTCCATTGTGTATATATACCACATCATTTTTATCCATTCATCTGTCGATGGACATTTTGGCTCTTTCCACAGTTTGGCTATTGTGGACATTGCTGCTATAAACATTGGGGTGCACATACCCCTTCGGATCCCTACATTTGTATCTTTGGGGTAAATACCCAGTAGTGCAATTGCTGGATTGTATGGTAGCTCTATTTTCAACTGTTTGAGGAACCTCCATACTGTTTTCCAGAGAGGTTGCACCAGCTTGCATTCCCAACTACAGTGTAGGAGGGTTCCCCTTTCTCCATATCACCGCCAACATCTGTCGTTTCCTGACTTGTTAATTTTAGCCTTTCTGACTGGTGGGAGGTGGTATCTCATTGAGGTTTTGATTTGGATTTCCCTGATGCCGAGCGATGTGGAGCACTTTTTCATGTGTCTGTTGGCCATTTGGATGTCTTCTTTGGAGAAATGTCTGTTCATGTCTTCTGCCCATTTCTGGATTGGATTATTTGTTCTTTGGGTGTTGAGTTTGATAAGTTCTTTATAGATTTTGGATACTAGCCCTATATCTGATATGTCATTTGCAAATATTTTCTCCCATTCGGTCGGTTGTCTTTTGATTTTGTGGACTGTTTCTTTTGCTGTGCAAAAGAAAAACATTGAAATCTGAATGTGAAGCCACATTCTTCTGCATATGGCTGTCCAATTTTCCCAACACCATTTGTTGAAGAGACTGTCTTGTTTCCATTGGACATTCTTTCCTGCTTTGTCAAAGATGAATTGACCACAGAGTTGAGGGTCCATTTCTGGGCTCTCTATTCTGTTCCATTGATCGATGTGTCTGTTTTTGTGCCAGTACCATACTGTCTTAATGATGACAGTTTGTAATAGAGCTGGAAGTCCGGAATTGTGATGCCACCAGCTTTGCTTTTCTTTTTCAGTATTCCTCTGGCTATTCGGGGTCTCTTCTGGTTCCATACAAATTTTAGGATTATTTGTTCCATTTCTTTGAAAAAGGTGGATGGTATTTTGATGGGGATTGCATTGAATGTGTAGATTGCTCTAGGTAGCATTGACATCTTCACAATGTTCGTTCTTCCAGTCCATGAGCATGGAACGTTTGTCCATTTCTTTGTGTCTTCTTCAATTTCTTTCATGAGTA
>NW_027397149.1:2828131-2868239 GCF_003265705.2 Callorhinus ursinus
ACAAAGAAATGGAAAAACGTTCCATGCTCATGGATTGGAAGAACAAACATTTTGAAGATGTCAATGCTACCTAGAGTAATCTACACATTCAATTCAATCCCCATGAAAATACCATCCACCTTTTACAAAGAAATGGAACAAATAATCCTAAAATTTGTATGGAACCAGAAGAGACCCCGAATAGCCAGAGGAATCTTGAAAAAGAAAAGCAAGGCTGGCGGCATCGCAATTCCGGACTTCCAGCTGTATTACAAAGCTGTCATCATCAAGACAGTATGGTACTGGCACAAAAACAGACACATCGATCAGTGGAACAGAATAGAGAGTCCAGAAATGGACCCTCAACTCTACGGTTCACTAATATTTGACAAAGCAGGAAAGAATGTCCAATGGAAAAAGGACAGTCTCTTCAACAAATGTTGGGAAAATTGGACAGCCACATGCAGAAGAATGAAACTGGACCATTTCCTTACACCACACAGAAAAATAGATTCCAAATGGTTGAAAGACCTAAACATGAGACAGAATTCCATCAAAATCCTAAAGGAGAACACAGGTAGCAACCTCTTTGACCTCAGCCGCAGCCACTTCTTCCTAGAAAGATCGCCCAAGGCAAGGGAAGCCAGGGCAAAAATGAACTATTGGGATTTCATCAAGATAAAAAGCTTTTGCACAGCAAAAGAAACAGTCCACAAAACCAAAAGACAACTGACAGATTGGGAGAAAATATTTGCAAATGACATATCAGATAAAGGGCTAGTATCTGAAATTTATAAAGAACTTATCAAACTCAATACGAAAAGAACCAATAAACCAACCAGGAAATGGGCAGAAGGCATGAACAGACATTTTTCCAAAGAAGACATCCAAATGGCAGACAGACACATGAAAATGTGGTCCACATCGCTCGGCACCAGGGAAATCCAAATCGAAACCTCAATGAGATACCACCTCACACCAGTCAGAATGGCTACAATTAACAAGTCAGGAATCGAGAGATGTTGGCGAGGATGAGGAGAAAGGGGAACCCTCCTACACTGTTGGTGGGAATGCAAGCTGGTGCAACTACTCTGGGAAACAGTATGGAGGTTCCTCAAACAGTTGAAAATAGAGCTACCATACGATCCAGCCATTGCACTACTGGGTATTTACCCCAAAGTTACAAATGTAGGGATCCGAAGGGGTATGTGCACCCCAATGTTTATAGCAGCAATGTCCACAATAGCCAAACTGTGGAAAGAGCCAAGTTGTCCATCAACAGATGAATGGATAAAGAAGAGGTGGTTTATATACCCAATGGAATATTATGCAGCCATTCAAAGGAATGAGATCTTGCCATTTGCAACAACGTGGATGGAACTGGAGGGGTTATGCTGAGTTAAATAAGTCAATCAGAGAAAGACATGTATCATATGACCTCACTGATATGAGCAATTTTTATTCTCAGAAAACAAACTGAGGGTTGCTAGAGTGGTGGGGGGTTGGGAGGGATGGAGTGGCTGGGTTATAGACATTGGGGAGGGTATGTGCTATGGTGAGTGCTGTGAATTGTGCAAGACTGTTGAATCACAGATCTGTACTTCTGAAACAAATAATGCAATATATGTTAAGAAAAAAGAAGAAGAAATGTTAGCAGGAGGGGAAGAATGAAGGGGAGTAAGTCGGAGGGGGAGACGAACTATGAGAGACGATGGACTCTGAAAGGGCTCTGAGGGTTCTAGAGGGGAGGTTGGTGGGGAATGGGTTAGCCTGGTGATGGGTATTAAAGAGGGCACATTCTGCGTGGAGCACTGGGTGTTATGCACAAACAATGGATCATGGAACACTACCTCAGAAACTAATGGTGTAATGTATGGTGATTATCATAACAATAAAATATTAAAAAAGAGAGATTGGAATTTGATTTTTTTAAGTCATCTTTCTATTTTTTAAATACTGGTAATTAACAAATGTGTGAAAAACAACCACATTGTGTGAGCCAAGCAAAACACATCTGTGTGATCACTTTGGGCTCAGATGTACAATCTCTGCAGTGCAGAACATTAGCAATGGGTTTGGAATATGGAGTCTGAAACCCCAGGGCTGGACTCCTAATTTCATCACTTACTAGTTGATCGGCTCTGACTGCTGGCGTCAATTGAACCGTCTGGAACTTCAGGTTCTTTATCATTGAAAGGAAGACGTGACTATTTGCCTAAAAGTGTTAGTGTTGAAGATTCAGTGAGAAAATTCTTATACAAAATTTGGTGCACTGCCAGCAACAAGTAAACGCCCAGAAAATAAGTTGTGGCCTTTAGGATCATCCTCTGTGAGAGGCACATGCTTGTTCACTGGTGATTGTCAGGCTGGCTTTGCCTTGGCTGTGGTGCCAGACTATGGCCAATCAAAACATGGACATGGTTTGATCTCGGTCATTTCCAGATTCTTTTCTGGTACTGTCTCCTTTTTCCCCTCTTGCAACTGATTTCTCCAGGGCTGAGTACACTGACCTCCTGGGCTTTCGCCCTAGCTTCCCTTTCCCCCGCCACCCACTCAGCAGAGAAATGCAAATATTGCTGTTTGCTGTGCACTCAGCTTGGCTGCAAATTAATTCTGGGAAGACTGAACAGGGGACGGTGTGGCATCACATAGAGTCAAAGAGGCCCGGGGCAGGGGCTGCGGGTTGCCAAGTCCCTCCTTGGCATGAAATGAGCAGTCAGCAGAAGGTGTTTTATACACTGCCCTGAATCCCTGTGAATTAGTCGGCCATTAGCATGAAAAATATTAAGCAATAAACAGTTGCGATATTTAACACTCTCTACAGAGACCCATTGCCACGGGCGTAACCAATGCAGATTGCGTTAATGAGCAATGGGGAGCCATGCGGCAGGAAAGGACGGGGCTGGTTCTGGCAGAAAGCAGGCTCTGGGCACCTCACAAACAAAACATGGCAGGCTGAAGATAGATGTGCGTGACACATGTGAAGACTTGCACATACAGACATGCCTCCAACACGGGTACCTGCACACACAAACACAAACACATGGACATGCCCATGTCCACATGCAAACACACATGTATTAAACATTTATGCACAAGCACACACACACATTCAAAAAATTCCACACACACAGGGGAATGCTCACACATGCAAATTCACATCATATGCCCTCGAATACCCCAAACTCATCCTTGGACTCACACACGGACTCAAGGACACGGTCACATGCATACATAAATGTATGTGCGCACACACAAACACAAACTTGTCTGTCTTCCAGTGCTGAGTATCTTAGTTTGGTCTGACCTGAGAGCAGAACCCATTTCTTGTCCATTTGGACTAGACAGTTGGTCAAAGGATGACTTCACTCAGTGGTCACCAACCTTGGTGACAGCTTCCTGTGATGGATTTTTAAGGATGCGAGATTTGGCACCATCAGAACAGTGCCTACGTGGACCTAGGGGTACAGATGTTTAGGCTAAAAGAATATGAACAATCAGTGGAGTTTTAAAGAATCCTTTATATGACTGGAGATTGGGATGGACTCTAACACTTTTGCTTCCCTGGGTTCCTACCCACTGGTGAGATCAAAAACTTTCCACGGCTCCCTCTTGCCTTAAGATTCAGTCCAGACTCATGAACTTTGTATTCATATTCCTTCACTATTGGTTCTAATCCAAACTAGCTACTCTTCATTACACATGTGATTTTCCAGATACTCGGTGCAATTTTCTCTTTCCTTAAAACACCCTGTTCTTTCATTTCCCCAAGCCTTTGCACATTGTCTGACATTTGCTTGGCAAGCCCTTTCCCTCCCTTCTCGTTTTTTCAAAGCCCAGCAAAAGTGTCACTTCCGGAAATACTTCCATTTGACTTACCAAGCCACATCCATTCATTTATTATAAGCCTCTGTGTGTTAGGCACTGTGCTGGGGATTTAAAGATGGACGTGACATAGTTCAGGTCCAGGCGGATCCCAGAATTAGCTAGTGTGGCATTTTAAATAATTTACTGAAAGTATTTGTGTGTCTGTGTTCTTCCCCCAGCAATGGGTTTCCTGAAGTCCAGAGCTGTGCCTTTTATCACCATGCCATCAGTGCCTAGCCAGTGCCTGGCTGATGTAGGTACTTGACGGGTTCTCCTCAAGCACAGGAGGACTCTATTGTAATAAAAGGCAAAAGCAGCAACCTGCAATGACCTGTAAGTAAGCTCATTGGTATTAAGTCTTGTAGTGAGGAAAGAGGGAGGTGATCTCATGGACCTGTTCCTTGAAGACAATTTTAAGTGCTATGAGGTGATCACTCTAGTTAGCAAGGTGAGAAAGAAAAGTCTGCAAGATTTTTACATTCCATCAGGCTTCTATAAGCCAGGAATACGTGTGGGGCCAGGCTGAAGGGGGCAGTGGGAGCGGGGATGGAGACAAGTGGACTAAAAGGGACAGTGGTTAGGTCAGGGGGCATGTTGGGTGGGGTCAGATAGAGGAGGGTGGGGCCGACTTGGCTCTCTGCTCGGATCACTGAATGGGCAGAGGTTTCATCCCTGAGATGGGGAAGACAGGAGGAACAGGTTTGGGGAGTAAAGGCTACTTTTGAGAGGATGATGCATGCCAAATGTTTTATTTAGGAAGCGATTCCCAGGAAAAACTAGTAGAGAAGTGGAAACATAGGATGGGGCAGGGAAGGATGCAAGCAATGGTGCGGTGAGTATCAAAGTCCAGGGTCACTGTGGCTCAGACCTGGAGACAGTGGAGGTCACACTTCAGCTTTCGTGCAGGTGCGAGACTTGCATGTGTCGATCATTGGTTAAAGACAGCCCCCAGTAGAGACATAAATCCGGAGCACTTCTGGCCGCATGTGCATACAGAAAAAGCAGTTTCCTGCAGCCCGTGTGCAGCCCTCCGACAAAGCAACCCATGCGCTGGTTGTTGGGAGTGGAAACCACTGGCCAATGGCATGAACACAACTACAGAAGGGATCTAGGGGCTGTGGGCGGAGCAGTGGCGAGTTAGAGAGTTAGTTTGGGACACACTGAATTTTGGCCCCCAGTGGGCTAGCTCATCTAAGTGGAGATCCTTCTTTGTAAGTCAGGTATTGATTCCATCACTATTATGGCATGTGTACCATGTGTCTGGTTATGTTGTCCATAACAAGGCTCCTGTGGGATTACATCTCTGCCTCACGGGGCTCCCACTACAGCAGCAGAGAGCAGACAAATAAATTACAACACAATGTTAGGTCACAATAAGTTCGTGGAAGGAAACTGAGGCAGAGGAAGGGGAAGAAACACGAAGGGCTGGGCTGGAGTTGGCTAAGTCCTCTTGAAGGAGGTGGCATCTGAGTTAAGACTTGACTTAGGGGGAGGGAGCCAGCCACGTTGACATCTGGGGAAGGAGCATTCCAGGCAGAGGGACCCGAGATGGAAACAGGCCTGGAGTGATGGCAGGAAGGACAGCAGGAAGACCCTTGACATAATGGTGAGAGACAGTGAGGCAGCCGTGGGCTTGGAGGGGTGGCCAGGGACCAGGACGCAGAGCCAGCCCCCTCCGCCATGGGTTTTAATTCTGAATGTGATGGTTGGTCATTGATGGTTTTGAGTAACTGAATCATGTGATTCATATTTATTTATTTACTTCTTAATCTCTTTAGAAGGTTACTCTGGCTGCTGGGAGAGGAGAGGAAGCAGAGATTCTGGTATGGATGGTATTGCTGGTGATTTGGAAGCAGCGGTGGAGGTGATGGGAAGCAGGCAGATTCAGAACATAGTTCCCTGTCAAGCCAACAGGACTTTGTGTTGGGTGGCATGTGGGGTGTGAAGGAAAGGGAAGAGTCAAGGATGGGTCTTGGCTTTTTTGCCCCAACAGCAGAGTAAAGAGGCCATTTGCCGAGATGGGGATATCTGCCAGAGAAGTAGGCGTGGGTGTCCATTCATCTCCCCTTTTGGTTAAATTAGGTGTGAGGCATCCAGGTGGAGATTAAAAGTCTGGACTTCAGAGTGGAAGTTGGGAATTATCAGCTTGATAATTTGAAGATATGGGGCTTGGTGAGATCACCTTGGGAGCGAGTGTAGCTAGAAAAAAGGTCTAAGAAGCAAATCCTGGGGCTTTTTGTGTCACATTAGGAAGCAGGAGGCAAAGCCAGCCAAGAAGACAAGATGGGGAAGTCTTGGGCAGGGGGAAAAGCAGGAGAATGATGCCTTAGAAACATCATGCAAGAAGTATTTTAGGAAGGAGAGAGCGACCAACTGAGCCACATCTTGCAGAGCAGTGGAATCAGAAGATGTGGCAAGATGGAGGGGGTGGTTGGTGGTAGGTGAAGCTTGAGATGGTCCATTGAAGAGGAAGTAGAAGAGGATGGATCTGGAAGCAGAGGCAATGAGGACACATAGCACTTTCAAGGAGTCTTCTTGTAGGAAGCTGAGCTCGGCAGTCTAGCTAGTTTCTGTTGACACAAGAGCTATTTCAACATGTTTTGTGTTGATAGGAATGATGCCATCTGGTGAGTCTGGAACTCAGGGGACAGTTCTGAGCGGGAGATAGAGGTTTGAGAATTATCAGTGAGATGCTGGCACCTCCAAATAACAGAAAAGAAAAGCAATCCCAATTGCCACAAACAATGGGGAGATTTCTTATGTCTGGAAACAGTAATTCCAGAGGTAGGGTGCATTCCAGAGTCAATCAAATCAATTCACCAGCTCAATGACATCATCAAAGACCCAAATTCTTAGTGTCTTTTTCTCTGTTCTCCATTGTTCGGGCTTCATCTGAGGGCTGCTGGTGGCCATGTGGGCCACATACTTCTCTCTCCATATCCAGCAGAAGAGAGCAAAATCTCTCTCCCAAATATCACTGCAGCCATTCCCTTTGATTGGTCAGCTATGTCCTGTGTCCACAGTCACCACAGGAAAGTGTGAAATGGTTGGCTGACCATGAATTAGACTCCAGTCCTGGAGCTGGGGATGAACTAAGCTTCCCAATGTGGAAGAGGTGGGCTCTTGAACAAAACCTTATAGGAAGTGGGGAAGGATGATGTATTGTACGGATGCTGGACAAGCAAACCTAAATGTTGCAATTTTCATCCGGTGTACAGAGAAGATTGATGCTCTTGGACAGTAGGTGAGATCTCAGGAAATTTTGAGGGCTGAGAAGGGAAGTAGACACAGGTAGACAAGAGTTTCTTGTATGCAGCCCTATTTTCTAGATATGTGAAATGGGGATACAGATAACATCCCTACTTACTTTGTGACACACTAGTGGAAGAATATGAGAAGGGCCCATCTTTCATCCTCATCTGAGAAGCTTAAAGAAGGGAAGCGTCTGGTCTTCCCAGTGATTACAGGCAGAGCTGCTCCTTGAGTTCAAAGAGGATGAGAAGAACACTTCCTGAATACTTACCTGGCAGGGGAGGTAACATGATCACCAAGGAGGACAAGATGTGGGTCCTTTTGATTCTTTAGCATTCCCGTGGTGGTGTAGTAGGAGCAGAAGCCAACTTTCCTGGTGTATAAAATCAGACTGGTGTATAAACAGGACAAGCTCAGGTATAGTCTATGCAGCATCATCTAGTTGGTTTTGAGAGATGATGGCCGCCCACTGCCCACGGCCTCTAGATGAGGCTAGCCCTCCTAATGACCTTTCTCATTTGGATACAGAGCAGGACATGTCCCAGCTATTCATATGAAAATGGAGGCAGTGGATACAATGGATGAAGGTGCCAGTCCTCATCTGTGGGTGAGAATTATTTTGGATAGGGACTAGTGTCTGATATTGGACCCTTTCTATAGCAGAAGGTTCTATGTCCAAGTAGGGGCAAATATGCATGGGAAATCTATGGCCTGATTAAACACCACAGTCAAATAAATGGCAGGATCCAACAAGGTCGGGCATCGGGCCCAGGCTGAGTATATGACTAATTTCACAGAATTTAGGTTAGGCCTATAGAGTCAGGGTCTCTTTAGAAACTTGTAGGCCATCTGCATTGACATATGTCTTCCAGTCTTAATGAATAGCTCTCTGAACACAATGTCTGGCACAAAGAGTGGCTAGGAGAATTACTTCTCTTGGCCAGTGCTTAAGGCATGATGGGAAGGCCACTCATAGTCAATGTAGCTTAGTGGAAAGAGCCTAAGTTTTAAAGATAAACCTGGGTTTATGTGACTGCACATAAGTGATATGGCATTTCTCAACTCCTAGCTCCTCCATAAGGTGGGTAACATGTCAAATATGACAGTAGCGATGCTGGTGGCATTAAATGAGATAATACATGTAAAGCTCTTAGCAAGTGCCAAGCATAGAGTAAGCACTCAATATGTTGAGGAGCATGGAGACAAGGGTCTTCCAAACACAAGGGTAATAGTTTCCTTAAAGGAAGGATGGAGATTACATTAAGAACCACACCTTGGCCAAACCTTTGCCCTGTGAAGCTGATGAGACTAGAACACAAACATGGCCAAGGAACACGGCCTTCTTTGCTCACCTTGTCAGAGGCAATGAATGGAAGGAAGCACATCGGACCCTGTGCTCAGGACTTCATTACTATTCCAGACAGCGTGCTCATGGTCTGATTATGCCAGACCCTTCAACTGCTCACTGTCTCAGGCAGAAGCAAGTCCCAAATCCTTAATCTGACATTAAAATTGCTTCATGACCTAAAGTCCTGCTTACCTTTCCACCGTCTTCTCTTGACATTTAAGCCTTTTTCACTCTGCTCTTGCTTCCTTGCTGTTCTTTCATTCAGTCTCTGAAGCCATGCTCTTTCACGCCTCTGCCATGCTACTTGGCATTTCTCCGACCTGAACAACTCTTGCCTAAAACTCCCACCTATTTTCCCCCAACCCGATCCCTCTTTCCTAGGCCAGCTCCTAGTGGCACTTTGGGTCTTGGCTTACTGACATATCTTTGGGGAGGGCTTACCTGATTTTCTGGGCTATTATTATATGTTCCCTTAGCACCTGGAAGTTCCTCTTAGCACCTGTGCAGTTGAAATTAATTACTTATAGGCATAATTATATATTTAGATTCTCTCTGTCCCTCTTACTGGTCTTTAAACTCCATGAGGAGGGACAGTGTATTTCTTGGGGGAATAAAAGAGGTGCACTATGCCAGAAATCTTAAAAAGTAAAACAATGACAAGGATTCTTGCCTCTCATCTATCCATACACCACCTATCCATCCATGCTTCCACTCAACTACTCATCCATCCATCTATCCAGCCAGCCAGCCAGCCACCCTCCCATCTGTCCATCCATCCATCCATCCATCTATCCATCCATCCACCTATCCACCCATCTACTCACCCTTCCATCTGCCTTTCCATTCACTCACCCTTCCATCCATCCAACCATCCATCTGTCCATCCTCCATCCTTCCATCTACCCATCTGTCTGTCTACCTACCCATCCATCTATCCATCCATCCATCCACCCACCCACCCACCCACCCACTCTATTTAGTAGTTCATTCAAGATAACAAATGTTCTGAAGAATCATTAAGTATCAGACTGTTGTTAAATACCACGGAGGCTCATTTACACATTCATTGATTCTGCCACTCTTTCAAAATATATAGGATATGCACTTCTTTGCCATCACAGGACAAGTGGGCAGATATCTAAGTCTTGTCTTAAAAGAGAATATTGGAATGTCAAAAGATGAGTTTAAAATATGTTTTCAGTCAAGAGGCAGGGAGCAGGTTGGGATACAAAGCTAAATGAGTTGTTATGGTAACCTGTGAACGTTTAGTTGAGGTGAAGCTGCTGACAAAGGCAGGCAACCTGACCAGCCCGAGAGCTGGGTGATGGGGGAGTTTCATAAGCCCTGCAGGGGTCGGTGGTCAATAACAGTGCACAATGCATAGATTACCCATAATGCAGTGGCGAGCCAGTTCATTCCCAGGAGCTGGGCCAGGGCAGCGGCCCTTAAGGTTACCTGTGGCAATGTGCTGGCAGAGGCTAAGATCATTTGTTAGTCTCAACCCACTGACTACATTTCTGCCTTTGTTTCCTTCACTAGGATGTAAGCCCAGATCATTTTGGCTGGAGCCCTGATATCCTCGATGGACCCCATCCTCTAACCCCCTAAAGTGACTCCTGAGTCTCTGATAGAGTCCCAAGACTCTGACCACCCAAGATGCACTCAGCATTCCCCGTAGGTCTCCTCCTACTTGGGGGACGCCAGGATACCCCACATGAAGCTCGAGTTCACCACTAGCCCCTGACCCAGCTTGCTCTTGCAGATGGTGAGCTCAGGTGGTTAGAAATGTTCCCCAAATTCCTTACTTCTCCCCATGATTCCTACTATTCAGAGGATTGAGTTAACATATGTAAAGGGCTTCTGACAGTGCCTGACATGTGGCGTTAGGCACTATTATTTTTGTAGCTGTTGTTACCCATCTGCAGGCCAGTGTTGTAGAGCATTAGGAGCTTGTCTTGGATCGCAAGACCTAAGTCTTTCCAGGCCCTGCAACTGACTTATGTGTGGTCTGGGGCAAACCCCCTAACACCTCTGGATGGCAGCTTCCCCACCTGAAGTCACCCCATAGGCCCTCTTTAACTACAACTTGCCCTGTTTCTACAGGCCTAATTCTCAAAATACTGGAATCGTATGTCAGCGGTTCAACACTTCCATACATCACCCTGTGCTCATCATGACAAGTGCACTTCTTAATCCCCATCACCTATTTCCCCCATACCCCCTGTCCACCTCCCCTTTGGTAACCATCAGTCTGTTCTCTATAGTTAACAGTCTGTTTCTTGGTTTGTCTCTCTCTCTTTTTTTTCCCTCTGCTCAATCTATTGTTTGTTTCTTAAATTCCACATATGAGTGAGACCATATGGTATTTGTCTTTCTTTGACTGGCTTATTTTTCTTAGCATAATACTTTCTGGCTCCATCCATGTTGTTGCAAATGACAGGATTTCATGCTTTTTTATGGCTGAATAATATTCCATAGTATATACATACCACCTCTTATTTATCCATTCATCTATCTGTGGACACTTGGGCTGCTTCCATGTCTTAGCTATTGTAGATAATGCTGCTATGAACATAGGGGTGCATGTATGCCTTTGAATTCGTGTTTTTGTATTCTTTAGGTAAATACCCAGTAGTTCGATTGCTGGATTGTAGGGTAGCTCTATCTTTAACTTCTTGAGGAACCTCCGTACTGTTTTGCAGAGTGACTGCACCAGCTTGCCTTCCCACCAACAGTGCGGGAGGGTTCCTCTTTCTCCTCATCCTCGCCAACACCTGTTGTTTCTTCTTTTACTTTTTAATTTTACGTTTGTAATTAAAATTTTTTCCTCCAGTTTTATTGAGCTATAACAGACGTAGAGCCTTTTATCAAAAATCCCAGCCTCACTTCTCCAGGGCTGAACTGGATCATGTGCCCCTGCCCGAGGTACTGACGGTGATCAGAATGAGGGTGACCCCTGTTCCCTATCAAGCCCTGCATTCCATGATGGGGGTGCGTTCCAGCAGCCTCACCAGACTGGGAGGTGGAAGTGGGTGGAGCCCCACAGGCAAACTGGAGGATTTGTAGCAGAAGAAGGAGGGAAAACAACAGAGGTCTATAAAGAGGGCTCATGAGGGCAGCCTGCCCTTCCCTAGCCCCGCCTTTCTGGAAAACCTTCCTTCACTGGAGTCCTTGAAGGTGATACTCCTTTTCTCAGGTTTCCCTTCTTTTACCGGAACTCCTTCTTACCCTTATCGGCTTGCCGAGCAGTTCCTCACCCTTGAGAATTGTGGGGGAACGGAGCCTCCTCTCTATAGGCAGAGCTCATTGTTCTTCCTCTGCGCTCCCACAGTGCCGTGCACTGATCTACAACCCAGAGCCCGCAGTGATGTAATGCCATAGCTCCTCTCCGTGCCTGCCTCCTCCACTAAATTGTGAGCCCCGGAGGGCAGTGACTATGGGATTTATCTTTGTGGCTCCAGTGCCTGGAGTAGTTGCAGTACATAGTAGGCACTTAATAAATATTTCTTGCATTAAAAAGATTCATTCAAGCTGCAATTTATCTCAGCCTTGCCAGTGCCCCCAATCACACATCATTTCCCGCTGTCCTAGAGGATGCTGGGAAGATCAATGCAATATTACCAAGGCCCGGGAGAGGAAGACAGCGAGTGAATACAGGGTTTTGTTATTAGTGGTGTATTGCTTATTAAGAGACCCTGGCACATTGCATCTGCTGGGGGCCGGGCAGGAGAACCGGAAAGTCGTGATCAGAATGCCAAAGTGGAAAAAAGTTGGTTGGCAAAGGCCGAAAACATCAGCTAAAAAGCCCATAATTTACATTGGATTAGCAGGTGAAAGATGATGTGACCATTGCAACAATCCCTTCTTGGCGTATGAACATCTCATTTATAAAAATATTGATTCCACTTCTTTGGACATAATTGATTAATTATGTTTTGGGAGAGAAAAATCGTTTCCAGGTCTCTGCAGGGTTTGCCTGGTCTCATCTTGCAATGTCCTGTTCCCCCCCACACCTCCCGACTGCTGAATAACCTTATTTTTCAAGATGGCAGCTTGTCCCTCTCTGCAAGTGGGGGACCACGGAGTCTACAAGAAAATGGGAAGAATCTGTCTTTATGAACGCCTTAGGTGGACTGCAGAAAGAAATGGTCTAAGGATCTTAGGAATGGAAAGCATCACAGAAATTAACTCAAAGGTCCCTTGACCTTCAAATCTTACAACCCATCACTCACTGCACCTTAGGTGGGGGGATGGGCCAGGAAAGCAGAAAATCTGAAACACATTAAAATTCTACTTTCCCTGTCACGAAAAACCCAGTGCATGTTCTCTATGGAAAATTAGAACAATGCAGAACAAAGAAGAAAATAAAAATGATCTTCCATTATCCTGTCACATTAAAATAAAATCGCTGTTAATATTTTAAAGTACGTATTTTCAGTAATTTTGTTTTACAATATTGAAATTATTCTCTACATATTACTTTGTGTGCTGGTCTTTCATTTATTATGAAATGTTGTGATGATTTCTCCTTGCTATTGCCTCTTACAACATAATTTTTAATGGATGGATAGTAGTTTTATATGTACATATAGATAATAATGTCCTTGTTTTCTCATTGTTGGATTTTTAGGATGCTTCTAGTTTTCTTGTTTTGCTATTAAAAGTAACGGTGCAATTAGCACTGTGATATGTAAAGCTTTGCATATATCTCTAGATACTTCCTTAGTCTGTATTTCCCAGAGGGTGAATTGCTGGAGCAAAGGTTGTTCCTATTTCCAGGATTTTGATATATGTTTAAAAATGTCTTCCAGAAAGTATGCATCAGTTTATGCTTCCAGTAGTACTTATTTGCTTGCACCCTGGCCAAGGCATGATATTAGCATCATTTGTAAAAAAAAAAAAAGTTGCCAACTTCATAGTCAAAGTATAGGGTCCCATTTTTATTTGCTTCTTACTATAAATAGCTTTTGAGATATCATTCACCTATTTAACATGCACCATTCAATGTTTTTATTATTTCCTAGAGGTTGTGCAACCATCACCCCAATCTCACTTTAGGACATTTTCATCCTTCGGAAAGGATCCCTGAGCCCATTGGCGTCACTCTTCATTTCCTCTCCTCCTAAGACAAGCACTGATCCATTTTCTGCATCTCGAGATTTGCCTATTCTGAACATTTCATATAAATCCCATTTCATATATATTCTGGATTTGTACGATAGATGGTCTTTTGTGACTGGACTTTTTTCATCGAGTGTCATGTTTTCAAGGTTCATCCATATGGTAGCATGAATCAGTCCTTCACTCCTTTTGCTTATGGCTGAATAATATTCTATTGCATGGACACACCACATTTTATTTCCTCATTCATTAGCTGATGGACATTAGGGTTATTTCCACTGTTTGCCTGTTGTGAATAGTGCCATTGTGAACATTCATATATGCATTTTTCTGTGGAAGTTTGTTTTCATTTCTCTTGGGTCTGCAGCTATGAATGGGATTTGCTGGGTCAGGTGGTAGCTCTATAGGTTTAACTTTTTGGAGAAGTACTGACTTTTCCAGAGCAGCTACACTCTTATGCTCCTACCAGCCATGACTCAGGGCTCCCATTTCTCCACATCGTCGCCAACATTTACTGTCTTTTCTTTGTGATGACAAGTCATCCCAGTGAGTGAGGAGTGGTCACTCATCATGATTTTGATTTGTACTTACCTGATGGCTAATGACACAGACCATCTATCTCTTTGTGTGTTGGTTGGTCATTTGTTTATCTTCTTGGAAGAATAGCTACCGAATTCTTTGCCCATTTTTTTAAAAGATTTTATTTATTTATTTGAGAGAGAGAGAGAATGAGAGATAGAGAGCACGAGAGGGAAGAGGGTCAGAGGGAGAAGCAGACTCCCTGCTGAGCAGGGAGCCCGATGTGGGACTCGATCCCGGGACTCCAGGATCACGACCTGAGCCGAAGGCAGTCGCTTAACCAACTGAGCCACCCAGGCGCCCTCTTTGCCCATTTTTAAATTGGGTTCCTTGTCTTCTTACTTTTGACTTGTAGAAGTGGTTTACATGTTTCGGGTACAAACTTCTTATCAGACATATGATTGTCAATATTTTCTCTCAAGTTGTGAATTGTCCTTTCACTTTGAGGATGTTACCCTTTGCAGCACAATTTTAAATTTTCATGAAGTCCAGTTTATCTTATGTTTCTCTTTTGTCTCTTGTGCTTTTGGTGTCAGAGCTAGGAGCCATTGCCTAACTCAAAGTCAGGAAGATTTACTCCTAGGTCTGCTTCCAAGAGTTTGATAGATTTAGATCTTACATTTAGGCCCCTTGCATCAAAAAAAAAATTAGTATTGAGGTTGCACATTCATATTTTTTATTTTGTGAATTTTCTGCTTATCTGCTTTGTTCATTTTCCCATTAGGCTGGTTTTTCTCTTATTGAATTTTATGAGTAATTAATATATTGAATGTTAGCACTTTGTCTTATTTGTTGCAATTTTATCTTCTGGTTTGTATTTTGCCTATTAATTTTGCTTGTTGTGCAAAATTACTCTTTTTAAAAAATATTAGTTTTTAGCCAGTTAATGAGCAAGGAGACCAGATTCCTTGGTATAGGGACTTGAAAAAAATAGAATTTCCTCCTCAGGCTACATCTGTGCTTAGATACATGGCTGTATCACAGAACTGTGGCCCTTCCATGATTTCCTGGTAAATGGGTAAAAAAAAGTGGGTAATCCTGGATTAGAAGCAACTCACGAAGGATGAAAATTTTGAACACAGACTTTGGCTCAAAGCATAGTTGGGTTCAAATCCTGGTTCTTTTTTTTTATTCCCCCAAATTCTGGTTCTGATATTCACTAGCTGCATGACTTTGGATAAGGCATTGAACTCTTTGAGTTCATTTCCCTCCTCCATAAATTTGGGATTATAGTCCCTTATTACAAGGTTATTGTAAAGTCACTGAGGGAGTGTGTGCGGCTCTGACAATATAACTAGTTAGAATCCTAGAAACATTCTTACCAGAAACATCTAGAAATGCTGGGAATAGTTATAATTTTAAAGGCATAGATAAATTCACAAAAAGGAAGAAGAAGAAGAAGAAGAAGAAGAAGAGGAGGGAGAAGAAGAGGGAGAAGAGGAAAAGGGGTCTTTCATTGACTGAGAAGTAGAAGAATAAGTCTGTAGGCAGGCAGGGTGCCCATCCTGGGTGGAATGTCAATCCACCCAATGTCCTAGCAATCAGGGGCGGTGGGTTTTAATACCCACTGAGGACAAGGGATGAGGTTTTTAGTCACACAGTGTGGGGTGTTAGAACTGAGATCCCACCCACAGGGAAAAAAAATCCCTTAAAAAGGCTGCATCCTCTAAGAAAGAGCAGACAGGAAAAAATCCACCAGCCAGTAAAGGCAGTTTGTCAATTTCTGCCTGGCCTCTGAGTAGAAAACATCCCTGTACATCTTCAAAATCATGGGCCTTCTGTTCCTCATGTACATTTGAGATTTGAATTTGCACTGAGAATACTCAAGCTGAGAAAGGAAAACAACGGTCTTGAAAATCTTCAGTAATGATGAGAGAAGAGGGGAACATTCCCCACTCATTTTATGAGACAAAACATTGACACCAAAGCCTAAGAACGACAATGTAAGGAAGTACGATTTCAAGTCAATCTCACTGATGAACATAGAAAAAGCCCAAAGTTTTACCAAAACTAGAACCAGCAATTCATTAAACAGAGAGCACATAATGTCCAATTTGGGTGTACTCCAGGGATGTGAGTTTGCATCACATTAGAAAGTCGATTAGTGCAATTTACCCCATTAACAGATTAAAGGAGAAATAGCTTGTAATAATTTCAACATATGTTAAAAAAACTGATAAAAGTTTTTAGTGAAAGAAAAATAAAGGGAATTTTCCTTAGACTGTTGTAAAAAATCCTCTAACAAACATTGCATTTGATAGAAAATTGAAGAATACGTTCCTTTTAAGATCAGGAACAGAAAAGTTGTATCTATTGTCACTACTTTTATTCAACATTGCATTGGAAGTCCTAGTCAGCACAGTAATGTGAGAAAAGAAATAAAAGCTATAAAGACAGAGATGAAGAAAAGAGTTTAATATTTCCAGATGATATGATTATTTATATAGAAAAGTCAAAAGGGCCTACAGATAAATTATTAGAGTTAATAAGAAAATTTAGCACAATGCTTGCACAAAAAAATGTAATATACAAAAATAAATTGCATTTCTGGTCACCAGCTATCAGTAGAGAGAAAGCATAATAAAGTATATACCATTTGTAATAATACATATAAAGATATCTAACTCTAAAGATTTTAAGAAACCTTTAAGGAGAAAATTATAAAATGTTATTGAAAGAAGTTAAAGGAAGCATAAAGGACTATTTTATGTTCATGGAGAAGAAGACTCAATTTCATAAAGCTATCAGTTCTTCCCAAGTTGATCTAAAGAGTCAATGCTATTCTTATTATGATTCCAACAGAATTTTTAAAAAATTGATGCAAATACTACATTTTATAGGGGATGAAGTGTGCACTTATCATGATGAGCACTGAGTCATGTACAGAAATGTTGGATCACCATATCGTACACCTGAAACTAATACGACACTGCATGTTAATTACACTGGAATTAAACAAATTAAAAATACTACATTTCATGGAAGAATAAAGGGCTCAGAACAAAACACCCATAAAGAAGAGAAATGAGGAGAAGCTTACCTTACCTCCTATTGAGGACTAATAGAGAAGCTGTATTGGTAAAATCATGAAAAAGCTCTGCTAATTAAATCTGGTGATGCAGAGGGGGGAAGTGGTTGTATCTCTACTCACACTACACACAAAAGTCAATTTCAGGTGCATCGAAGATTTATATGAAAGACAAATCTTTTAAAAGACAGTACTAGAGTAGATATTTATGACAATGCATCAAGGAACAATATTTTTAAAACAATTCACAGGAAGTATAAATCATAAAGGGAAAAATGAATAAATTTGACTACATAAAAAAATTCCTGTTTAAAAAAAGCAACAAGAAAAGTGGTGTTAGAGCCTAAGCCACAGGGTGGGAAAAGGTTTCTGCAGCAACAAAACTGGTAAATGATTAGTAAGAAGCAAAATAGAGAGGGTCTACAAGTCCAGGTGAATAAGACGAACAATCCAAGTGAGAAAGACAAGCATTTAGAAAGACTATCACAGAGGTGGAGAATAAATGTCATTAAACACATGAAAAGATGCCCAACTCCATTAATATTCTGGGAATGAAAATTAAAACAACCATAAGATACATCATATCACCTAGTCAACCAAAAAGAAAAAAGCCACTATAAATTGTTGTTGAGGCTATGACCTGATGGCAAATTTTATACTTTTCTGGTGGGAGAATAAAATATGTAACCATCTTGGAGAGCAATTTGGCTTTGTCCAGTAAAGGTGAAGATAATCCTATGTATGGCCAGGCAATCCCTCAACACTCTAGGTATATGTGCTGGAGAAATTCTTGCTGGTATACAGCACGAGACACATAGAGGAAGGTATATAGCAACACTTTTTAAAAATAGCAAAATATTAGAGATACTTATCAGCTCTGGAATGGAAAAATACATATTGGTACATACACTGAGATTCTCAACAGCAGTGAAAGTGAACCACAGCTACATGTGACAAGGATGAATCTCAGAAACATAATACATTGAGTAAGCAAAACAAATTGTCAATGAATAATACACTATGATTCTACTTACTTAGAGTTCAAAGCCCATGAAAAATTAAACAATATGTTGTTTATGGATGCAAATATGGTAAAATTACAAAGAAAAACAATGGATAAGCACACAGGATAAGCAGGAGGGGGTTGAATCTGAGGGAGAGGGATCCAGCTCAGATCAGGGAGGGACCCATGGATAGCCTCAAAGATGCTGGCAATGTTCTATTTCTTAAACTAGGTGTTGGGTTTGCTTCCTATCTCACGCATATGTTACAAATGTTACAAATATGTTACAAATATTCATTTGGATCTAGTCGATGTTGGATCACTGTTGTCAAGAAACACTCCATATAAAGAGCCGCATAATACATATTTTAGGGCGTTGTTGTTGGCCATAAATTGGCCTATTGCAACTACTCAACTCTGCTCTTGTTATTTGAAAGCAGCCATAGACAATATGTAAATGAATGAGTTTGTTGACCATAAATTGGCCTATTGCAACTACTCAACTCTGCTCTTGTTATTTGAAAGCAGCCATAGACAATATGTAAATGAGTTTGTTGACCATAAATTGGCCTATTGCAACTACTCAACTCTGCTGTTGTTGCTTGAAAGCAGCCATAGATAATATGTAAATGAATGAGTTTGTGTTCCAGTAAAACTTTATTGACAAAAGCAAGCAGTGGTGGGGTCATAGACAGTATGTAAATGAATGTGTTTTTCTGTGTTCCAATAAAACTTCACTTACAAAAGCAAGCGGTGGTGGGCTCTTAGACAATATGTAAATGAATGAGTTTTTCTGTGTTCCAGTAAAGCTTTATTTACAAAAGCAAGCAGTGGTGGGATTTGGCCCTCAGGCTATAGTTTGCTCACCCCTAATTTGGTAACATCAGTTTAAAAATATATACTAATTAAAAAGAAATCCTGTGTACTTCAATTAACATAAAACTATTTTTAAAGAGAAATTCATTATTAACAAAAGAGAAATGTATTATTAATGATAAAAAGGGTTGATACAGAACAGTAACAGGAGTGATTTAATAGGAAGATACAACACTCCAGGACTTGTATAGCTAGCTTAAGTAGGTGGATTCAAAACATATAAAGTGAGTATTGACAAATTTATAAGGGTAAGGAAGTATAAAATCCACAATCAGAATGGAGAGTTTAACACACTTCTCTAAGTAACTGATAGGTGAAACAGGCAAAAAGTTAGAAGGTTATGGAAAATTCAAAAAACCAAACTAGCCAGTTTTTGGCTAATGGACATATATAGAACTTTTCAGGTAATATTTAGAGAACACAAAAATTCTTTTCCAAAATACTTTGAATGTTTATAAAAACTATGATTCAGCCACACAGCAAATCTAAATAAATACTAACAAACACTACATGCTTTAACCACAGTACCATAATGCTAGAAACCAAGAAAAATTTATGTGTTTTAGAATTTAACGATATAAGTGTAGATAATTCATGTGTCAAAGAAAACATCACAATGGAAACCAGAAAATATGTACAGCTGAATGACAAACCCTTTTACATCAAATCTCATGAGATACAGCTAAGCAGGGAGAAAATTATGTCTTAAATTCATTGCTTAGAAAAGATTTCAAAACCTAAGTGTGTTTTACAAAACATTTAAGGAACAATTTCTATTTAATGTAAAAAAAAGGGGGGGAAGGGGCAGGTCTCCAATCCTTTTTATGTAGGCTAGTAGAAGATTCCACTAGAAATGAGAATCAGACAAGGGTAGTACAGTAAAGTATAAAGGGTAGTAAAGGAAGGTAATATTCAAATTATACTTATGAACAAAAATCTTAAATGAAATATCAGCAAACAAAACGTAGCAACCTGTCTTAAAAATATATCATGGGCAAGTAGGAAATTTTTTTTCCAGCAACATAAAAATAGTTTACTAATTAAAACTTTAGTTACTAGTCCAGAGAAGACTATATGATCCTTCCAACAGATTCAGCAAAATATATTTAATAAAATTCAAAAAATATTCATGATTAAAAGAAAGCTTGGGGCGCCTGGGTGGCTCAGTCGTTAAGCATCTGCCTTCGGCTCTGGTCATGATGCCAAGGTCCTAGGATCGAGCCCTGCATCGGGCTCCCTGCTCGGTGGGAAGCCTACTTCTCCCTCTCCCACTCCCCCTGCTTGTGTTCCCTCTCCTGCTGTGTCTCTCTCTGTCAAATAAAAAATAAAATCTTTTTTTTTTTTAAAGAAAGCTTTCAGCAAGTGAAAACAGAAGAAAACTCCTTAACTTGATGAGTACGTTACTCTCAGGAGAAGAAAAACTCAAATCCTTAGGCTGAATGATGAAGCCAATGTATAAACCATGGTATTTATGATACACAAATTTATATAAATATATAAATAATAACATATATTTATATGTTTATGATACTATGCATGAAGCAGGAAATTCCAAAGCCCTTCTGTTGCTTCACGTGGAAACTTCCTAAGATTTGCACCTTGTGGTGATGTCGATTTAAATTCTACTTCCAAGGTAACAAATTACAAAGCCGGAACACTTGCTTAGAGCTGGGGACATTTAGGGTTACGGGTGATATTTCACCAGTATGGCAGCCATATCTGATGACGAAGTGACTTAATACATTCCTTTGTGTGACGATTTCCACGTATGGTTTTTATAGAAACAGGAAACAACAGGATTATTTATTTGCGCACTATTCTCCACGTTCAATAGGAGAGTAAGACTGATGAATTTGTTAATATTCTCACCATCTCACTTTCGAAGGAGCTTTATGATGCAAGAATACTGCTTCCTCCCCCCTCCCACCCCCCAGCAGGGCCTTCGGGATTGAAGAAACATTTTCTTCTTCTTCCTGACATTTCTTTCAATCGTGGTTAGAAAGGTGTTTGGTTTCAAGGTTAAACATGGGAAATCCCTTAGGTGCACTTCGAGAAAGGAGTCATCAAAGTACTTAAAATACCCAATGGGGGGAAAGGGGGAATGGAAAGAATTATAACAAGAAGAACATGACATTTCCATCACCTCCCAAAGTTTCCTCCTGCCCTCTTCATTGTTATTATTATTTGTGGTAAGAACACCTAACATAAGATCTACTCTCTTAGCAAATTTTATGTATGCAATATAGTACTGTTAGCTAGGTGGTGATGGTTTTGCGGGTGTATAACTTACCCTAAAACACATCCAGTTGTATATGTTAAATCTATACAACTTTTTACATAGCAATCATGCCTCAATAAAGTGGTGTTTTTTAAATTTTAATTTAATTTAAAAATTTTTTAAGGTTTTATTTATTTATTTATTTATTTGAGAGAGAGAGCTTGCACACGTGCTCGCCCGCAGGAGGAAGGAGGGAGGGGCAAAGGGAGAGGGAGAAGCAGGCTCCCTGTTCAGCAGGGAATCGATTTGGGGCTTGATCCCAGGACCAGGGGATCATGACCAGAGGTGTAGGCAGATGCTTAACCCACTGAGCCACCCAGGTGCCCCTAGTGGTGTTTTGTTGTTGTTGTTTAAAGAACAGTATGAAATGTGATAGTTTTCATCCAAAAGCATCAGCTACCAACATCCAAGAACAAACATACATAATGGTGAAATGTAAGCAACATTTTCCTTAGAGTTGACAACAAATATATGTTCAATTCATTCTTCTATACCATATTTCTGCTATTTAAAAAAAAACTCCAGCTTTGTTGAAGCATCATTGATGTTTAGTGAATTACACACATTTAATGTGTAAATTTGGTAAATTTTGACACATGTATGCACCCATGAAACTACCATCACAATCAAGACAATGAACATGTCCATTGCCCCTGGAAGGCTTCCTCCAGCTCTTGGGTATTCTCCCTCCTTCCCCTCCTTCCTGCCAGAGCCTGCCATCCCCCGGTGACCACCCATCTGCTTCTATTGCTATGGGTTTGCCACTCACTTTCAAGAATTTAATGCTAATAAAATAATACAATATGTATCTTTTGCATCTGCTTCTTTTACTCAAATAATCACCTTAATATGTTCCCATTTTGTATCATTGTATTATACTTCACACCTTTTGATTGCTGAGCATTCCATTGTATGGATGTACCAGTCTGCTAATCCTCTCACCTGTTGATGAATATTTGTACTGTTTCCAGGTCTGACCATTTCAACTAAAGCCACTGTGAACATTTGTATACATGTCTTTGCATAGACATATTGTGTTCATTTCTCTTGCTGAAATCCTCGGGAGTGGAATGACAGGATCCTAGGTTAGGTGCACATTTAACTCTAGGAATGGCCAAACTATTTTCCATCGCGCTTATACCCCTTTCACATTCCCCCATCCCCAGCAGCATATGAGATTTCCAGTCGTACCACATCCTTGCCAACACTTGGTGTGGTCGATTTTGAAAATTTTAGACATTCTAATAGGTGGATACTGGTATCTCATTAGGGTTTTATTTTGTATTTCCCTGATCACTAACCATGTTGAACATCTTTCCATGTGTTTATTTGCATCCATGTATCTTCTTTGGTAAAGTATCTGTTCAAAGATTTGGTCTAATATTATTATTGTTTGTTTTTAATTTTTTTAAGATTTTATTTATTTATTTGACAGAGAGAAACAGCGAGAGAGGGAACACAAGCAGGGGGAGTGGGAGGGGGTGAAGCAGGCTTCCTGCCGAGTGTGGAGCCTGATGCGGGGTCCTGGGATCGAGCTGAAGGCAGATGCTTAACGACTGAGCCACTAACCCTAACCCTAACCCTAACCCTAACCCTAACCCTAACCCTAACCCTAACCCAGTTTATTGACACACAGTGTTACATTAGTTTCAGATGAACAACATAGTGAGTCCACAGCTCTATACGTTGTGCTGTGCTCAACACAAGGGGAACTACCACCTGTCCCCATACACCACTGACTATATTCCCAATGCTGTGCCTTCCATCCCCATGACTTACTCATGACTCCTTCCATAACTGGAAGCCTGTACCTCCCATTCCCCTTCACCCATTTTGCCCATCCCCCACCCCATCCTCTTTGGCAACCACCGGTTCTCGTGTTCATGTCTGTTTCTGCTTTTTTGTGTGTTTGTTTTGTTTTATAGATTCCACATATAAGTGAGATCGTATAATATTTGTCTTTCTTTGTCTGACTCTTCATTTAGCATCATACCCCCTCAGTCCATCCATGTTGTCTCAAATGGCAAGCTCTCATTTTTTTTATGGCTGAGTGATATTCCATTTTTCTTGTTTGTTTTCTTATTATATATCCTGGATGCAAGTCTTTTAAAAAATCAGGTATGTAATTTGCAAATATTTTCTCAGCCTCTTTTCATTCTTTTACCAATCTCTTCTAAAAATAACTTTATTGGGATATGATTTCTATATTATAAAAATTCACCCATTCTGAGTAAAGAATCAAACATTTTAAGAAAATTTACAGAATTGTGCAATAATCACCACCATACAATTTTAGAATATTTCATCACCAAGAAAGATTCTTTTGTAGGCACTTCCTGGTCCCACCTCTAGCCCCAAGCAACCACTGGCCTACTCTCTGACTCTATAGACTTGCTTTTTTTTCAGCAATTTCATATAAATGAAGTCTTACAGAATGTGGTATTTGCATCTGTCTTCACTTAGCACAATGTCTTTGAGGTTCATTCATGATGCTGCTGGTATTAGTAGTTCATTCCTTTTTATTTCTGAGATATCCATTCATCAGTTGATGGGCAGTTGGGTCTTTCAAGTTTTGGGCTCTTACAAATGATGCCACAATGAACATTCGTGTACAAGTCTTTATCCACATATCTATTTTATTTTTCCTGGGTAGATGCCTAGGAGTGGGATTGTGGTGTCTCATGTAAAATTTGTTTTTAAATCTTTGAGGATCTGCCAAACTTTCTTCAGAAGTGGCCACATCATTTTACATACCCACCACTACTGTTTTCACATTCTTGCCAATACTTGTTGGTATCTGCATTTGGTATTATTTCTATCCTAGTGGGTGTGAAATAGTATCTCGTGGTTTGAATTTTATTTCTTTGATTGTTAGTGATGTTGAGCATCTTTCCATGTGTTGATTGGCCATCTGCATATCTGTTTTCTTTGGTAAAATTTCTACCCAAATATTTGGTACACATTTAAATTTCAGCCATTATTTTTTAAGACTTATTTATTTATTTGTTGGGGGGAGTGTGCACACACAGAGGGAGGAGGGGCAAAGGGAAAGGGAGAGAGAGAATCTTAAGCAGAACTCCTGCTGACTGCAGAGCCCAACGTGGGGCTTGATCCCATGACCCTGAGATCACCACCCAAGCTGAAATCAAGGGCTGGATGCCCAACCGTCTAAGCCAACCCAGGTGCCCCTCTGCATCACTTTTGATTAATAGATTATATTTTCTTGCATATTTGTATGGTTGGTAATTTTTGATTGAATGCCAAATTTTAACTTCACTTTGCTATGCATTAGATATTCTTTATTCTTATGACTACTTGTAAGCTTTGTTCTTGCCTGCAATTATATTAGTTGAAACATTTTTGATCCTTTGGGGTCTTGCATTTAAGCTTTGTTAGGTGGGATCAGAACAGCATTTAGTCTAGGGCTAATTTTACCCCACTGCTGAGGCAAAGCCTTCCTAGTTCTCAAACCAGTGCACTGTAAATTATGAGGTTTTCCACTATGACTGGTGGGGAGAGGCATTATTATTTCCTGGCCTTGTGTGATTCCTGAGTCTTTACACTTTAATCATTTATGGTGGTTCTTTACTTAACCTCAGGGATTTATCTCACATTCTTTTTTTTTTTTTTAATTCCAGTTCAGTTAGCATACAATGTTATTTTAGTTTCAAGTGTACAATATAGTGATTCAACACTTCTATCCAACACCCGGTGCTCATCAGGACAGGTGCACTCCTTAATCCCCATCGCCTATTTCACCCATCGCCCACCCCCCCCCCGCCTCTGGTGACCATCACTTTGTTCTCTAGAGTTAAGAGTCCATCTCTTTTTTTTTTTTGAGCTTCCATTTATTTATTTATTTATTTATTTAATTTTTTAAATAATTTTTTATTGTTATGTTAATCACCATACATTACATCATTAGTTTGTGATGTAGTGTTCCACGATTCATTGTTTGTGCATAACACCCAGTGCTCCATGCAGAATGCGCCCTCTTTAATACTCATCACCAGGCTAACCCATCCCCCCACCCTCCTCCCCTCTAGAACCCTCAGTTTGAAGAGTCCATCTCTTTGTCTCTCTCTCTTTTTCCCTTTGCTTGTTTGTTTTGTTTCTTAAATTCCACATATGAGCAAGATCATATGGCATTTGTCTTTCTCTGACTGGTTTCTTTCACTTCCCATTATCCATCCATGTAGTTGCAAATGACAAGATCCCATTCTTGAGTTGATCAGTGTTCAGCTAAGGACTCAACGGGGACCTTCTGCAGATCCCCGAAGAGCTGTCTCTCTGAATAGTTTTCTCCTCTCTGGCATTCTGTCCTGTGAACTCCAGCCATCTTGGCCTTTCTGGAATTTCAGCCTGATCTCCTTACCTCAGGTGGACCTCACTCTGCCTGGGGTCATCCTCCCTGTGCCAGAAACTTTCTCTGGGTGGTAATCTGGGGCGTTCACTGACCCTCTTTGCCTCATACCCAATATCTTGAGAACCGTTATTTCATAATTTTTTTAAATAACTTTTTTTGATATTTCAAATGAGAAGGTAGATCCAGTTCCTGTAACTCCATCTTGGCCAGAAAAGGAGGTACTTCTTTTCAGTATTGAACTGAGGGCACAGCGGTAACGTGATAAGACACACACACTCAGACTCGCACACATGCCCACAAAGAAATAAAAGCTGTAATGATTTTAAAGAAAGAAACAAGGCTGTCAATATTCACAGTTGGTATGACTGTGTAGAAACATTCTACAGGATATACAGTCATATTAATAACAAATACAAGAGTTCATCAAGTTCTGGATACAAGATCAATACATAGAAAAAAATCGATTGCCTTCTTAAACACCTGCCAGAAACAATTAAAAACAGCAATTTAAGAGATTCAATGTACCATAACAACAAAACCCCTAAATTAATTAGAAGTATATCTAGCGGCGGATGTATATAAACTTTATGTAGAAAAATAAAGTATCTTACTGAAAAACATATGAGAAGACCTGAAGAAATGGGAAACTCATGTTGTGTTCATGGATCAGAAAATCTCAGTTAAGATGTCAGTTCTTCACAGGTTTAGCTATAAATTTATGTAATTGCTATGTAAATATTAAAATGCTTAGTATTAATATTATGATCTTGGCGGAACTTCACAATAAGGTCTATAAAACTCATTTGGAAAAGGGCAGGCCAAGAATATCTAAGACAATTTTGAAGAAGAAAAATAGAACATTTCCTTCCTTGGCATCAAGATTTACTGTAAAGTTACTGTGTCAGTAAGGGTCTTGTTAAGAGCGAGATACCACACCAGTTGCTATAACAGAGTTTCATATAAAGAACTGTCAACTGGGTATAAAATTGATTCGGTAAATAAAAGGCTGTAAAGGACACAAAACTACCACAGAGACAGCTACAGGAGTTAACTGCTAACTCAGGAACAAAGGACAAAGGGGAATTATTGAAAGTCAATGCTGAGAGGAGGACCCCACATGACTGCCTCTGAGTTCCAAGGAAGGAGCACCGCTCATTGGTGCTGGTGTCCTGGAGGGGGTGCGGTGAGGCTGGTTCTCAAGTGTGGGGGGATCTACCAACTGTTAAGCCACTGCTACCGGAAAGAACCACCGCTCCCGGGCTGATCACCACAGGGACCGCAGGCAGACAGAAGGAGCAAGCCTCTTATTCTTCTCCCAGCTTCTCAGTCTGAGAGCCCACTATTGATGCCTGACAGAAGTAACTGGCAAAACAGAATTGGGGGTCATGGAGTCCCACCTAACATCACAAAGCATGGTGTGGAAGTCTGGAGCTGAGACACAGAAACTTAGTAGCTGGGAAAGTCACACAATGAAAACTGTGGTATGGGTGTGGGAACCAACCCAGAGTTAGAACAATGTTATAAGACCATCTAGACACAGACCTTCCTGTAATTGGGGAATTTGGTATATGAAATGATAAAATAGGAACTCTCCATATGGAAACGGATTCAAATTCGATGCCTAACTTTATGGAAAAAATTCCAGATGTAGTCAAATTATATATATGAAAAGCATAACATAAATAAAACCTTTAGAAGAAAGCCCACGAGAATCTTTTTATGAGATTCAGTGGGAAAAATTTCTCAAATAGAACAGGAAAAACCTAAGTCACAAAGGAGAATACTGATAGACACCATTAAATTAAAACTTCCATATGACGAAATACATATTAAACCTTGGGAACAAACAGTCTGAGGGAAGGTGCTTGCCAATCATATAATTAGTAAAGGATTAGCATGTAGGATGTATTAAGAACCCTCAGAAATCATTAAGAAACAACCCAATAATGAGAAAGTATGTGAAAAAGCAATTAGAAGGAAAAGAAAACCTGATATCCAATAAACTATAAGAATATTCTCAATGCCACTAATGTGTCTATTCAAAATGTAACAGAGAAATACCAGTTTGTACTTGTCAGACTGACAAAATCAATAAATCTGGCAACACAGGTATTGGTGAAGATATGGAGAAGTGGAAATTCACCTTTCTGGTGGGAGTATAAATTGGTAAAGCCACTTTGGACAGCAATTTGGCATTACCTGGTGAAGTCAAGGCTCTTGTGCTCATTACCTACCAATTCCATTTCTATGTGTGCTGGAAAAACTCTCCTATATGTGCCCAAGGAGAACTATACAAAGATGCTTATTATAGTAGTTTGTCATTGCAAGAATGTAAAAACAACCAATATTCTCTCAGTTGGGGAATGGTAAATAAATTATAGTTTATTCGCAACAGGATATGATATTACAATTTAAATGAATGAACCAGATCCATATGTATCAATATAGATAAATTAAGAAAACCAAGTTGGAGGAGAGAGCAAGTTTTAAAAGGATACTACCTGTAAAATTTAAAACACACAAACATTAAAAAAATATATGTATGTATATGCACACACATACATAGATAATATAGTTTATGCATATACACAAAGATGGAATGAATGTAAACTTAGTCGTAGTTTATTCATACCAATCTGATATTGAAGGTACTTCTTGGGGAGGATGGAAATACAGAGAAGAATGTGGGGTATTAATGAGGACATGTTTACCAGTGCCTCTAACATTTTGTTTCTTTAAAAAGAGTTTTAAAGCAATCTGGTGAAATGTTAACATCTGTTTAACCTTGGAAAAGATCACATAGGTGTCTGACACATTCTTTTCTGTACATTTGCAATGTTACATAACTAGACAAAGGGCAAGATTGATTGAGATGATGCATGCAAAAACACTGAGGTCACACTGCGTTATCAACATTTTAATTGTTAAACTGAGTGTCCAAGGCCATTTGCAAAAGATCATGGCCTTTGGATGCAGAGGAAGCTACAGGTCACTTCTGGGGTTGGTCATGCTGGCTGAAAAGAGAGGCTCTACTCCAGCCTTTCTGAAAACCGTGTCTCACCTCATCCCTCCCCTGGTTCATGGCACTCATTTAGGACAGTGTTGGCATTTCATAGCTGCAGAAAGTAAAGCTCAGAGAAGAGTAGTAATTGGCACACAGGGACTCAACCAAATAGTGTTTCTTCTGGGGCTGGGATCCTTTTAAAATTCAATTCTCCATCGGCTTTCTGGCCCAGGACACACCACACAAGATGGAGCAGTGCTAGTGGAATCAGCCACATGTGAGTTTGAACTTTAGATCATCCTCCCTCTCGGAGTCTCGGTTTTCTCAAGAACAACAGATATATTGCGAAGATAAAAGCTAGTTCATGAGCGTACTGCAGAGCTTTGTGGGTTAGCATATCACATGACTCCTGGCTTAGAGAGAAACTCAGTCACTCCGGGTCCTCTGATTCACCCTCCTCTGCGGAGTGGGCTACCCAGGGGGTATCTACTCCCCTTTCTTCACCAGAAACATTCAACTCTCCTCACTCACCCTCTGTCCTCCAGTTGAGAAAACCTCACTCGGGCTCCAGAACTGAACCTGACACCTAGAGCTCCAAACTGCATCAATGAATCGGCCCCAGACCTTTTGCAGAAGCTATTGGGAAAGAGAAACAGTCTTCTCATTAGGGTTGCTGAACTCTGGGTTGTTGGCTGCTTTGCCCTCCTGAGAGTAGATTCTGCTAGAGAGTGAAGACAACACAAGAGAAAGAGATACAAGAGACAGGAAGATAGAGTTCTGATGACATTGTTAAAGCTCCTGGATCCAGCCACACCTGAAACTTGCATGAACCTTTCAGTTATATGAGCTAGTCCCCCTTCTCCTCCCTTGCTTCCTTTTTTTCCTATTTTTGTTTGTTTGTTTTAGCTTGTTTGAGTGGGGTGTCTACAACTTAACAACCAAAAGAGTTAAAATCCTTGGTGTTTCAAGGTTTTAGTCAAATCATTGACACTAAACTGGTGATGAGGACACCCACAGTTCTACAACCTGGTTCATTTTATTCCAGATTAACATCCCCACCTGCCCAACTGTTTCCTATAAAGCAGTCATCCAACATCTTCAAGTACCTGGGTACTGAGAGTCAGTGCCTAATTCTCTGGCTGTGACATAAGCCTCTTTCATGCAAAGTGTTTAAGAAGACACAGAGCAAATTCTTCCCTATGATTCTTAAAGCATGAGGGACGTAGGTGGCGATGCAGCCTCATTAAGCCCTGATCCAGGCAAGCACCTGCAGAGTCTTCCAGCTGCCTGGATGAGGCAGCCTGATGGATGGTGGGGCTCTTGGGGTTCTGCAAGACATTTTGGCAGCTGGAACACACAGGCAGAGAAGAATGACTTGCCAGACTGCATGGTTTCCAGATCCTTTTGGCTATAGGTGCAGATTCCAGTCTTCAAACCAGCTTCATTCCATCCCCTTGCCTGGCCCAACCAAGAAAGAGGCAGCTTTTCTAAGGTGGAGGGGAAGCATAGAATCATTTTGTTGTCATAGCCAGGTGATCCTGCATACCTCTACCTGCAGCCTTTCTATGGTGGATCATGGTTAAGGCACAGGCTTTGGAGTCAGAAAAACCTGGGTCCCAATAATAATCCTTTTACCACACAGAAGCCATGTGATCCCACCTCTCAGAGCCTCTGTTGCTTTATCTATAAAATGTGGCCAATGCGTAATACCCTCTAGTTCCATCCACATTGTTGCAAATGGCAAGATTTCGGGTTTTTTTTTTTTGATGGCTGCATAATTGTATATATATATACCACATCTTCTTTATCCATTCATCTGTTGGTGGACATTTTGGCTCTTTCCATAGTTTGGCTATTGTGTACATTGCTTCTATAAACATTGGGGTGCATGTACCCCGTCAGATCACTACATTTGTATCTTTGGGGTAAATACCCAATAGTGCAATTGCTGGGTTGTACGGAGTGGTGGGGGGTGGGAGGGTTGGGGTGGCTGGGTGATAGACACTGGGGAGGGTATGTGCTATGGCGAGTGCTGTGAATTGTGTAAGACTGATGAATCACAGACCTGTACCTCTGAAACAAATAATACATTATATGTTAAAAAAAAAAGAAGATAGTAGGAAGGGAAAAATGAAGGGGGGGGAAATTGGAGGGGGAGATGAACCATGAGAGACTATAGACTCTGAGAAACAAACTGAGGGTTCTAGAGGGGAGGGAGGTGGGGGGATGGGTTAGCCTGGTGATGGATATTAAAGAGGGCACATATTAAATGGAGCACTGGGTGTTATATGCAAACATTGACTCATGGAACACTACATCAAAAACAAATGCTGTAATGTATGGTGATTAACATAACATAATAAAATTAAATTAAAAAAAATACAAACAAAAAATGCGGCCAATGCGAGTATCTACCTCCTAGGGATGTAGTGAGGGTCAAAGAAAGTCACATGGTAGAGTACTTAGCACACGGCCTGGCCTGCCTTGAATACTAAATGTGTTCATCATCATTAGAAGTGACTACAGTGCTCCCTGTCTGTCTGTCCCCAAGGATCACTAGTAAGACCCTTGATTTAGGGGTAGGGCTGGTGGGAGGAGGGCAAGAGTGGAGGATACAAGTCCCACTTGAAGCCAAGCCATTGGGGGGCTCTCAGAGATGCAGCCGGTGTCCCCCAGGTGAGGGTGAGGGATCCCAGGGACCCAGCCAGGGACAGAAGTGTCCCCTCAGGATTGACATTCACTCTCTCCATCTGTGACACAGCAGGCCCAGGGGGCCAATGGCCCCTCTTCCACAGAAGGCCCCTCGGCCAGCCCCCTCCAGGGCCCTATCCCTCCACTGCCCGCCCTGACAGAGCCGTTTGTCACTGTCACCAGCAGACAAATAGCCCCGGCAGCCAAAGGCACAAGAGCAGGTCTGCAGTCAATGTCCCCAGAAATCCAGTCTCTGCTTGGCCCAGGCTAGTTCAGCTGGGGGAGGTAGGAGCCGGGCTCTGGGGGTTCAGGGAGCAAGAAAGGAGGTCCCAGTTAGGCAGTGGGTATAAATCTCATCTCACAATCACAGTGATGTAAGAAATAGAGTTTAAATAATCATGTCACTGAGCTTGACTCAGAAGGTAGAAGTGGAACATCAGGCGGATGGGTGTTCTCTCATCCCCTAAGGTCTTGTCTGAGTCTGGAGGTAACAAGACCTCCGTGAGGGTCAGTGGGAAGTGGGGGCAGAGGAGGGAGCTCTGTTCTTGGTGTTGCCATCTGTGTGCTCTCTGTGGTCCCATCTGGTCTTCTCTTCCCTCCATACAGGTCACCACTGTGTCTGCCTTCCTACCACTCCGGTAGTCTGCACACTTCCACGCCACCTTCTCTCTGTCTAGGGCTCATGGGGACATCCTGTGGTTCTCATTCCATGCAGGGGCTCGGGGCCCCCTTCCTTCACAGACTGCACAACAGATCGATTTTCTGCTCCCCCTCTGGCTTGGAGCAGGGAGCTCTGGGTTCCTGCCACATTCAGAGACTTTCATCCAGGGATGAGGTTCTCTCTTCTTGGGAGTCCCCACAGCGGGACATGGGGTTCTGCAATTCTCTGCCACCATTACTCTGAACTTGGCCTTGGGGAGACAGCACATGCCTCCTTCTCATTCACTCCCCAAAGTCAAAGTCTCTTGCCCTCGAATTCTCCTTCTTCCCGCAAGCCTGGCAAGTGTTTATTTAATCTGGGAGTGTGTCTTTTTATGTTTCTGAGATGCTTACCTTACTATACTTTCACCTATGGTCTTTTGACTCTTTGGTCTTTGTGCTCCGAGTTGTCGGGGCTGAGACATCTCATCTCTGGGGCCGAATATTGGCCACCCTAGATGTTCTGTGAATGGAGGAAACGTCACGGGGCAACCGGCATTTCTAGGAATGAAAAAAAGGTACCCATTGATTAGTATATCAAAGTGTTATTCCCCCAGAGCCTGAAATAGGCTTTGGCACGTACATAAGAAACTTTGTATTTAGGTCCAGGCAGATGGTTTTCTTTGGAGATCAGTTCTTGGATCACAGTTTGGATTTCTGGGTAAGGAGGATGGGAAATTTTATCTTAAAATGATGTGATTATATAGTGTTGCATCCCCATTTCCCCCAAGGGGTCTCAGGCGCCCCCAGTGTGGTGGGGGAGGTGGGGGCAGCACAGTTTTTGAAGCACAATTATGGCCAAAGGTCCACTGCAGTAGGAAGTGAGAGGCCTGCGGTCAAAGTGTGTCGCCAATTCGCTGGGTGCCTTGGGTGCATCATCACTGTCTTTGGGCTTTATTTTCATTGTGCCCAAGAGAAAGGAAGTTGTAACTGTCACCCCCTGGGGCTGTCATGTGGATGCAGAGAGGGGAGCTGTGAGCAGACCATTAACGTGCAAGCACAAGGAACAGTAACAGAATCTGAGGGGGTGAATGTCAAAGTCAACAGGTAGATATTATGGCAAGAAAGTGAAGCTCCCAGGAGTTTTCTTGGATCAGGCAAGGGTGTGAATGTTAGGAAGTCACACTCCACGTTTAACTCCCAAATACCAAATCCGTGACCTTGGGCGAGGGACTTAGTTACTTTTAATATCTCATTTCTTCCACCTATAAACTGGCATTTGTCCTAGGGTTTGGTTTCTGGAGATATTATGAAAATCAAATGAAATGATGCACATAAGTAGGAACATGTAGTAGGTGTTCAAAAAATGCAAATGATTACGGTCAGGCAGGCAATGCCTCTTGGTCTTCAAGGGTTCAGCCCCTGGGAGTGCAGTTTTCTATATGAAAACTTTCACCCTGTGAATAAAGTGCTACATACTTTCTGGCCTTAGATCCTTTACCTGTTTTTTGCTCTGCAGAATCTGTTTTTCCAGCTCCCTGAATATTAGCCTGTTTGCCTCCCCGCTGCCCTTGAACCTGGCACGTATGGGCCACCTCCTCTCTGTGCCTCTCCTCCAGCCTCCTGGTTGTGCCTGCACGTCCCAGCTGCCCTCCCCACTTCTCTGGGGCTCTGCTACTTTCCTCGGGTGAGATTTTAGCGGAGCAGGGGCTGCATCTCCCAATTTCCTGTGCGCCTACCTCTGAACGTTTCTCCCTGGAAAGACCAAATGTATCTGCTGGGAATCCCCAGCCGCGGGGGTACAATTCTACCCACTGTGCTCGTGGCTGCCCTCCATGGTTTTTAAACACCCGCCTGTCTGGCCCTTTTCTATTCAGTACCTTTGGCAGAGACTGGAAGAAGATTCCTCGAACTCAGTTCTTCCTGGGAGCATTGCTGGATTACATTTTCCCTGCCTCCCCGGCAGGTGGCCAGGTGACTGAGCTGCCCAGTGGAATGCACACGTCCAGACCTAGCCCCCTTGGGGCTTATTTTTCTAGCTAAACTTCTTCAACCTTTAGCCCTTTTGAGGGCAGGTTAGTCATACACTCCTCTCATTTTGAGCTCTTTGTGTGAGCTTCCCAGTTAGAACAGCGCACTGTATTTCTGGTTATGTATCCGTTTCTCTTACCAGAACGTGAGCTCAGAGGGGAAAAGGACTAGTATTCATTTGACAGGTACTCTATACATATGGATGGACACAGTAAGTAAGGGGGAGGTGGGAGTCTGTCTGTCCAGATGCAGTTCAGCCAAAGTATTGGCCGTAAGGCGGGCGGTGAGGTCACATGGCATGTTTCTCCTACCTCGGAAGGCAACGGATAGGGTATAGAAGAGGGGGAACATTTATTCCTGGTGGCCCCAGAGGTCAGAACCAGGACCTGTGCCTGGATGTGGGGTTAAAGAAGACACTTTGCCCTGTTCACCGAAATACCTTAAACCAAAATTATATTATGGACCTGCCATCAAGGTACAAAAAATGTGGGCATTTTGTCATATTTGCTCAGGCTTCTCTGTTAAAGAAATAAATGTTGCAGGGAGAGTTCACAATGCACCTCCTTCAGCCCTCCCCCTGGCCCTTCTCAGACATCACCCCTGCTCTGAGGTTGCAGTATATCCACCCCATGCAGGGTTTTATACCTTTTCTAAACACGAGATACCTTATATTAAAGTGAGTATTCACATATATTAAACATATATAAATTAATATATGCGTGTATATAGTATCATATTGTATATATCAATACTGTGTTTTTGAGACTTCATTTAGTTGCACGTAGACCCTAATGAATTTATTGGAATTACTGAAAACTTCCACTACTGCACGGATAAACCAATTTGCTATCTGCGTGCCTACTTAGAGATATTTGTTTTTGTTTTTAGCTATGATAACCAGTTCTAAAAAAGAATGTCCTTGTTTGAGCTTCATGGTGTACCCCCAAAGAACACATGCTAATCACAGAGCTGGCTGCTTCCAGAGGTTAAGGGCTTCTAGTCCCTGACATTGGTCATGGAGAAGATTAGCAAGGAATGCTATAAAGGGGCTTCCTTTACTGGTTTTTAAATTGAATCTGATGCTATGCAAATTCCCTTCCAACCCTGAAGCTCAAGGCTTTCATGAGTTTATTAAATTCGCACGTGATACAGTTTTCTTTGAATTCTGGGGTCACAGGGCAAGTGCAACAGAAGCTAATCGTGGCAGGCAGCAATGATTAGAAAAGTCTTTAGAGATGATTGATTGCACCCCAGCTATCGGTGGGTGTCCTCATGCAGGAATTAGAATGTGCTGGAACTGCCATTATGCTAAACACTGTTCATTAAGTCATTCAACAAATGTTTATTGAGCACCTGTTATGTGCCAGGCACTGTTTGAAGCATTAGGTGTATGTGGTGGAAACAAGTCTCTCCTGGAGTTTATGCAGATAAATGTGTACTATAATGCCAGGTGGTGTTATGGGCTGAATCGGGTCCCCCCCAGAATTCGTATGTTGGAGCCCTAACCCCTAGCAGCTCAGAACGTGACTGTCTTCAGAGAGAAGATCTTTAAAAGGGTGAATTAAGTGAAAATAGAGCCATTAGGATGGGCCTTAATCCAGTCTCACTGGTGTCCTCATGAGAAGAGGACATTTGGGTACCCAGAGAGAAACTGGGGGGGCACAGGTGCACAGGGAACCAGGTCAGGACACAGCCAGAGGGTGGCCATCCGTGAGCCAAGGAGAGAAGCCTTGAAACATATTTCTATTATTGAAACCACCTAGTCTGTGGTCTTGTGTTCCAGCAGCCCGAATAAACTAAAACAAGAGCTATGGAGAAAGATAAAGCAAGGAAATGGGATGGAGAATATGGGGCTTGTGGTTTTATTATGGTCCAGAAAACACTGCTGTCTGAAATACCCATTAGATTTACCTCTACTTGACAAATGAGACCATTTCAGCTCAGAGAGGTTAAGTGACTTCCACAAAGCCACACAGCGGGGAAACAAACAGAGATTCAAACTTTTGGGGCTTTTAAATCTAAATTACTCTTGGTTCTCACAATGCTGCTCTGCTCCTATTTTTTATTTTAAGGAAAACTAGCATAAAGATGATGCTTTACATTATTTTCATGTATACTCTCACGTTTGCTCCTCCAGCAAATCATGCAGGGAGATGGGCTGCCTCCTCCTTCTCTTCCTTATCATCTGTTTACTGTGGCCCAAAGAAGTTAAATGACTGGCCTGATCTCACCGCCGCCTAGTCAAAGAACAGAGCTAGAACCTAATTCTACTCCACTGATCTTTTCATTCTCTAGGAGAAAATGTTTCCTCTTCAGACAAAGCCTTGATCAGTTCTTGAAATCTACAAGGAGCTACAGCCTTGTTTATACTGTCCTGAGAGAAATTCCCGCCAGACTCCGCAGTGAGCTGCTGGGCCATCAGAGTCAGTACATTAAACTCGTTTCTCAGAGGTACCAGCCCCACCCCCACCCCCATCTACCAACACCACCCTCTTCCCGGCTGGGGACAAGACCCTGCACGGACCATCAAGCCTCCTGCCACTGGATAAATCAACCTAACTGTGGAGAGTTAATTTGTCTGACTATAAAGTGCATTCAATAAGTGTAAAACAAAACTAATTGGTTCTCTTCCATACAAATTTAATCATACCATAAAATGTGATCAATGCAAATAAAAACCATTGAATAGGTTAAATGTCAAGGATCCATAAAGGGGAAAAAATGGTCCATGTGTATAATCGGAGGAATCGAAATCTAGACGCGTGGTCACCTGTGCATTAATCATCTCGCATGCCAGAATTGACAATAGCTGGCATGTGCCAGAGAGACACGGAAAATGTCCTTCTTTTGTGCCAATTGTGTGGAGGAGATAATTTCCTCATTGATTTTGGGGTGCATGCATTATCAGCTAATACATTTTGGATAATGTTCATTGGATGCTTGCTTTGTGCATCTGTAGCCCACACTTTGCCTGCAGGCACTGCCCAAATTTTCTCTGGGCTGGGCCTGACTATTCTCGCTGTAGATAAAGAGTCTGGGTTTCTGGAATGTACTTCCCAAAGGCTTAGGTGTTGCAGAAGGAGGGAGGTGTGGAGGCCTCTTACTTTCTTTTTTTTTAAATTTTTTAATTGTTATGTTAATCACCACACATTACATCATTACTTTTTGATGTAGTGTTCCATGATTCATTGTTTGTGCATGACACCCAGTGCTCCACGCAGAATGTGCCCCCTTTAATACCCATCACAAGGCTAACCCATCCCTCCACTGCCCTCCCCTCTAGAACCCTCAGTTTGTTTTTCAGAGACCATCGCCTCTCATGGTTCGTCTCCCCCTCCGACTTACTCCCCTTCATTCTTCCCCTCCTGCTATCTTCTTCTTCTTTTTTTCCTTAACATATATTGCATTATTTGTTTCAGAAGTACAGATCTGTGATTCAACAGTCTTGCACAATTCACAGCGCTCACCATAGCACATACCCTCCCCAATGTCTATCACCCAGCCACCCCATCCCTCCCACCCCCCACCACTCCAGGAACACTCAGTTTGTTTCCTGAGATTAAGAATTCCTCATATCAGTGAGGTCATGTGATACATGTCTTTCTCTGATTGACTTATTTCACTCAGCATAACACCCTCCAGTTCTATCCACGTTGTTGCAAATGGCAAGATCTCATTCCTTTGGATGGCTGCATAATATTCCATTGAGTATATATACCACCTCTTCTTTTTTGTTAAATTTTTTATTGTTATGTTAATCACCATACATTACATCATTAGTTTTTGATGTAGTGTTCCATGATTCATTGTTTGTGCATAACACCCAGTGCTCCACGCAGAATGTACCCTCTTTACTACACATCACCAGGCTAACCCATCCCCCGACCCCCCTCCCCTCTAGAACCCTCAGTTTGGTTTTCAGAGTTCATCGTCTCTCATGGTTCGTCTCCCCCTCCGACTTACTCCCCTTCAATCTTCCCCTCCTGCTATCTTCTTCTTTTCTTTTTTCTTAACATATGTTGCATTATTTGATTCAGAACTACAGGCTTGTGATTCAACACACTTACACAATTCACAGCGCTCACCATAGCACATACCCTAACCAATGTCTATCACCCAGCCACCCCATCCCTCCCACCCCCCACCACTCCAGCACATTCAGTTTGTTTCCTGAGATGAAGAATTCCTCATATCAGTGAGGTCATATGATACATGTCTTTCTCTGATGGACTTATTTCACTCAGCATAACACCCTCCAGTTCCATCCATGTTGTTGCAAATGGCAAAATCTCATTCCTTTTTATGGCTGCATAATATTCCATTGGGTATATAGACCACCTCTTCTTTATCCATTCATCTGTCGATGGATATCTTGGCTCTTTCCACAGTTTGGCTATCGTGGACATTGCTGCTATAAACATTGGGGTGCATGTACCCCTTCGGATCCCTACATTTGTATCTTTCTGGTAAATACCCAGTAGTGCAATTGCCGGATCATATGGTAGCTCTAATTTCAACTGTTTGAGGAACCTCCATACCGTTTTACAGAGGGGTTGCACCAGCTTGCATTCCCACCAACAGTGTAAGAGGGTTCCCCTTTTTCTGCATCCCTGCCAACATCTGTCGTTTCCTGACTTGTTAATTTTCACCATTCTCACTGGTGTGAGGTGGTATCTCACTGAGGTTTTGATTTGGATTTCCCTGATGCCGAGCGATGTGGAGCACTTTTTCATGTGTCTGTTGGCCATTTGGATGTCTTCTTTGGAAAATGTCTGTTCATGTCTTCTGCCCATTTCTGGATTGGATTATTTGTTCTTTGGGTGTTGAGTTTGATAAGTTCTTTATAGATTTTGGATACTAGCCCTTTATCTGATATGTCATTTGCAAATATTTTCTCCCATTCTGTCGGTTGTCTTTAGGTTTTGTGCACTGTTTCTTTTGCTGTGCAAAAGCTTTTTATCTTGATGAAATCCCAATAGTTCATTTTTGCCCTTGCTTCCCTTGCCTTTGGTGATGTTTCTAGGAAGAAGTTGCTGCAGCTGAGGTCAAAGAGGTTGCTACCTGTGTTCTGCTTTAGGATTTTGATGGACTCCTGTCTCACGTTTAGGTCTTTCAACCATTTGGAGTCGATTTTTGTGTGTGGTGTAAGGAAATGGTCCAGTTTCATTCTTCTGCATGTGGCTGTCCAATTTTCCCAACACCATTTGTTGAAGAGACTGTCTTGTTTCCATTGGACATTCTTTCCTGCTTTGTCAAAGATGAGTTGACCATGGAGTTGAGGGTCCATTTCTGGGCTCTCTATTCTGTTCCATTGATCGATGTGTCTGTTTTTGTGCCAGTACCATACTGTCTTGATGATGACAGCTTTGGAATAGAGCTGGAAGTCCGGAATTGTGATGCCGCCAGCTTTGCTTTGCTTTTTCAACATTCCTCTGGCTATTCAGGATCTCTTCTGGTTCCATACAAATTTAAGGATTATTTGTTCCATTTCTTTGAAAAAAGTGGATGGTATTTTGATGGGGATTGCATTGAATGTGTAGATTGCTCTAGGTAGCATTGACATCTTCACAATGTTCGTTCTTCCAGTCCATGAGCATGGAACGTTTTTCCATTTCTTTGTGTCTTCTTCAATTTCTTTCATGAGTATTTTATAGTTTTCTGAGTACAGATCCTTTGCCTCTTTAGTTAAATTTATTCCTAGGTGTCTTATGGTTTTGGGTGCAATTGTAAATGGGATCGACTCCTTGATTTGTCTCTCTTCTGTCTTGTTGTTGGTGTATAGGAATGCCACTGATTTCTGTGCATTGATTTTATAGCCTGCCACTTTACTGAATTCCTGTACGAGTTCTAGCAGTTTTGGGGTGGAGTGTTTTAGATTTTCCACATACAGTATCATATCATCTGCAAAGAGTGAGAGTTTGACTTCCTCTTTGCCGATTTGGATGCCTTTGATTTTGTTGTCTGATTGATGTGGCTAGGACTTCTACTACTATGTTGAATAGCTGTGGTGAGAGTGGACATCCCTGCCGCATTCCTGACCTTAGGG
>NW_027397149.1:2873239-2954369 GCF_003265705.2 Callorhinus ursinus
TTTTTGTGCCAATACCATACTGTCTTGATGATGACAGCTTTGTAATAGAGCTGGAAGTCCGGAATTGTGATGCCGCCAGCTTTGCTTTGCTTTTTCAACATTCCTCTGGCTATTCAGGATCTCTTCTGGTTCCATACAAATTTAAGGATTATTTGTTCCATTTCTTTGAAAAAAGTGGATGGTATTTTGATGGGGATTGCATTGAATGTGTAGATTGCTCTAGGTAGCATTGACATCTTCACAATGTTCGTTCTTCCAGTCCATGAGCATGGAACGTTTTTCCATTTCTTTGTGTCTTCTTCAATTTCTTTCATGAGTATTTTATAGTTTTCTGAGTACAGATCCTTTGCCTCTTTAGTTAAATTTATTCCTAGGTGTCTTATGGTTTTGGGTGCAATTGTAAATGGGATCGACTCCTTGATTTGTCTCTCTTCTGTCTTGTTGTTGGTGTATAGGAATGCCACTGATTTCTGTGCATTGATTTTATAGCCTGCCACTTTACTGAATTCCTGTACGAGTTCTAGCAGTTTTGGGGTGGAGTCTTTTGGATTTTCCACATACAGTATCATATCATCTGCAAAGAGTGAGAGTTTGACTTCCTCTTTGCCGATTTGGATGCCTTTGATTTTGTTGTCTGATTGCTGTGGCTAGGACTTCTACTACTATGTTGAATAGCTGTGGTGAGAGTGGACATCCCTGCCGCATTCCTGACCTTAGGGGAAAAGCTCTCAGCTTTTCCACATTGAGAATGATATTGGCTGTAGGTTTTTCGTAGATGGCTTTTATGATATTGAGGTATGTACCCTCTATCCCTATACTCTGAAGAGTTTTGATCAAGAAAGGATGGTGTACTTTGTCAAATGCTTTTTCTGCATCTGTTGAGAAGATCATATGATTCTTGTTCTTTCTTTTGTTAATGTATTGTATCATGTTGATTGATTTGCGGATGTTGAACCAACCTTGCATCCCAGGGATAAATCCCACTTGGTCATGGTGAATAATCGTTTTAATGTACTGTTGGATCCTTGGGTAGTATTTTGGTGAGAATTTTTGCATCCATGTTCATCAAAGATATTGGTCTGTAATTCTCCTTTTCATAGGGTCTTTGTCTGGTTTTGGGATCAAGGTAATGGTGGCCTCATAAAACGAGTTTGGAAGTTTCCCTTCCATTTCTATTTTTTGGAACAGTTTCAGGAGAATAGGTATTAATTCTTCTTTAAATGTCTGATAGAATTCCCCTGGGAAGCCATCTGGCCTTGGGCTTTTGTTTGTTGGGAGATTTTTGATGACTGCTTCCATTTCCTTAGTGGTTATAGGTCTGTTCAGGTTTTCTATTTCTTCCTGGTTCAATTTTGGTAGTTGATACATCTCTAGGAATGCACCCATTTCTTCCAGGTTATCTAATTTGCTGGCATAGAGTTGCTCATAATATGTTCTTATAATTGTTTGTATTTCTTTGGTGTTGGTTGTGATCTCTCCTCTTTCATTCATGATTTTGTTGATTTGGGTCATTTCTCTTTTCTTTTGGATCAGTCTGGCCAGGGGTTTATCAATCATGTTAATTCTTTCAAAGAACCAGCTCCTAGTTTCGTTGATCTGTTCTACTGTTCTTTTGGTTTCTATTTCATTGAGTTCTGCTCTGATCTTTATTATTTCTCTTCTCCTGCTGGGTTTAGGCTTTCTCCAGCTCCTTTAGGTGTAGGTTTAGGTTGTGTATTTGAGACCTTTCTTGTTTCTTGAGAAAGGCTTGTGTTGCTATATACTTTCCTCTCAGGACTGCCTTTGCTGTATCCCAAAGATTTTGAACAGTTCTGTTTTCATTTTCATTGGTTTCCATGAATTTTTTTAGTTCTTCTTTAATTTCCTGGTTGACCCATTCATTCTTTAGTAGGATGCTCTTTAGCCTCCATGTATTTGAGTTCTTTTTGACTCTCCTCTTGTGATTGAGTTCTAGGTTCAAAGCATTGTGGTCTGAAAATATGCAGGGAATGATCCCAATCTTTTGGTACCGGTTGAAACCTGATTTATGACCTAGGATGTGAGCAATTCTGGAGAATGTTCCATGGGCGCTAAAGAAGAATGTGTATTCCGTTGCTTTGGGATGGAATGTTCTGAATATGTCTGTAAAGTCCATTTGGTCCAGTGTGTCATTTAAAGTCTTTATTTCCCTGTTGATCTTTTGCTTAGATGATCTGTCCATTTCAGTGAGGGGGGTGTTAAAGTCCCCCAGTATTATTGTATTGTTGTCAATGTGTTTCTTTGCTTTTGTTATTAATTGCCTTATATAATGGATGCTCCCATATTCGGGGCATAGATATTTACAATTGTTAGATCTTCTTTTTGGATTGACACTTTAAGTAGGATATAGTGTCCTTCTTCATCTCTTATTACAGTCTTTGTTTTAAAATGTAATTTGTCTGATATAAGGATTGCCACCTCAGCTTTCTTTTGGTGTCCATGAGCATGGTAAATGGTTTTCTACCCCCTCACTTTCAATGTGGGGGTGTCTTTGGGTCTAAAATGAGTCTCTTGCCGACAGCATATCAATGGGTCTTGTTTTTTAATCCAGTCTGATAGCCTGTGTCTTTTGATTGGGGCATTTAGCCTATTTACATTCAGGTTAACTATTGAAAGATACGAATTTAGTGCCATTGTATTGCCTGTAAGGTGATTGTTACTGTATATTGTCTCTGTTCCTTTCTGATCTATGCTGCTTTTAGGCTCTCTGCTTAGAGGACCCCTTTCTATATTTCTTGGAGGGCTGGTTTCGTGTTTGCAAATTCCTTTAGTTTTTGTTTGTCCTGGAAGCTTTTTATCTCTCCTTCTATTTTCAATGACAGCCTAGCTGGATATAGTATTCTTGGCTGCATATTTTTCTCGTTTAGTGCTCTGAAGATATCATGCCCGTCCTTTCTGCCCTGCCAGGTCTCTGTGGATAGGTCTGTTTCCAATCTAATGTTTTTACCATTGTAGGTTACATATCTCTTCTCCCAAGCTGCTTTAAGGATTTTCTCTTTGTCTCTGAGACTCGTAATTTTTATATTAGATATCGGGGTGTTGACCTATTTTTATTGATTTTGAGAGGGGTTCTCTGTGCCGCCTGGATTTTGATGGCTGTTTCCTTCCCCACATTAGGGAATTTCTCTGCTATTATTTGCTCCAATATACCTTCTGCCCCTCTCTCTCTTTCTTCTTCTTCTGGGATCCCAGTTATTCTAATGTTGTTTCGTCTTATTGTATCGCTTATCTCTCCAATTCTGCCCTCGTGTTCCTGTAGTTGTTTCTCTCTCTTTTTCTCAGCCTCTTTATTTTCCATCATTTGGTCTTCTATATCGCTGATTCTCTCTTCTGCCTCATTTATCCTAGCAATTAGTGCCCCCATTTTTGATTGCACCTCATTAATAGACTTTTTGATTTCGACTTGGTTAGATTTTAGTTCTTTTATTTTTCCAGAAAGGGTTTCTTTAATAACTTCCATGCTCTTTTCAAGCCCAGGTAGTATCTTTAAAGTTGATTCTGAACTCTAGGTCCGACATTGTAGTGATGTCCATATTCAGTAGGTCCCTGGTAGATGGTATTACCTCCTGTTCTTTTTGCTGAGGTGATTTTTTTCATCTTGTCATTTTGTTCAGAGGAAAATAGATGAATGAGCTTACAAAATGCTAACAGGTTCACAACATCCCCAGAAATTATACTCTATACAAATCAGAAAAGACCTGAAACCAGGGGAAAAGAAAGGGAAAGAAAGAAAAAAGAAAGAGAAAGGAAAACAAACAAACAAAAAAAAAACAAAAAGAAAAAGATAAAAACAAAAACAGATCAATACAAAAAAAAACAGAATATGATCAAATATGATCAGGCTAGTGCATAGATCAGTGCCTCACACTAGATTTTGGGCGTATTTTGGTCTGTTAGAAAAAATTGCCTCCTAAAATTTTAATGGAAGAAAGACTTATATATGTATAAAAGAAAGGTTGATACAATGGAGGGATGGAAGATGACTGTAGAGATGAGAAGTATAAAAGATTTTATAAAAGGAATTGATAAGATAAGAAATTGTTTGAGAAAAGAAAGAAGAAGTTTTAAAGAAAAAGAAAAAAAAAGGGAGAGAATGTGATCTGGCACGAGACTAGAACAAAGCCATACACTATTGATTTAGGGTATATTTTGATCTGTTAGAAGAAACTGTATCTTAAAATTTTAAAGAGAGTACAACTTATATATATATGCCAAAAATAAGGGTAACTAATATGAAGGGATAAAACATGACTCTAAAAATGAAAAATAAAAAATGTTTTTTTAAAAAAGGGATTGATAAGATATTGTTTGAATTAGGGAAAAAGAAAAATTAAAAAATAAACAGTTAAAAAAATTAACTTTGAAAAACTAATGAATCATGGTAAAAAAAAGCCATGAATTCTATGTGCAGTATTCCCCTAGCGCTGGATTTCTGCCGTTCTCATTGATCAGTAAATTTGGTCTTGGCTTACTTGCTGTTCGTGCTGATCTTCTGGGGTAGGGGCCTGTTCCCGTGGTTCCCAAATGTCTTTGCCGGTGGCGGGATTGCCCCGCCCTTGTCAGTCCGGGCTAAGCAAGCTGCTTGGGTTTGCTCTCAGGAGCTTTTGTTCCCTGTAAGCTCTGGTACAGCTTTGGTGGACCAGGGTGAAAATGGTGGCCTCCCAATCTCCACCCAGAGGAGCTGAGAACTCGGGGCCCTGCTCCTCAGTACACCCCCAGACAAAAGCAGTCACTCCCGTCTCCCTGGTCTCCGGCCGCACTCCGTGCTCACCCGGCCTGTGACCGAGCGTTTCTATCTCTGGCACCCAACCCCGTGTGGAGTCTCCAAACCCAGCAGATCCCTGCAGTGCGCTCCCGCCCCGCTCCTCCCTGGGGAGGAAGGGGAGTCTCCCCAGCTCTGCCGCTTGTTGGGTGCCTGGTGGAGGAGCAGTGGCCAGACTGGGCTGTGGATCACAGTTTATGGCAACCCCGGGCTGAGAGGCCGCACCTCGGCTCCATCTCTGCAGTTGGCTTCCCCGCTCCGATACCTGGGAGCTCTGCCGCACTCAGGCACACCTGGTTTTTCTGTGACCCTGAGGGTCCTGAGACCACACTGTCCCGTGAGGGTTCCACTCCCACTTAGCCACTGGAGCGACGTCCCTCAGAGGAGCCAACTTCTAAAAGTTCCGATTTTGTGCTCTGCGGCTCTATCACTTGCCAGAAGCGGCCGACGGAGGCCCCCTCCCCCGCCGTCTATCCTCCCGAATATCGCCTAGGATTCACTTCTCCGCTCGTCCTACCTTCCAGTAAGTGGTCGCTTCTCTGTTCAGAGAGTTGTTGCTACTCTCTTCTTTGATCTCTTGTTGAGTTCGTAGGTGTTCAGAATGCTTTGATCCGTATTCAGCTGAATTCCTGAGACCAGACGAAATCTAGGTCTCCTACTCCTCCGCCATCTTGCTCTGCCCCTCCTATACCACATCTTCTTCTTCCATTCATCTGTTGATGGACATCTTGCCTCTTTCCACAGTTTGGCTATTGTGGACATTGCTGCTATAAACATTGGGGTGCACTTACCCCTTCCGATCCCTACATTTGTATCTTTGTGGTCAATACCCAGTAGTGCAATGGCTGGATCATATGGTAGCTCTATTTTCAAGTGTTTGAGGAATGTGGAGACCTCTTTCATGCACGATTTGTATGTGGGAGAAAAAGCTGGGTAGAATCTGGTGACTTCTAAAACATCAAATCCAATCTTTTGTTTTATTGTTACTCCTGATCAGAGGGGCAAATGGAGGCATTTACCCCATTTGCCTCTGTGGATTCTTGGTTTCTCTTTGACCCCAGCTAGAATCACTGGGCCTCCCCTGGAAGCTGAGCCAAGGGGAAGGACAACCTTTCAGCCAGTCTTACTGCCATAGAGTATGTGCTTGGTGAACCTCTCTCTCCAAACTCCAGCCTGGGGAGATGGTCCTGCTTCTGTTTCATATTCTAACCAAAACTCCACCAAGTTCATGCCAGAGCAGACTTTCCGCTGGAACCAGGTCATGGATCCCTGTGAACTCTGAGCATCACTATGGCCTGGAGTGGACTGAGGTCATATGCCATATACCTGGACCTCTTTGAGTAGACTTTATATTAATCATCTGCTAAAGTCAGCTTGCTCTTTCTCTTGGCTCACTGTCCTATCTGCTTCTGCTCCCCACCCTCCAGTGCGGCATTAACTGAATTGCCACTAAAATCCATTCCAGAGACGGAATCACAGATGGGCATGTGGATGCCCATCCAGCCGGCTGCAGAGATGGAGCCGAGGTGCGGCCTCTCAGCCCGCGGTTGCCATAAACTATGATCCGCAGCCCAGTCTGACCATCCAAATCTCCTTGCAATTAGGTGGGGCTGTGACTAAGCTCTTTTCCAGTGGAATATGAACAGGTGTGCTGTGAGCCACTTCCAGTATTAACCCACAAAACCTCCAAGGGCCATGCCTCAGTGCTTCTTCTCACCTCCTGTGGTGAGAATGGAAATGATCAGAGAGACCTTGTTAGGTTTTTTTTTAAGATTTATTTATGCATTTTAGTGGGGGTGGAGAGAAAGAGAGAGTGATTGTGTGTGAGCAGGGGAGGGGGGGGCAGGGACAGAAGAGAGAGAATCTCCAGCAAACTCCTTGCTGAGCATGGAGCCCAACATGGGCTTGATCTCATGACCCTGAGATCACGACCCAGGTGCCCCTTGGTAGTGCTTAAGAGGTAGCGTTTAAGGCTCCCCATCAGCCTGGGTCCCTGAATGTCCGTGTGGAGCCGAGTGCCAACCATTAGGAGAGACCTTCCCTAGATGACAATATGAGCGAGAAGTTTCTATTGTGTTTGAACTATTATATTTTTGGGTCTGTTACTATACTTTAGCCTATCCTAACTGATAGATCATGCTTATTTCTGTAGGTGTGTTTAGTTTAGATCTTCAGACCATACACAAACTGACTAGTCCGACTACCTATTGAAGTTTTAGCTCTTTGATAGAACTCATTCTTCATTTTCCTACCCCCAATGGATAGAGACCACAGAAGTAATACATGCTTTTTATAAAAGCAGACAGTAAAGACTTGTACAAAGAATTAAATTTTAAATCACTATTAACTACATCATCTACCCGAAACCTTTTTCTTCAAATATACACATTTGCGGGGCCCCTGGGTGGCTCAGTCACTTAAGCATCTGACTGTTGGTTTCACCTAAGCTCATGATCTCATGGGTTGTGAGATAGAGCCTGCATCAGGCTCTGTGCTCAGTGGGGAGTCTGCTTGAAGATTCTCTCCCTCTGCCCCTCCCCCCACTTGCTCACATGTGTGCATTTTCTCTCTCAAATAGATAAATAAATAGTAAAAATAAATACATATATTTGCAAAAAATATTTTTACTGAAGTATAAGTTATGTATAGTAAGGTTCACATCTCATAAATGGACAGCTTGGTGAATTTTCATAAGGTGACTACACCCTTGTAACTAGCAAGCCTATGAAGAAACAGAACTTGCCTGCACTCAAGAGACCTTCCCCTTACCCCGCTCCAATTGTTACTCCTAAAGGTAAATATGCTTTTTTTTAGAAATGTAAATATTGTATTATTATTATTAGTTTGTTTTTATTGAGATATAATTGACATGTAACATTATATTAGTTTTAGGTGTACAAAAATAATTCAATATTTGTGTACATTGCAAAAAGATCACCACTAATAAGTCGAGTTAACATCTATCACCATACAGTTAACAAAAGGTTTTTTCTTATAATGAGAATAAACATGCTCTTTTTTTAAAACACCAAAAATTTGGGGCCCCTGGGTGGCTCAGTCATTAAGCATCTGCCTTCAGCTCAGGTCATGATCCCAGGGTCCTGGGATCAAGCCCCACATTAGGCTCCCTGCTTGGCGGGAAGCCTGCGTCTCCCTCTCCCACTCCCCCTGCTTGTGTTCCCTCTCTCGCTGTCTCTCTCTCTGTCAAATAAATAAATAAAAATCTTAAAAAAAATAAATAAAAGATAAAACACCAAAAAATTGTCTAAACATTCTTTGTACACTAATTCTTAAAAGTTATTAACACATCGAGAATTTCTTTCCAGGTCAGTGTGCATAGACATCCATCACGATCACTGAAAATTAATAATATGCCATTTAATGTGTCATATATAACGTATTTAATGTACACATTTTGGTTATTTCTTTCTTGTTACTGAGAACAATACTACAATGAAAATTCTGGTACACACGTCTTTCCATGTTTTTTCCTCCTAAAAACGCAGTCACAGAAATCAGCTGCCTGCATCAAAGGTGTAAACACTTCCGGGGTCTTGAAAACACGTTCTTAATTTTCTCAATACGAAGGTTATACCAGTTAATATTCCTATTTCGCCACACCCTCAACACATGCCACCCTTGTGTATCTGTCTCCTCCTGGAGCCACTCCTATTGTTTGGGCTGTTGCCCCCAAAATACCCCCCCATTCTCTACTTCTGGCCCTGATCCCTGACACTCCGGGAAGCTAAGGTGGTCACATGGTCCAGACCCGACCAATCCGAGTGCCCTCCGGAATGGGCATATGATCCAAGCAGAGCCAATCAGAGTTCTTCCCTGGGGTTTCTGCACAAAGGAGAGTGGTGTCTCCACCTGCTAGACTGGGTACACTGGGAGGATACAAGTTTGAGGCTGTCTGTGGCCATCTTCCCCACAATGTGGTGAGCTTTTTTGGTCTGTTTTTAGAATGAAACTAGAAGCAAGCCGAGCAAGACACAGGATTTGAGGCAGTAGGAAGAGAGACTGTGGGTGAGGCTGAACTCCCGAGGCTCTGTGTTTGTGGGTCTTTGATCAGAGGAGCTTCTTGGTATACTTCTTGGTTTCCTGAGGCAACGAATTAACTTTTTTTTTTCTTTTTGCTTTCTCTAGTTTAGATTGTGTTTCTGTTACTTACAATGGAGAGAGTTGTGGCTTCTGTACTTCTACGGCCTCTCAAGATCACACCCAAAGCAGGGCGGGAAAGCTGCTGACATGGGGATCATACTCCTCCACAGAAACCACTCTGGGAAGAAAGATTTAGTCACATCCAGTCTTAAAAAGCAAGCTTGGTCGCCAGCCTTCAACCGAGGAGGGACTCTGTGCCTCTGTCACTCTGGTGATGTTTGAAAAGCTCTTTGTAAACTGTTACCCAAACGTGCGGGTCTGTAAAGTGTTTAGAACTCTTGTCATTAGGCAGGATGTGTCAGAGCTATGCTGGGTTTATGGGCGCAAACACTGTGGCTCCAGGCAGTACTGGTGACTCGTTCAAGTGACTTTGAGACGGGATGAAGAAGAGCCCAAGCCATTTCTCTATTTCTCAAGCAAAATGTCTTTGGTGTGGTCATCCCAGCCAAATGAGGGCTCCCATCTGGTTTTGCCTTCTTGCCACCTTAGGAGGTTGAAGCACCAGGGGTCCAGGAGGGAGAGAAAGGCCCAGCATATGTGGAGGGCCAGTGAAGTCTAGGCGAATAGTCTGTGTTGTGTGTGTGTGTAGTGATAGTTAGACATCCAGGCAGGCATTAGAGAAAAGTCTTATCACTAGGAGCCCACTCAGCTGGGACTCCAGGGGAGTTCTGGTCCCCAGCTGGGAATCTGGCAGGATAGAGAAACGTCCTTTCCCAGAAGTATTCTGAATAATTATGGAGGTTTGCTAGGTTGGAGCTGAAGAATAAGGAGGAGGGAAAAGGCAGGTCTGAGTGGTTTGGAGGATAGGATCCAAAGTAGAAGCTCAATCTATGACCACACAGGTGACAATGAGCCCATAACAGTTTTTAGACTTAGTGTCCTCGTCTCCCAAATGGGCACCAGAAAACCTTCCTCAGTAAATGGCAACTAGTTGGTCACAGACTCAGAAACACAGACATCAGAACCTCCTCCTGTGGGGAGGGTAGTAAGGGGGTGAGATTTGCCACATAATAGCCTCGATGTGGGGACTAAAGTCTCAGAATTTCTCTCAACAAAACTCTTAAACCTCGGGGCCTTTGCACTTGCTATTCCTGTTGCCTGAAATACCCTTCCCCCCACTCCTGTTTACCTTTCAGATTTCAGGTTAAGTGCTATTTCCTTTGTGAAGCCTTCCCTTTCTCACACTTGCCCCAGACCAGATTCAGCTTCTATGAACTCCCAAAGCTTCTATTTTTATCAGGTACCTTTGTTTGTTTAATGATCTGCTCCCACAACCATCTTTGGTTAGACTGACCGCATGTTGGGCACTATTTAGAGCACAGAGTTGGCACTTACTGTTTGTTGAATAAATGAATGACTAAGTGGATGAGTGAAGAGTTTGGGATACCTTCCTGAAGTCCATCAGGGATGGTGACTCTAGGTCAAGTTTAGGGGATGGCACCCTAGAATGATTTTAAGTCTTCCGGCCTCAAGATTGGAATTGCAGCTGGGTGAGCTTATAAAGAAGGGTGGTATCTGGAACCTTACCCCCTCCACAGGCTGGGGAGAGTCAGGGCAGACAATGAGGTGTATTCATGATCTCCCTGGACTCTCCTTCTTCCAGAAGAGTTGAGAAAGTTCACACCTTGAGTATCTGATGGTCCCCAAAGAGAAGTCCATCTGGTACATCCACTGGTTCCCCCAGCCTCTTGCTCATCACCAACTGTTTCTGAAAGTCAGCATCTGTCTGTGGTTCTCTCTTCCATTACCTGGAATCTGTTCAGCCTGCATTGCTGGGGCTCTGTCTTCTTCCCGGTGATTTATCGCCACAACACTTCTTGCCAGTCTACTCTTTCATTTGTCTGCTTTCAATAATTATTTAAGCTTTATTAGATATTTATCAAGTAAACTGTCAGCTTCTGAAGTTTGCTTATTGTAGCCAGAGGTTTAGAAGGGCAATTTATATGCATCTCAGAGCTCACACGGCAAATCCTCTCTTGGGATTGAAATTATGATATGAACGGGATGTTTTATGAGATAATAGAAGGAAGGTTTCAAATTCTAGGGTTGGATATGTTGGGTTTTTTTTCCCCATCTGCGCTTTCCCGAGAAAGAAATATATAAGCAGCTCAGATGGCCGGGGATCGGAAAGGAGGGTGTGGAAATGCACTCACTGTGGGAAGTCGAGAAGGAACAGATGAATGGTCCGGTTCACATGGCCTTTAAATTCATGAGGTTCAGTGCCAGGCAAGTTAAACACTGCTGGGCTCTGTAGCTCCCTGAACTCTGCTGAGATGGGAGATTTATCTGGGCCAGAGGACCCTGCAGTGGTGCCAGGAGTCAGGGGAGAGCTCGGACGGCCGAAAGCCCAGTTACACGGAGTCCCGACAGCGTAGGTGACCAATAGCGGCCTGAACCAGAGCACAGGCAGTGGGACGGGGTCAGATGGCAGTCTTTGAAGAGGGTGATAGCCACAGGGCCAGGCTAGCCTAAGAGAAGCTGCATGATCCTTTAGTTTCAGTGTCCGGTTTGATACAACCCTGAGGGGTAGATATTTTTAATACTGTAGTTTTCATCCATAGAAACTGAAGCACCCACAAGCCACCGATGAAGACATCTGTTGTTTTTGCTTGTCTGGCATCTCTGACACCCCCGGTTTTGGCAACAGTAGCCAGATGTTCTTTGGGGGGAAATCACCCATTCTCCCCTCTCCGTTCATGAAGTTGGGGTAGGATTGATCATGCCTCCAGCTTCAGAAGTGGGCATCGGACCCAGGTCTGGCCAGTGGGTGTATTTTGGTCCCATGAGCAGAGCCACTGTTCGTGTATGGGATGGCGTCCTGACCAGGCCAGGGCCACGGCACTCAGTGCTGGGGTTTTGTCTCCAGAGACTGGAGAAGAGAAGCTCTTTCTCCACTGTGGGGACTGTCATATGTGTCAGTGTGGGGCTGTTAGAAGCTTCCCGGAGGGAGCGTCTGCCTAAAACTAGAGGCAGGGGGAGGGAAAGAGAATTAAGAAGAGAAGAGAGAGCTCTCATAGCATAGGTAGGCCTGGATCCAACCATTCCTGAAAAGCCCACGTCTGTCTTTTTTGGTTACACGGACCAGAAAGAGCTTCTAGTATTGCTGTTATGATTACCATGATTATTTTGAGACATCTTTTTGAGTTGTATTTTCTATTGCTTCCAACAAAGAGCCTTAATCAATACAGTCATTCAGCTAGAGTGGTGGGGATGGAAGTGATGGTCACAGTGATGATTTGGGGGGACCTTAGGTCTCAAAGTCTGTACTATTCCCTCTGTGTATGTTGTGAGGGAGAAGCATGTAGAAAAAGATACAATGAACTGCATTCCGATCACCTGGAAATCACCTGAAAACTAGGAATCGAGACTAGGGACCAAATTCTGGCTCAGCAGCTCATCTCCGAGGGGCCTTGGGCAAGCCCGCCACCTCTCTGGGCTTCAGAGGCACGTCCTTACTTGGGGACATTAATTTATAGCTCTGTTGTTTTTCTTTTCTTTTTTTTTTTTCCTTTGATGAGAATCCGACATTATGAGCACGTTTTATAAACAGAAAGGTCTGTAATCATACGGCTACTGCTTTTTCTACAATTCCCCATTGCTGGGTTGTCTTGGAGAGGCCGAATGCCCACCTGCCCCGTTCCTAGCCATGGGCTCCTGGACGGAAGAAATAGAACATCTAACTGGAGGAGGCTGTGAACACGGTGGCGGGGGGCAGTTTTGGTGGACCCCAACTCAAGTCGGGCAAAAGAAATCAAAGATTTATCAGGCCTTATGTGTGAAGAGGTGGAGAGAAGAAATCAAATGCAGATTCTTTCTGCCTTGGGAGCCTCTCTGGAGTGCCCTCTGAATTCTACATCCTTCAGAACAAAACACACAACCAAGAAACATCCAGGTTTCTAGACATCTAGACCAGAGGTCAGTAAACTTTTCCTTACAGAGCCAGATAGCAAATATTTTGGGCTTTGCTGGCCATAAAGTCTCTACTGCAGCTACTCAGCTCAGCTCTTACAGTGTGAAAGCAGCCCCAGACAACATGTAAATGAGTGAGTTGGCTGTGTTCTGATAACACTGAATTTATAAAAACCTGGGGTGGCTCCACGGCTGTTGTTTGCCACCCCCGGTCTACACCAGTACACTCAGATGTGGAAATCGAGGCTTCGCTTTGAGAAACAAAGGGAAAGAAAATGAAATCCCTTATTATCTTACAGTTCCTTGCCAGTTCATGCTCAGTAAATACTGGTTGAATTTTTATCTATACATGCCAAGTTCTTGGTGGTAATGAGCTTACTCTTAGAACTTGTATTCCTGGTCTTACAGGAATGAGAGTTGGATGGTTTGGCTTGAGACCCTATGAAGAAAGGAGAGGCATCTGGGTGCCGCAGTCAGTTAAGCGTCTGCCTTCGGCTCAGGTCATGATCCCAGGGTCCTGGGATGGAGCTCCGCATCGGGCTCCCTGCTCCGCGGGAAGCCTGCTTCTCCCTCTCCCACTCCCCCTCCTTCCCTCGTGGTCTTTCTCTCTCTCTGTCTCTCTCAAATGAATAAAATCTTTAAGAAAGAAAGAAAGAAAAGAAAGAACGAGATATCTCATTTTTTCCACCAATATCCGTTGTCTCCTGGGCCACATGGTTTGTCTTGGTGGGTGGTTAGGGGATTTAGAACCTGAGTGGATTTAGTTGGAATGCAAGAGTAGGGAGGACAGCAGTATTGAGGCTCTAGCTGAGTGGTGATGTCACAACAGCCTGAAGTCAGCTTAGTGTTGCTGTATCCGTTCCACACCAGGGTGTCACCAGTTGAAATGGGTCACTAAAATGAGATGACCCATAGCCAGGAACCAGAAACACCTGGTCTGATGTAACAGGCTTTGGATCCAGACAGACTCCTGGTTCTACTACTTTCCAGACATATCAGCTCAAACAAGTGTCTTCAACCCTCTGAGCCTCGTTGTAAAATGGGGATAATAGTGCATTCCTCTTAGGAATGTCTTGGGAAGTAAATGAAATTATGAGTGTAAAGCACCTTGCATTGTGCTGGGTTGTCGCAAGTGCTTCATTGTTAGGGATTATTTTGTATTGCTATGCAAAGGACACACCCGCAGTGAGAGTTGCAGCACACTGACCACCTGGAGGTTGTGAGTTTGTTTTGTTATACTGGGTCCCTCTTCCTATTAGTGGGTGTGTATGAGGTCATGGTGGATGTATCAGTATGTAAGGGATCACATGTGAGAAAGTGCTTAGCATAACGCCTGACACATAGTGAGTTCTCAATTTTGTTTATTTATTTATATATGTAATATATAGAATATATTATTTATTTAGAGAGAGCGCATGCTCACGCATGAGCGGGGGGAGGGGCAGAGGGAGAGAGAGAGAGAATCTCAAGCAGACTCGGCCCTGAGCACAGAGTCCAATGTAAGGTACGATCTCATGACCCTGAGATCATCACCTGTGCTGAAATCAGGAGTCGGTTGCTTAACTGACTGAGCCACCCAGATGCCCCTATAAGTTCTCAGTTTTTAAGAATCTGGGGAATAAAAGGCCCCCAAGTCCATGGTTGTAAATACACTAGAGAGGAGCAAGACAGCACAGGCTTTTCCAAAGGCTCAGCAGACCCAGCTGTGCCGAGGGCAGAGGCTCTGTGGTGGCTTAGCCCTGGGAATGCCACTTCCTGATGCCTGCCAGTCTCCATGATACCCCATGGTTCCCCCCTCCCATTATAGCTGTTCCCCATTTTCCCATCATGTTGACTCGGTCTCTGTGGCTGGCCTTGGTCCCTGACCAGCACAAGTCCTCTCTCCGTGGGCTAGGAGGCCCTAATTTCCTACCTTGCTCCGCAACCATTTGCTTAGAAGCTCTGGAACTTAGAACCACAGCAGTGCTGATGGACTTCAGGCACCATTACTGCCTGGGTCCTCCTGAAGTCCTGCCTCATCTGAGTAGACCCTCTTGATGGCATCATGTGTTCAGACTCTACACAGAACCCTTGTCCCCGCTTTCCTGCCCTGGACCCTGTTCCCTCCTCTGCCAAGTCTTTGCCAAGACCAGGGAGCTCCTTAGAGATCTCTCCTTCCTATTGGAGGACAGGCTGCCAGGCCCAGGGTGGGCTGGGGGGTCTCTGGGTCTGGTAGGAGACTAAGAGTGGTTTGGGGGAGAAATCAGGAATGCCTGGTCCAACAGAGACATATAAATCGTCTGGCTGCTGTGAAGCCTTTTAAATGTTTTGACAACCCTCGATCCATAAGAGCTTTTAATTGGGTTTTGACTGAGTTGTTCTATATGTAAATACCAGTTACTGGTGAGGTTGTTTATAGCCAAACTGTCTGTTTATGCAAATTGTGTCCCAGGATCACAGCGTTTTCATTGCAGGATAAAAACATTCCTTTTATTTAATGCCAAAATCACTTCCTCCTTGGGCTGGGGCTTATTTTCCCCTTTGGCTTTTAAATACAGCATGGCAATTTGGCGAGCCTGGAGGAGAGGCGTCTCCCATCCACTTGAAACTGTGAGGCCTCTCAGGGAGGGGGACAGTGAAAGTGGCTGTTGGGGCTGGACAGATCCACAGAGCATGCTCTCAGATGGCTCAGCCCAGCACCGTCCCCCACCCAGACAGATGGGGCGCTCAGTGACTATTGTAAAGCTGTCCCTTAGAATGATGTGGAATTTGCCTTCTTGAAACTGACCCTCTGTTCCAACCAGCGTCTCCCAGGACTATCTGACTCCTCATCGTTCACCTGGATGATAGTCATATCCTCTCACTACCCCTCAAATCATCTCCTTAAAGCCCAGAGTGGACTTCTGCCAATGCAGATCTGTCTTTGCCTCTCACATATTTCTGCACATTTTGCCTTCAAGGTAAAACCCATTGTCTCTTGCGCAGTCTGTCTGATGCTCCCTGACCCATCTTTGATGCCTTGTCAGGTTACCCTTGAACCCTAAACTCCAGCTTTACTGAGTTGCTTCAGGCTTTTCTCCCTGGCCTCCCCAATGGTACTCAGGAAAAGAAGTGTCGACCCAGAGAGAAAGGCTCTGCCCTCATGGAATATATCTCCTAGTGGAGCTTAAATTCCTGGCCTCCAGTCTCAGCTGAGGAATGCCTCCTGCTGGTCCACAGTCAGCAGACTTCAAGCCTTGCTTCTTTTCAAGCTCCCTGCCACCATTCCCCCTCCCTCTTAGCAAACGAACCATCCATCTGCTTTACGAAGAAGATTCCAGAAATTACAGTCCACAGGAAAAACTGCCCCCATCATCCTTTTCCTCCCTGCCTGAAACTCACACCTTCTTCCTCCTTCCTCCCTCCTCGTTTCAGAGGAAGATGGTGGGAGGTGAATCCACCTGTACCCCCAAGACCAGCCCCTCTTGCCCCACAGGGATTCTGCTCTGGTGACTGTTCATTTGTCCTACATACTTATCTCTGCCTCTTTACCCTTTGTCATCACCACTTCAACACACTCAAGAATCTCTTCCACCTTGGAATAACAGTTTTATAACCACACTCCCCCAGTGCTACACATCAGTCCTGCTCAGGGGTCCTGAAATGTCACAGAGCAATTGACACGGAATGTGGTGGTGGTGAGCCCAGGAATCAAGACGTTTTGAAACTTCCCCAGGTGATTCTGTAACTGGCCAGGGTTCAAAATCATTGCTATTGTCTTGTTGCTTCCCTTCCTGCCACAGAAGATCTGCTTAAAATTAGCCCAAGATACTGTCTCTATTTTCCATCTTTTCTCCTTAAAGCCCACCTTTCAAAGACTCTTCGTAACATATATATTAAAATCCAACATCCTTAAGATGTGTGTGGTTTTTACAGTAGGACAGTAATATGACTCACAGGAAAAGGCCAGTGGATAAAGATAGGAGATAAGCGCTCCTTTAATGTAAGCAAAGACGAGATTTTCTAAATGTAGATAGATGATGACCAGAGCGGGAGGAAGCATTGCACCTAGGTGGAGGACTTCCCTGACTTTAAGTCCCAGGTCTTGACCTTGAATTTCCATGAAGGCACTCCACTGCTCAAATAGGTCTTTAGGAAGATCCCCTTTGCAGTTTTGGTTTGTTTTTATTCCCTCCCAAGTCAAGTGGAGAGGCTGAATCCCAAGGCAATTTCCCAGGTTTCACCCCTTCCCTCCATCTGAGCAGGTCCTGGCTTAATGCCCACTCAGTCTTCCGGAAGCCTGGCTTCTACCTCTCCCTGCAGCCTTCTTTTCTGCCATCCCCTACCTCACACCATACCCTCCAGCCACACTGAAGTCCCTGCAGGTGCATGAATATGTCCTGACTCTTTTGTCTCATCGCATTTGCCTATATGGTTCCTTATGCCTGGAGCCTGGGTGTTCCCTACTTATCCTTCAAGATTCACCCAGCATATATCCAAATTAATGACATGAACTTAAATATGACAGATGATGCTGAGTTTTTGATTGGCAACGTGAATACGGTATTGACAGTTTGGAGGAAAGATCCTTTGAGTATGTTATGTCAGTTTTATGATGGAAAATCTTTTTAAATTCTAACCACTACAAAATGTTCTTATCTGCAGCATGATAGTTAAGACTATGGACTTTGGAAGCCAAAATGTATGGATTGAAATCCTATTTCTACCATTTACTAGCCACGAGTCCAGGCAAGTTAATAATATCTGTGCAAACTAGCTTTGCTATTATGATTAAATGAGCTCATGGAAGTAAACCCGATGGAGTGTTTGATGCTTTCATTGTTCTTATGCATGAAAGGAGATGTCATGTGGCACAAAATGTTTTATATTGAGTCAATCTCCATACAGTTTTCATTAGCCAGGCGCAGTTAAGGAAACAACTTGGAGCCATAGTGATCCTTATATAAGCATAAACTCAGGCATTAAAAATTTATGACAGTACCTCTAGTTAAGGTGATCTCTCTTAGGGGATCTTGAGCCTGCAGGTTTGCCTTGTCCTCAATAGACAGAACTATTGTTAGTCAAACTTGGGTAGATTTGGAGTGTCAAGAAGTTGAGAAAGCTAACGTTAATTGAATTTCTCCAAGAATAGGAGCCCACAGGCAGGTCTGGTTTTTATAAGATGAAATCATTCTTTACTTAAAAGTTATTTAAGTTAGTGGTTTATTAATGACTACTAATACATCTTTACCCACCACCAGACTGGGAGGTTCTCCCAAGGATAGAATCATATCTCTTCCCCTGTTTCCGACTCTTCTGTAGAAAACCTGGCAACTCTTTGGCCTCTCTAGATACCTGTGGAGTGAATGATTGGATGAATGAATAAATGAATAATGGATGAATGAGTGTTGGATGAACTCATGACTAAAGCTTCAGCTTTTGCTCAAGGCAAATTAATTCCAAACCTCATACCTAGCAGTGGAGCTGGAGTGCTGTCTCTGAAATGTCAGTCTTGTTTTGACCTCTTCACCGTGGTGGAATTTACTGCTTTCTGATGGTCAAATAACTACCAGTGTTTATTTTAATTTATTGTCATTGTCTTGTTTATTTGTGTGTTTATGGGCTATTATCCATCTGCTCCACTAGAAGGAAAAGCCACAGGGTCAGGGATCTTGTTCACCACTGTGTTTAGTTCGGGACCTAAACGTTGTTGAGATGAGATACATGTTTGTTGAATGAGGAAATGGCCTTGCTTTGCTAGTGGGCAGCCTGCAGAGGGACTTGAACACTGAGTCCACTAACAAAACAAAGCACTGGGGGAAGAGGAACGTTTAGCACAAACAGCCTGCCTGGGGCTGGGTCACAGCAGTTTGAGACATTGTCAGAGGAGAAGCCTTGCAAAAAGAAACCCTCTACAGATCTTTATGTGCCTGTTCCTTGTCTGAAAGTTTCAGAGGCCCACTGAAAAAGTCTAGTGTGTGGGTTGGCACCCAGCAGGGACTCGTGACATTTGCAGTACTAAAGGCAAATAATAGCAATGACAATAAACAATTAGCGAGTGCTTACTTAGGTCTGGCCATTATTCTAAGTGCCTAATTGTATTGATCACTGCTTCTTTGTACTGACCTTCTGAGGTGCATGCCATTATTAACCCCATTTTACAGATAAGGAAACCGAGGTAGTAAGCAGGAAATAACTGACCTAAGGTCACAGAGATGGAAAAGAGCAGGCTTGGGCTCCAGTCCTTGTGCTTTTAACCCCTTGGTTCACCAACAAATGCCACATCCTCTTGCCTCTTCCATCGGTGATCAGCACTCTCACCACCCCCCCCTTCTAGTTATGTGTACTTCCCCCATTTCTCATCATACTCCAGCCACCTTAGGGCCTCCTTTTTTGTGTTTTGAACTCATAAAGTTTGTTCTTGCTTAAGGCTTTGGAAATCACTATTACCTCTGACTTTAAAATGTTCTGTGTTTGACCTGATGATATTTTCATCATTAAGAGATTTCATTTAGGGGCGCCTGGGTGGTACAGTTGCTTAAGTGTCTGACTCTTGGTTTCAGCTCAGGTCATGATCTCAGGGTCCTGAGATCAAGCCCCATGTCAGGCTCCAGGCTCAGCAGAGTCTGCTTGAGTTTCTCTCTCTCCCTCCCACTCGTGCTGTCTCTCTCTCTCTAAAATAAATAAATAGAATCTTTTAAAAAGAGAGAGATTTACATAGAAATCCAAATACCCAGGTTAATTTATATATATATAAAAAAATCACAAGATGTGGCAACATAGACCCTGCATGCCCGTACAACAAAAGTTGACAGATGCTGAGTCATGGTCAGGCTGCCCTGTTATAAGGCCACTTAAGATGAAACAAACACTTTCCACTTAACCACAGTCCCCACCCCTCCCTACTGCACCACACCCAGGCTCCTTTGATAGTTTATGTTACTTGCCTGACATCTGTCAGCATTTTGTGTTTTTGTGTTGTGAGTGCTACTTTGTATCTAGCTTGTCCACTGGTGCCAGAGTGGCCTGAAGACATGGAGAAGACCCTTTCCCAAAGCTGCTGGTTTTACAGAAGATTCCTGGAGTACTTTTTTATGTCTCTTAGGGGCTCAGCACAAATTACCTTAGGATCTTGTTAAACTTCAGATTCTGGTTCAGCAAGTCTGAGGGGAGGCCCGAGATTCTCCATCTCTAATGACCTCCCAGGTGGTGCCAATGTGGCTGGAGCACAAGGATTAAAAGAAATGTAGTATTTCTTCTTTTTTTTTTTTAGCCCATTTTAAAAAGTGTTGTTTTTTTTTTTAATCCTTGCTGCTTATTTTCCCTTCTTTTATTGTGAAACATATTTTAACAAATAATTGTAATTGCAGACCCTCAGAAGTCTGGAGCTGGATGTTGCTGCAAGTACCTTAGAGATTACCCTAATGCAACAGAGAAGGGCTCAGAGGCCCAGAGAGGGGCCTCACAGAAAGGGCCTTCTGTGCTCAAGGCCACACAGAAAATCAGTGGCAGAGTTAGGCTTGAGACCGGTTGCTTTGATTCTCTTCCCTACAAATCTCTGTACAGCAGCCTACAAACAGCAGGATCAGAGAGAAAGCTGTGAGCAGCAAATCTGTCCCTGGAGTGGGTACAAAGCCCCTAGGACACTTTCATTAATATTGCACAGCAATTCCTGTGTGCCCACTCTCTTATTCATCAAGAGAGGCACAATTATCTCCGCAGTCGGGCTAGGGGCAAACCGTCCACATAGGCTCATTAAGAAGTTATGTTTAAAAGCTGGACTAAAGCTTTAGGTCATTTATAATCTACTAAATATTTAAGTGTGTATGTCTTAAGGCATCTGAAAATTACAGGGATATTTCATGGTCTCATTTGGGGACATATATCTGGTTGGCTAGACACGGTCCTGGCTGTGGGAGGATCTGTTTTGCTTGGGAAAAGCTGGGGCTAAGTAAAAAGCTGGAAAAGCCAATAACTGAAATGTGGAATGGCGGAAGGCAGCATCAGGTGAGAACATACCTGATAGGCAAGTGCCGGTGGTGCTGTAGGAAAGCAAAGCTGAGGCTGTGCATGGGGCTGAGGTCAGATCTGAGGATGGCTGTCATGGAGACAGAAATGATGGGGGCACATATTTAACAGGAGCAGTCAGGACAGACTTTAGGGTCCACGGGGCACAGGATCTAAGGCAGTCCGGGTCAAGTGCCAGGGAAAATGGATTGGCCCCACGAGTGTTGGTCTTTTTCTTTGCTTTAAAAAAGAATCTTAATTTACATAATACCCATATGGTTACAAGAAAACAATGAAATAATTCAGACCATAAAAGAGGTAGTAATATGGTAAAAATAATTCTCCCCCTCGCCCTGGTCTAACCTCCAGTCTCCAAGTCCGCCAGTCCCCGTTTCCAGAGGCAATAGCCATGTCCAGTTTTTTTATGTACCTCTCGAGATACATTACACATACATATCTATTTTTACACTGATGGGAGGATATTATAAACTCTGTTCTACACCTTTTTTCCCCTGAATATCAATATATCATACATCTTGAATATCATTCCATATCAGTACATAGCGATCTCCCTTATTATTTTAACAGCTGCATGGTATTCTATTAAAATGTAGCACTGTAATTTATCTAACCTATCCTTTATGGATGGATTGCCATGTTATTTCTAGTCTTTTGCTACCACAAACAATTCTGCAAAGAATATCTAGATATGACTATCTCTGCATCACGCATGAATATATCTGTAGGATCACTCTTAGAAGTGAAACAACTGGGTCAAGTGTGTGTCTGTATTGCTCATTTTGATAGGTTTTGTCAAAATTGCCCTTCAGAGAGATTGCACCACATTTATACTCTCCAAGGGAATGTACCCTGGTGCATTTTCTCACACCCTCGCAAACAATCTATCGAGGTGTAATTCACCAACAGTAATGGGCGCAGACCTTAACTGTACAGTGTAATTGGTTTTGACAGACGCATAAACCCATGGAACCTACACCCCAGTCAAGACAGAATCATTCCATCACTTCTGGCGGGTTTCCCATGCCCCTTTCCTATCTCTCTTGGCTCCTGCTCCAAGACGCTCAGCTCTGATTTTTATCACCATCAGTTTTGTTCTTAAACTTCATCTAAATGGAATTATACTCCATATACTCTCCTGTGTCTGACTTCTTTTGACTGATAGAGGGTCTGTGAGATTCATACATGTTATTATTGTGTTCATCCATCTTCATTGCTGAATAGTATTCCATTATGGGGCCATACCAAGATTGGTTGATCTGTTCTCCTCTTGCTCAACATTTGGGTTGTTTTCCAGTTTGGGCTATTGTAAATAAAGTTGTTAGTAACATCCTTGAACAACTCCTCATGTGGAAGTATGCTTTCATTTCCCTTGGATGGATGTCTGGGAGTAGAATTGCTGCATCATAGGGAAAGTGTATATTTAGCTATATAAGACACTATAGAACTGGTTTTCAAAGAGACTGTACCATTTACACTCCCAACAGTAATGCGTGAGAGTTCTGGTTGCTCCACCCATTCCCTGATATTTGGTGTTGTCAGTCTTACACATTTTGATCATTCTATTGGGAGTGAAGCTTTGTCTCACTATTTTAATGAGTGTTAAATGTGTTTCAGTGAGTTTCCGCCTTTTCATGTGCTTGTCAGCCATTCGTATATCTTCTTTGTAAAATATCTCTTCAAGTCTTGGCAATTTTTATTGGGTTGTTTGTCTTTTATTATTGATTTGTAGAAGTTATTTGCATATTATAGATACTATTCTTTTGTCAGATACATATTTTTCTCCGATCTGTGGCTTACCTAATTTTTTAATGATGTAACTTGATGAGCAAAATTTTAAAATATTGATGAATTCCAATTTATTTTCTTTTATGGTTAGCACTTTTTCTTTCCTAAAAAATCATTACCAGAGTTGTGAAGTTATTCTCCTATGTTTTTAATAGTTTTAGCTTTTAAGTTTAGTCTGCGATCCATCTTGAATTAATTTTTTGTATATGGTGTGAGACAGAGATCAAGGTTCATTTTTCCCCCTATGTTTATTCAGTTGTTCCAATGCCATTGTTAAAAAATTTTTCTCTCCACCATTGAATTGCTTACCCACTTTAGTGGAAAAGAAAAAATCAAGTAAGTGTGGGGCGTTTGCTCGTCTGCTCAGTGATCCTTATGCCAATGCCATACTCTCTTGATTACTGTAGTTTTATTATAAGTCTTGAAATCGAGTTGTAGAAGTCCTCCAAATTTGTTCTGTTTCAAGATTGTTTTGCCTGTACTCGATCCCTCATTTATACACACATCTGCATATCAGCTTGTTAATTTCTACAATTTCTGAAAAATAGTATCTTATTTTAAAAAATAAATTTCAGAAAATATGAGATGAAATTCAGCATACTTTCACATATTTGAAATCCATTTGATTTCTTTTCCTGGGAACTGCCCCCCTAAGTTTATTCATATTTCTGCTGGACTCTTGAACAATTTTGTTTAAATCAGACTCATCTGTGCTGTCTGTCTCTCCTCTCACTCTTATCATGAGTGATCATTTGTAGTATGCTGGCTTCCTGGAAGGCATTAGTCTGTACTGGAAAACAGTTTTGAAATCACACCAACCAATTACTACTCTTTGCTCCTGCCTTTGAGCTTACCATGTGTCAGGCATGGAGATAAATATTTGGTATACTTCATTATTCAAGAAGCGGAATTGTGTACTGATGCCTGGGGTTCTAATACAAGATCCACCTTTTCTTAACTGGGGGACCTTGGGTGAGTTCTCTAATTTCTTTGTTTGTTTGTTTGTTGTTTGTTTGTTTCTTCCTTCCTTCCTTCCTCTCTCTTTCTTTCTTTTTAGATTTTATTTATTTATTTATTTTAGAAAGAGAAAGAGCTGAAGCTGGGGGAGAAGCAGAGGGAGAGGGAGAGAACCCGAAGCAGGGAGCCCGATGAGGGGCTCGATCCCACCACCCTGAGATCATGACTGGGGCCGAAACCAAGAGTCAGATGCTTAACTGACTGAGTCACCCAGGCACCCCTTTAATTTCTTTTTCCTTCAGTTTTCCCACTGACACACTGGAGGTAGTAAAAATAGTGCCTAACCCATGGCATTGTAATGAAAATTGAGGCCACTAATGCCTGTAAAACACATTGCAGGGCCCAATCCGTACACAGTCAGTGCCACATAAGTGCTCCAAAACCTATCAAATTCTCTTAATAACCCTGTGATAAATAAATTATCCTCGTTTCGTGGGTGAAAATAGTGAGGCCTAGGCCAGTTAAGCAATTTTACTCTGCTGGCAAGTAACTCGATCAGAGTTTGAACTTTATTCCAGAGATTTTACTCAGACCCAGTAAACTCTATTCCTTGTGAAATGTTATCTCCATTACAGATTTGAGGAAACTGAAGTACAGAGAGAATTGAGTGACCTGCAAGGTCCATAAGGGTCTTTATTTAACCTTGCTCTTGACCGGGATTTCAGCCATTCTTCCTTACATCATAGCTTATGCTCTGCACCTTGCCCTACACATCTCCTCCTAATGCTACCCCACTCCTCCCTGCCTAAAACCTGCCTCTGCTCTTTCCAGCTGTGTGACCTCTGATGTCACCCAACATTTTCGAGCTTCCATTTCACCTCTGTAAGAAAAAAAGGCACAATTAAAATATTATAGGTATTTTAAAATATTATAGATAATAATGTGGAAATAAATGAAGACCACCCAAAGGAGAACACAAGCTACTGAATCAGAGCTTGCTGTAGCAAGGGAGTTGGGCACCACCCACCACTCCTGTTTGCCAGTGACTCAAAGCCTGTCCAGGGGGCGAGAAAACTTCATCATGGAAGAGGCTTCAGTAGGCCGCATTTGGAGGTTGTTGAAGCGAACCCCTTCTCTCTTCCTCCCAATCTTCCAGTAGTGCCTGCTCCTGGAAAAACCCAACAGAAATCCAGGCATCAAGGAATTCTGGGAAACATAGCATGCAGATCTCCAACCCCCTACTCACAGAGTAGGACAGATTGACAAAGTAGGGGTCACCGGCCCAATCTGGCCTGCTGCTTCTTTTTGTGTGGCCCATGATTGAAGAATGGTTTTTTCACTTCTAAGTGGTTGAAAAAAATCAAAAGAAGAATATTTCATGACATGTGAAAAGCATATGAAATTTAAATTGCCGTGTCCATAAATTCCAGGCACGTTCACCGGTTTTCATGTTGTCAATGGGTTGCTTTTGTGCTACAGCAGCAGAGTTCAGTAGCTGTGACAGGGACTCGAAGGGCCACCAGACCTAAAATATTTACTATCCTGGACCTTTCTAGAAAATGTGATCCATAGAGAGCACTGGGGGGCTGAGAGACGGTGTAATGAAACTTTGCAGAGCAAAAATAAGGAATGAAGGAATCCTGTGTATAAAAAGTCCTTCATACAGTGTTTGGAATATAGGAACTTTATAATCCATTACTACCCTGCACTGTGTGTCAGACACTAGGCTAGATTTTGGGGCACCAGAGATGAATAAGGCCTAGTTATGACTTCCCGGAGCTCCCAGCTTGGCAGCTCCCAGCTTGGCAGTGACAGGTAAGAAAGAGAGACAAAGCAATGTGACAAGTGCGTTATTAACGTGCTACTCTTGGTCCTTGCCGTGGGAGGCTGTAGGAGAGGGGCCGCAGAAGAAAGGTCACGGACACTTCCTGTACTGGAACTGAGGCGTGCTCCCACTCTTCCCTCCAAAGTACCGCTGGTGTAATTATTTGCCTGGGATTCTGCCTTTCCCCCAAGCTGGGGAGGCCAAGGTCTTATCTCCAGGTTCCAGACTAATGCGGAGATAATAGTAGGCACTGATACATGTTTGTTGGATGACTGAACGGACAGAACGCGATTAAGTAATGTGACATTCGGAAGACACCTTCTCATCTAGTCCAGTCTCTTCAAATGGAAAACCTTGTTTCAAACAGCTTAAGCAACTTACCTTCTGGAAGGTTGGATTAGAAAAAACCCTGACCTTCTTAGGGCAGGGATAGCCTCATGCCAAGGCACATGGCTTGGTGGGCAGAGCTCAGGCCAGAATTTCAGCCTCTGCTCACTTCCCTTCCACTAGGAGCCTTGTGCAGTACACAATCTGTGCAACCTTATAGGGTGGCCCCAACCTGCCTGCCTGATATTTCTCCAGTATCTGCCTATCAGCACCCATAAACCTCTATCCTCAACTTCTCTGCCTTTTCCAAAACATCCCCTGGGGTATAGTTGGGTGGAGGAGTTGATGTATTTACAGCGTGGTGTTTGAAAAAGATCCATTGGTGAAAGAGATTCTAAATCTTTCTGCAATTGGGCCACACTAATCACTTCCTGTTCCTGGGGCTGGCGGCTGGCATGGCTCTAAGTAGCCGGCTGTCGCAGCCTTGCATACATATTCCTGTTGTCAGCATTAATAAGGTACAATTGCCTGGGGCCTTGTTACCCACCAATTAAACTTTGGATTTTATTGTGCAACCTCAAGGATGCTTTATGGTATCAGAAGCGTTTGGCAGTTAAATACGGCTAATATTCATCGCTCCCACATGGACGCTTCACATCCTGCTCCATTCACAGCATGATTAAGGAATTAATTGATTTGGATGAGACTGGCACATGCTCTTGACAATAAACTGACGACTCCTTTATTAAGCCGTGGATACTGTGGGCTTGCCACTGCACTCGGGGCTGGTTAGCAGTAGCTCATCACTGGGCATTTGGGGCCAGGCCAAGTATCACTTGGCTCTGGCCAGAGAAACCTGTAGATTCTCAAAGAGGCGTCAGAGCACACCTCTCTTGCCTTCCTCCCTCCCTCTGTCCTCTCCCTTCCTTCCGTCCTCCTTTCTAATTGATTTCCTCCCCCTTTCCAACTCTCTTCCTAACACGCTTCCTCTCTCCCTTCTTTCTACCCTTCCATCCATCCTTTTTACTTCCCTTGTCTTTCATCCCCGAAGTTTTATTAAAACACTTGTGTGCATTCTCTGCCCTAATTTGTCAGCAACCCCTTACATCATACCAGTCCGCTCTGCATTCCTGGTTGGGAACATTTGGGTTCCCAGAACAGAGCCTGTAACAGGGTCAGGACTCATGCATACAGGCCCTGGGTAGGATAGAAATTCCAGATTCCAGGAGCCTGCAGTGCGTGGCAAAAATATTAGATACAATTTACTGCGAGTTTCTTATGTGCTAGGCACCATGTTAAATGTTTTATGTGCTTTATATGTCACTGGATCCATTGGGGGAACAGAGGCTCAAAGAAGTTGCATGCCTTGCCCCAGTGGACTCAACAAGGAAGTGACAGAATAGGAATTCAAACTCAAGCCGACTTTCTCTCTCTCTTTTTTAAAGATTTTATTTATTTATTTGAGAGAGAGGGAGAGACATGCACACATGCATGGGGGAAGGGCAGAGGGAGAGGGAGAATCTTTTTTTTAACATTTACTTTATTTGACAGCGAGAGACACAGCGAGAGAGGGAACACAAGCAGGGGGAGTGGGAGAGGGAGAAGCAGGCTTCCTGCTGAGCAGGGAGCCCGATGCGGGACCCGATCCCAGGACCCTGGGATCATGACCTGAGCCGAGGGCAGACGCTTAACGACTGAGCCACCCAGGTGCCCCAGGGAGAAAGAATCTTAAGCAGACTCTGCGCTGAGTGCAGAGCCCGACATGGGACTTGATCCCATGACCCTGAGATCATGACCTAAGCTGAAATCAAGGTTCAAACGCTAAACTGACTGAGCCTCCCAGGCGTCCCCAACAGGCAGACTTTCTTAAAACCCACCTGGTATTCATCAACCCATGTTCTGTAGGCCCTGTGGACATTCATGTACCTCATGCTCAGCCCACACATGACTGCTCTGTGGTGCTATGATTAGGTCTCGGGCTCTTCATGAGTCCTTGCCCCTGAAACAAAAACTTCATCAGTGCTTCTCAATAGTTTTTCCCCTTAGGTGGGACGGGATGAGTAGGGGGGCTGGGGTTGGGTACTTCCCTTCTCTAGGTGGGTTAGGGTCAGATAGAGCCCTAGCAACTTAGCTTCTCTTGAGGGCAGGCCTTGTTAAGGAGACCAGAATGTTGTGGTGATGTCAGAATACTGGCTTTTCCCTTCCCCTTACCAAAAGTATGAGGGGATTTTTTCCTCCATATTCACTGTGAGAACTAGGTTGGGCTCCCGGAAGTGAAACTCACAGAAGCGTGTCTTCCCTCCTGCCCTGATGACGGGGCCCTGCTGGTTTTCCTCTCTGATTGTCCACACTGAGCCTCCAGGAACTTGTCAGCTATAGCTCAGATTTCCCTACCCAGCACTGCTTCCCATGCAGATTCCCATGCAAAAACCCATTGCTGCCCATGGGTTTCTGCTTGGTGAGTTGTGATTCTCTGTATCTGCCTGTCTCTCCAGTTTTAGGGGCAGCCGCTTGCCTTCTTGTGACTTCACTTCTCTGGAAGGATCTAAGACGAGCTTTGAGTTTTTCAGTTTGTTCAGCTTTTTACTTGTTGTTGGGATTGAGTGATAATCTCTAAGTTCCTTACATGCCCAACCAGAAATCAAAAGTCCACACTGTTTTTAAAAAAGAAAAAAAATAGCATTAGTGGCCAGTATTTAAAAGTTAAATGATTCCACTTTAGAGAAAAAGTCCTATAGATTCCTGGCTTCTCCAGCACACATGGACAACACTGACCTTCATTTCTACCTAGTTTGAGTTGAATAGCAGGTGCTTATCTTGATGGGACTTTAGTTCTCTGGTTCTCCGTGATCTATTCTCAGCGCGGTTCATCCCGTTATTTTTCTTACTTTAGCCCTAGAGTCATTTGAGTTTGTGATCCTGATTTTAAATTTTAGTATTCTCCCAGATCTCCCCTCCCTGACCCTGCCTGGGTGTATTGTTTTGTATTTGGTGTCAGATGGACTCCTAGCTCCAAACCACATCCTGACAAATGTAGCACACCATCTCTCTAGTCCATACCTGGTCTCTTTGATCTCACTTGCTAAGCTAAAAACATCAGACTGTGCTTCTCCAGCTCATCTCAACTGGGTGACTGGGCATATCAGAAGGTTCTCACATCAGGGCATCTGTATGCTTCTGGCCCCTTTACCTCTTCCCATCTCTCTCCTGAGCAAGGTCCTGGAGTGATGGGTGGAGTGTGCCAATGACACGTTGAGCAACCCTGGGACTGCAGTGATCTGCGGACTCCCTACCCCTGTGAACCTCTGACCTGCACAGCTCCAACCACTTAGCCCCCAGCAGCAGCCTCTGCCCTCTGTGACTCAGAGCTTGAAGCAAGCCACACTCAGAGAATTATTAGGAGCTCTTGGCAAAAAGCTCTGGGCCCCGTGTGGATAATCTCAACAGGACTGCATCATAGCACAGAGACTGCGGGTTAGTCTGAAGTCAGTGCCTTCCCTTGGATGTATTTTTTGGGCACAATTGGAGCATCTCGTTGAAAGCTGATAAAAACAGAAGCAAATGAAAACAAGGAGTGATAAATTGAGTGAGTGGGTCATTTTCTCCAGATGGAGGAGAGGAGCGGGAGACCCCAGTGCACTCAGAAAGGGATCAGAGGAGCTGGGCAGCCCCTCCTCTTCGTTCCCATCACGTAAGGTAGAAATGACAGCTGCTGGCCAAATGATGGTGGCTAAACAGGGCAATCCTGTGAGAGGGCTGGGGAGGGGTTTAAGCATTGCCTGCTAGCGCCAGCTTTTGAGTAAGAAGGACAGTCACTGATCACCACTTCCTCTACTCCATGTCACTCCTTTTCTCAGGAATCTTTCTACACAAGTGGCAACCCTACACGACTTTAGAACAAACTGGGAAGAAAATGGTAAGGGCATATGTTACTGGAGTTCAGGATGTCCTGGCTTCAGGTATGGCTTGATTCAGGTGCTCACATAAGGTCACAAGATCTTTCTTCCTTCTTGCTGTTTCTGGGCTGGATCCATTTTCAGAGTCTCTTTCTGCATGATGACAACATGGCTTAATCCTCGCACCCTTCCACATTCAAGTCCGGTGTGAAAAAGAGTATCTGCAATAGTAGTTTGATGCATGGATTGTTAATCACAGAATGACAATATTTTAGCATAACAGAGGGGATGTTTGTACTTCATCTTTTACTGCATTTTTATGAGAAGCAATATATTTTCTGACTTTCCTCCCAGATACTGTTACAAAGAGAGAGAGAGAGAGAATCTCTGTCACCTAACACAAGGCCCAGATTCCACTTTGATTAGCCCAGCTTTGGGCACATGCCAGCCTCTGAACTAATGCTGTAGTTGGGGGGATTTGGTTGGGCTAAATGATCAACCCTGGAGTCAGGCATGAGGTCCCACCCAAAACGGATGAGGGGAGGAAGGGTGAATATACCCTGATGCTCCACAAGTGTCTACTATACTCCTTAGTTCTTGTGATCTTCCATTCCATCTACCCCACCCCCCAAAAAAACCCCTCTTCCCCTCATTAAGTTCATCAGTGATTTGTCATAGTTGATTTGGCTTTTATATCAGAACACCACAGACGGGGGGGTTTATAAACAACAGAAACTTACTTCTCACAGTTCCAGAAGCTCAGAAGTCCAAGATCAAGGTGCCATCAGATTTGGTGTCTGGTGAGGGCCTACTTCCTGATTCATACATAGCTCTTTTCTCCCTCTGTCCTCACGTGGCAGAAGGGGCAAAGGAGCCCTCTGGAGTCTCTTTTAAAAGGGCACTAATCTCATTCACAAGGGCTCCACCCTTCTGGCCTAATCACCTCCCAAAGGCCTCACCTCCTGGCCCCCATTGCATTGGGGGTTAGAATTTCAACATACAAATTTTGGGGAAACAAACTTTTCATCTACACCAGTGGCCTCCTGCTTGTGAAAATCAGTGGGTGATTGTCATGTGTTTTTGTAATGAAGTTGCTTGCCCGTTTATGTTTTGATATTCTCTCCACGTTCTAAGATCTCTGTCTCTTTGTTTTATTGACTCCCCCTCTTTGGCCCACCCATTACAGATCTGTTGTTTTCCCCCCAGATTTAAGTCATAGCCTTTGTATCAATTAGGGAGACACTCAGCTGTGAGTGACAGATTGCTTGAGTAACAGTGGCCCAAATCATAAGGATACTCACTATTTCCCTGAAATGATCTCCAGATGTCTTTAAAAACCTAAGCTCTTTCTACACTTTTCCTTCAGCATCTTTTAGCTTGTTAACTCTTCTTCCTCGTGCCTGTCAGTCTCACAGGTCGCTGTAGCGATGGGCATCCTCGTGCGTGTAAGGCAGGGACAGTGATAAGTAACACCACCAGCATCTCTTTCCATGTATCTGCCATTTTGCCAGTAGAGCAAAAACCTCTCGAAGGCCCTCCTGGGGAACGTTTCCTTTCATCTCATGAACTGGAGCTGGGCCATGTGACCAGCCCCAGCTTCAGAGGAGGCAAGGACGGGCTAGCCAGGCCGTGGTGTCTGCCTCCCTGCACACTCACCCTGCACAACCCTCCCCACCCCGCAAAGCTTTGGTTCCTCCCAGATTTCATCTCAGACCTTCCCTTTCAGACATAGACCAATGGAGCCAATGGAGGCCAGACCTTTCTATTCAGATGCGTCTTGGACACTGTACGCATCAGTGTGCTCAAAACGGAGCTCAACATTCCCCTCATGTGTGCTCTCCACCTCAGCAAAGGACCCACATGTGAGCCACTGGCACAAATAGGGACCTAGATTCGAGCTCCGAGTCCTCCTTCCTCAGCCTGCTCTTGCTGGATGGAATCGTCTTTGCGATTATTCACGCACTCCTGGTGTTAAGCTATCTATCTGTATTCTTTGCTCTTCTTTCTATAGATCTGGGGCTCCCTTGTTCTCCCCAGTTGAGGCAGAGTACCTCTCTCCACCCCATGAGTCTGGAGCTGAGCCCGGATGGGGATGGGAGCACCAGAGTGCCTGTTCTGGGCCAAGGTTGTAAGGGGCTCTGGGGACCTGCCACGAGAAGGGTGGCATTCCAAGATCTCTGTCTTGCACTGCAGGTAGCAGCGGTCCCTGCAGTCGGGGCCCACGACAAACATGCGTGGGGCCCGCCTGAGCCAACCCGGACACTGGAGTCAGTGCGGACAACCTGCGGGCCCCCGGGTCAGCTGAGCTGCCATGATCCTGCAGACCCCCAAGTGTGAGGGTGAGTGCTTTTCGCCGTAAGCCAGTGAGTGTGCGGTGGTTTGTTATAGGGCGTTACTGGGGCAACACACCTGACGAGCCAGCCCTCAAAACATCTCTTAGCTTTTGGGTGGGAGTTACTGAGGGCCTTTCTGGGAGAGTAGCATTTAAGCAGGGGTATGGAAGATAAACAGGGTTTGGCCTGATGAAGCAGGGAGGCAGGAATGAGTCAGGAATAAGGAGGAGTTTGCGTGAGGATCCTGAGGGCAGGGAGTGAGGGGTAGTGTGAGAGACGAGAATACATAAGGCAGAGTCAGGTCAGCAGGGCCCAGCCATCTGGCCTTCTCCCCAAGGGCGATAAGAAGATTCTAGGCACAGTGACATGAGGGGGACTGGGTCATAAAAGGCACAGCGGGTCGTTCTCTGGGGATTCTCAGTGATTTTAGCTCTATGATCACACTTAACCCCTCTGCATCACAGCTATGTCCTGAAGTGTAGGCCTTCTTTCTAGACAAGGAGCAACTCCAAGAGACGGATGGGGGTAGCCAGTGCCCTCTGCAACCCCACGGCTCAGGTATGGTGGAAGAAAGGAACAGAAGCAAGGAATTAACATTCAGCAAACACAAGCTTTGCACCAGGCACTGGGTTGGGTGTTGTATCTGGCAAGAGGGCCGAACTTTGGAGAAGATGGAGAAGGGGGTGCGGGATGAGGGCAGAAGAGGGCCCATCACTTACTTTCCTAAGTACCCCAAGGACGGGATCCAGCCTACAGCCCAAACATTCAAATTAGATCTGGACAAGAACTACTCATGGAGAATGAGGGATGTTAGAGGCTTAACTGCATTTTCAAGACTGGAAGAGACTTTCTTCATCTGGCACCCTAAGGAACTGCTCAATTCTCTCGGGGACAGAGGTGGTTAAGTGTAATTGTGCCCAGAGGCAGGGGTCAGTTGGGGGTCCTGTAGAGACTTCTCCCATCCCTTTCTGGGTATGCTTCAGATCCCCTGGAAATAATCTGTTTGCAAGTGCCCAATCACTGATTTGGAGATCTTGCCAAATCCAAGGTAAATGAGGAGCATCAGGGGCCACCTAAAGCCCAGGTAAACTGGGGAAAATTACTTGACCTCATTTGCAAAATGGGGCTTAAGCACCATGACTTTGTAGAGTTGCTTGAGGAAGGCAAATGCCACGTGCTTTGTGTTCAATAATGGATGGAGGTTTTTTCTGTGTGGTAGCGACCTCTCTTGTGGATGAGGGGTAGATCCTCACCCTTGATCCCTTGATGGTCTCCCCCTCAGATTTCTGCTTTTGGCGGGGGGGAGAAGGAAAGAGAAAGAGAAGGGGGGGAAGATATCAAGTGCACTGTGAGATAATTTTAATTTTCCCCCTTTCCAGATGGAGAGAGAGAGAACAGAACGTCTTTTTCCACCTCTCCACAACTGCACTGTGATATAGACTTGCAGAGATATTCATGTTGTGATTTATTCAATTCTTTTTCTCCATTGATTTTAATTAAGTTCCTGAGCTGTCTCCAAGCCCAGGGAGCAGGAACAAAACAGGAAACACTGAGAGCCAAATGCCTTTCTTCTGCAATTGAGTTTTCCTGAGTCTTTAAAGTGCTGCACAGGAGAGAGCAAAAGTGGAATCCAGAGGCTGAACCATTTCCTCTGCTCCATCAGTCCCCAAATAATAAACATAAAAATTAAAATCCGGTTAAGAAAAATCACAGAAGTCATTATAGCTTGGCGGCCAATGGGGACTTTGATCTGATCTTTTTAGGCAACTTCACAGTTTCGGGGGGAACTTGCCAAGCTGGCGTGGAGGATGTCAGCACCAGGAGGAAGGTTTCTTCCTAGCAGGCACAGCGTGGAGAGCACAGGACCTGCCCCTCCCAAACCAGTTTCATCTTTGATCTAAGTTCATGTCATGCTTTTTAAGAGAAATACATGGCGGCGTCTGGTCCAGTCACTTGGGCTCCCATCCAGCCTGCCCTCACCAGACCCCCAGCAGGATTCTCAGGGATCTGGAAGGCCAGCGAAGTCCCAGAGCCAGTCTCCTACCCTGAGGCCAGAGGTGAGTCACTCAGCGGTATCTAATAGCCTGGTGGCCGACCACCAGCCCACACTGCCCCTTGTAGAAATAGGAAGATTGAAAACACAAATGCTAATGGGACCAGCCTATGCTCTAAGAAGAGAAATAACCTGGGTTCGGACTTTGGCAAAGTGGTGACCAAAGGCTGGTTTGCAAGTGGACAGTCCTGGACACCTGTTACCATGTGGGAATCATGGCCTTGGTGAGGTCAGGTGTTCTGTATCTTCTAGAAGCCAGAAACTAGGATACCTTTAGTCTTACAAAAACAACAATGACCCCAAATCTTATATTTAAATCTTGGTTACTAATTCAAAGAATTTAAAGCACTCTATAGGTCAGACAGAATACATCTGCAGGTGGGGTTTTAGCATTGGACACCAGTTGGCGACATTTGACATGTTGGTGAAGAGGAAACCTTCTGGATTTATGTCCAGACACCACCACATACCAGCTTTGTGATCTTGGCTTGTGTTGAACTTCCGAGTGACCATTTATAAAGATGGTATGTATATCGTGGGGCACACACAATGTAAAGAGCCTGGTGCACAGTTTGTTGGCCTCACCACAATCATCATCTCTATCATCATCATCATGATATTTTGATTTTGTAGTAAGAAATATATGTTTGGTCTTTGTCCTGTTCTTGGCACGTGGCTCTTAAAACTCTTGGAATTTCCTCTGATAAGAGAGAGAAAAGATTTGTTATGTTAATGAAGTGGCTTTTAGAAAGCACCTAAGGATGGGGACTGGTTGGAGCCAACCCTGTGATTAGAGGGTTGGAGCTTTGAGTCCCACTCTCCAATTCTTGAGGAGCTTGTGGGAGAAGGGCTAGGAATTGAATCGATAGCCAATGGCCAATGAGCTAATCAAGCCCGCCTATGTAATAAAGCCTCCATAAAACCCCCAAAGGACAGTGTTCAGAGAGCTTCCAGGTTGGCAAACATGAGGAAGTTCTAGGGGAGTAGTTCACATGGTGAGGGCATGGGAGCCTCCGAGCCCCTTCCCACGTACCTTGCCCTATGCGTTGCTACCATCCAGGTGTTACTGAGTTATGTGCTTTTATAATAACTGGTAATAGAGTAAGTAGAATGTTTCTCTGAGTTCTGTGAACACTTCAGCAAATAAACTAAACCCAAGGAGGGGGTGGTTGGAACCTTCGATCTATGGCTGGTCAAGCACAGGTGACAACTGGGATTTGCCATTGGCATCTGAAGGGGGTGCAGTCTGGTGGGACTGAGCTCTTCACCTATGGAATCGGATGCTTTCTGCAGAGTCAGATGGTGTAAGAATTGAGTTGAATTATAGGACACCCAGCTTGTGCTGGAATATTGCTTAATGTGGAGAAAAACCCCCACACTAGAATTGGGTACAGAAACTTACTCATCTCCAAAACCTAGTTTTTCCATGATTTCCAGCAGGTTCGGTGGGTCCTGTGGTGTATTTTCTTGTATCCTTCATTTCAGAGGAAGATGAAGCTACCACATCCACCACTCTTACTTTAATCAAGAAATGGTTCATCAGATCCTCTGTAAGAGAATTTGGTATCCTGAGCCAAAAATCCCCAGGGGGAAGACCATCAAGCCCACTGCCCATGAGCTGCTCTGAACTCCCTGTGGTTGTGCACAGCCTGGGTGGCTCGGTTGGTTGTGGATACTCAGACAACACCTGACGCCATCTTGACGCAGAGTTTAATGACATTGACTCATCGGCGTGTGAGGTACTTCAGCACCATGTGGTATACAGATGGCAAAATGGAGGCCATGGCATGGTAGATGGTGGAGTCAGTGGACACTGAGCAAAGGTCTGACTGTCCTTCAAACTACTGGGCTGAAGAGGGCCAGGGAGGGGCGTCTCCAGTGGTTTTTCCAAGTCCAGATGCCAGGGGTCTTTACTGAAGCTGTTGAGTGACCCTGCTTTCCATTGACTCTGGATCTGGAAGGCAGAAGGACCAGGTGCTGGCAGGATTGGGGCCTGCGTAGAACCCAGGCAGAGGGGAACTGCAGGAAGATTGGCCCCCCAAACTATCTCCTGGGCTGTCTGCTTTTTAGGTTATTATTTCCATGTGCAAAGGGAAACCAATGAGACTAACAAAGTAATGGAAGTGAGGATGAGCCAACAGTTTGGAGGACTCCTGAGCTCAGCCCTGGTCTCTGCCTTGTGTTCTCTCACTTCTCTGGGATGCTCCAGGATGGAGGCACATCTCTGATGCACCCTCCCTGTTCTGGCTCTTTCCAGGTCAAGGCAACTGTGGCACACTATGGTCTGCTCCCCCCACCCTTGATTTTTCTCCCCTTCTTCCTAGGAACAAGACCCCCTGCCTACTGACTGCATTTCCCAGCCTCCCTTGCAGTGAGATGTGGTCCTGTGATGTGGCTGTCCCAGTGGAATATGAATGGGGGCCATGAGGGCAACTTCCTCTTTATCTGCTTCCTGAAATTGCTTGTCTTCAAGTTCTTCTCTCTTCCCTCTGTCCCCAGAGTTGGAAAGTGGAGATGGGTGACCAGGTCTCACCACACAGGTGAGGGGATGCTGGGACCACAGATGGAAAGAAGCCAGATCCTCGTGGGAATTTATGGTATTAGTTTTCCTACCAACCTGGATTTTTCACCTTGGGATTATCATGTGAATGCAAAATTTCTGCCTTCTTTGGGACCTCTTTGATAAAAGCAGGTTAGTCTGGTCCTCTGACCAGCAACATCATTAGCATTACTTGGGAATGTGTTAGTAATGCAAGTGCAGTGGGAGAATGGATAAAAAAAGATGTACATATCCCCGGTGGAATATTATTCAGCTGTAAAAAAGAAGCAAAGGTTGCCATTTGTGACAACATGGTCAGACCTCGAGGTCATCATGCTAAATGAAGTACGTCAGGCAGATAAAGACAAATACTGTCTGATCTCACTCATACGTGGAGTCTAAACAAGCTGGACTTCTAGAAACAGAAGGTTGGTGGTTGCCAAGGGCTGGGGGCACGGGGGAAATGGGAGGTGGTGGTCAATGGGTACACACTTCCGGTGATAAGATGAGTAAGTTCTGGCATCTAGAGTACAGCGTGGTGACTCTAGTTAGAAGTACTGTATTCTAGAAAATGAATAAGAGAGTAGATCTTAAATGTTTTCACTATGCACACAAAATAGCTATATGAGTTAATAGAAGAGGTAAACCAACCGCATTGTGATTATCATGTCAACTATATAAATGTACCTCAAACCATCATGTCCGACGTCTTGAACTCACACAATGTTCTGTGTCAAGTATATTTCAGTAAAGCTGGAAAAAAAGCAACACATTAAGAAAAGAAATGTAATTTCTACTGCATGGAATTGGTAGTCTGGGGGTGGGGTCCAGCAATCTGTTTCTGGTTCAAAATAGTACTTCTAAATCCATATCCAGTTGTAAGAAATAATAAGTTTACCCCCCATCCAATCCTGCCCCGTGTTCCTGAATGGTAACATTTGGCAAACTGTGGAATAAAATCAGAGCAAGAAGATTGACATTGATACAACCCACTGATCTTACTGAGATTTCTCCAGTTGTGTACTCATTTGTGAGTGTAGGTCGTACATACGTAGTTCTGTACAATTTTGCTACATGTGTAGGTTTGTGAATCTATCACCCAAGTCAAGACACTTGGGTGTTCCTATGCCAAAGGATTCTTGTGGTTACCTTTTTAGAACCATACCCACCTCCTTCGCCCCAGCAATCTCTTCCCCCTGCCATCTTTATGGATGTAATTGACATATTACACTAGGTTAAGACATACCATGTATTGATTTGATACATCTATGTATTACAAAATGATTGCCACGATAACTTCGCTAACACCTCCATCCCGTCACACGATTACCATTTCTTTTTTGTGGTGAGAACGTTACCAGCACTCCCTTTTTAACAAGTTCTCCTGTTGATTTCTGTGTGCTGGAATCTGAAATACAGGGCTACCTTGTTCTATAAAATATTCTCGTTACCAGGTCTTTGCACCAGCCTTGGGCCAGGCTTGGAGCTAACACATTCATATGTGTCATCGAGTCTGGTCTCTAGAGCACCCTAGGGGGGAGGTGCCCATTATTATTCTCCTCTGTTATGGGAACTGAGTGCCCGTACAGGACAGGGGATGTAATGGCAAACAAGAAGGAGATAATCATGGCACAATTAATAATAGGCAGTCACCATTTGAATCCAGGTCTGTCTGACTGCAGGAACCAGGTTCTTACTCACTAATCTACACTGAATTTCTGGTCCCAGCACAGAAACATGAGTCTACCTAGGATCCGCTGCCTCAAGTGGGTAGCTTGCACACCGGAGGCCTGCCTGGAGTTGGCTGTCTCAGGGTCTCTGCCCCTAGGGGATGCTTTCCTTTGAGCATTTCTTCGCTATTCCTAATCAGATTTGAATCCCACGGAAGTGTGATATTGTGATGCTCCTGTAAATGGCCAGCCACATAGAAGGAACTGAACAAAGACCTAGGTGTTTTAGAGTTTGAAGGCCATTTTAAGAAATTCTTCCAGCTGACCAGCAACTTTTATAGGTGGGAAGAGGTAGGCCCAGGGAAGGTGCCCATGGGGTGCAGGACTCTCAGGGATCTGGTTTTCAGTGAGATGACTCGGGCCCTGGAGCCAAGTGGTCAGTGCTGGCCCCTGGGATCTCCAGGTAGTGTTTTGGCTTCATTCTCAGCAGCAACCAGGGGCCGGAATTGAATCATGGAGATACTCATGGACACAGTGAAGTCAAATCTTGGGGATCTTAAACCTTTAAGAGGACCTCCACGTTTAATTCATGTTTTGTCCTATTGGGAAGAGGCTGAGGACCTTCCAGGAGGACAGGAAAGGCAAGTTCTGTCGCAGGATGGAAGGGACTTGACATGGGGGGCTCCTTTCACTGACTGAGAACCTTCCACGTACCAGGCATTGAGTTAAGCAGCTGTTATACATTGTCTCGGTTCTTCTCTTCGACCATTGCAATGACTGACTGAGATAGAAATGCGAATATGAAAGGGGGAGCAAAGTGCTTGAGCCCAGTTCCCAGTTCATCGGTTGGGCTCCACGTCCTACCCACTGTGCCACGCTACCCTAGGGTTTATTTTGGAAGGCAAGTCATTGAGTTTCCAGGTCCCCTAGGAGGAGTCATTTCCTGCAAATACATACTATTAGCACATTTGACAGATACTTAGATATCACTGAGAACAGAGTCATCCTGCTCCCCCTCCCTGTCTTGCCCCTTCTCCAAATAGATGTCCTTTTCAAATATCTTATGATGCTGTGACACCTCCTCCACTCCCATTTAATAGATAAGTTAATGGGGCCCAGACAGGGCAGGTGATGTGCCCAAGCTCACACAGTATCGCAGCCAGGCTCTGCACCGGGGTTGGCAAGACTCAATGAGCCCAGAGCTCTCCTGCTACCACACGGTGCCTCTTCTTATTAGAAACACAATGTAATTAAGTGCTCTGGGCTTGCTAACCTTCGAGATATACTGGTCCCACATTCTACCATCCATTATGAACCAATGACGGGAAAGTGCCCTCACAGCACGTGTGAGATGCTATTGGTTGGACTCCATCAGCGTTACGCACTCTGTATCTCGATGATCTCCCCCATAAGACATATTTATAGCAATATTAAAAGGGAAACGAAGGGATATATTCTATTCCTTATGTACCCCCATCTTTTATACACCCATGCCCGTCAGAGCCCAGATGATGCCAGACAGGGCCAGCACAGCGCGGTGAGCAGAGAGACATCTATCGGTTTCCAAGGGGCCACCTAAAGACCTGCTCATCTGTATGGCACTCCACAGTTTATAAAGCACTTTATCATCCATTTGCTTGTCTGAGCCTCGTAACGCCCTCATGATGGGAGAGAGATCGCGATCCCTGTCACCAGCCTTGTTTCACAGATGGGAAGACAGGAGTGAAGCGATTGGCCCTGGGTGATACCCTCTGGGACGAGCGGAGGCCGCACTTGACCCCAGATCTTTAGACTTCATATCCCCTGACATCTTTATACTACTGATATCTCTTGCTACGCCTTCATTCACCCACTCACTCCTTCACTGACCTATTTAACATGTATTTAGTGAGCCCCTGTCTTGGGCCGGGCACTGTGCTGGGTGCCAGGAAGAAATAGTTCTGGGGATCTCCTGTGCCCACTGCTCTCATACAGACAAGAGCCGGGGTCTCCCCCAGGATGATCTTGCCCCCAGGGAACACCGGTCAAAGTCCAGAGACATTTTTGGTTGTCACGATTAAGAGGTTGCTACTTGGCATCTAAGGAACATCCTACAATGCACGGGACGGCCCCACAACAAAGAGATATCCATCCCCAAATGTCAATCGTGCAGAAGGTAGGAAACCCTGGCCTAGCGCGTATTGCAGAAGACAGAATTAATGAAATTATCCCACTACTGAGGTTGTAGTCACAGGGAATCGGGGAATGTGTAAACAGCAGCCGCTAATGGCTGGCATAGCATGTGTGGGCCTCGTACCTCTGTTAACTCCTTCAGTCCATAAAACACAGATTGCAGGATTGTTCACAGGGGGAAGCTGAGGCTCCAAGAGGTGAAGTACCTTGCCTGGAGTCACACAGCCAGAGGATGGACTGGGATTCGAACCCAGGCTCCTTGACGCCAGCTTCCAATGCCTTTGGCCTCTATGCTGTGCTGCCTCCTTTGTGAGACCAGGAACTTGCCGTGGTTTGGGGTTTGAGGGAAGCTTTGTGGTGGAAGGGAGGCATGATGTGAGATTTAAGGAAGTGGGGGACCGAGGGAGAGCATTCCAGTCAGAGGGAACAGCATGTGCAAAGGCCATGGGGCAAGAGGCCAAGGGGACTGGTCAGGAAAGCCCTTCACAGTGCACGTGATAAGGGAGAGCAGAGAGCCAAGGTGGAGAAGAAGCTGGGGGGTCCAGTGGGGCCACAAGCCAGCTTTGCAGGGATGTGGAGTCTGTGCAGCGGGGCAGCAGTGTTGGATGTAGACTCTGACAGGCCCGCTCTGGCTGCTGTGTGCAAAGAGGACCTGGGTTAGAGGGGAGGACGAAGTAGGGGGGCGGAACGTGGCGCCGAGAGCAGGATGGCAGCAGGGGAATGCAGAGAACCAGAGGTGAGGGCTGTTCAGGAGACAGAACAGTCAGGCTGTGGTGATGGATCTGATTGGGTGTCAAGGCAGGGCGTGAGCCTGACCTTCTTATGAAATAATCCCAAGGTGGTTTGTGCACAGCCCCCAAAGCCTGCTGGGAAGGGCTGCTGGCCCCGCCCACCCCTCCTTGAACTTACAAAGCCAGGTCCCTGCTTGTGGTCCCAGCTGCAAAGCCCAGGAGCCATAATGACACCGCTCTGCTCCGCTGACAGCCCTCTGTTTGTGCTCTCGGATGCCTGTAACTCACAGATAATTAATGTCAGCTAGCTGTCACGGCACCCTGGCTAATCACAGTGTGTGTGTGTGTGTGGGGGGGTAGGCACACTGGTCGATGAGCAGCTCAGGGATCTGTCAGACCCAGGAAAGGGCGCGTCACCTGCCCAGTCACTGGAGAGTGCGGTGGAATTTTAGCACAAGCCTGTCTGCTTTGGAGGCACTGACAGTCTCCATCCCATGGGAGGCAGACGCTCAAGGTCACATCTGCAGGTCTGGAAACCCAGGCTGGACAGAAGGGGAGGAACTGGGAGGGGAGTTAGCTCCCGACAGTGTGGACACAGCCCCTCCCTTTTCCCCTGCTCCAGCCACAACTGCCGGCCCGGGTCCTGTTGTAGACTCGGTGCTGTGCTCAAAATTCAGAGTGTGAAGTGCGCTTGCGCGAGCCTGGAGTGCTTTGAACAACCACCTGAAACACTTGTAGCTTTGCAAACATTTCATTCTCTCTGCCTTTTCTGGGCAGTTCCTTCCGCTCGCTTGTGGTCTCCCCAATACCCGCACTCACTGGCATACCATCCACAAGGTTAAACTCGTTGTTTCACACTCCCTTTCCCAAGATGCTGGCGTCTGCCCTCTAGGTTCCAACCACACATTGTATCAACCTCTAGGATGTTCATTTGTTCGGTCATTCCTTCGCCGGACCAGCACTGGGCTCCCACAAGCAACTGCGCCCTGCCAGGGAGAACGGTGATCCACAGACGGATGCCCTTTGTCTTGGAGCACACAGAGTCTGTGGCATTCAAGGAAGAGGGTGCAGTGTTGATTAATGACAGTGCGATCAGCTCTCCTTTCTGCTGCTGTTTTCCTTCCTATGACAAGGTTGATTCCATGGGAATCTCTCCGAGGTCAGGGACTCTATGTGTAGGATTTCTGTGCCCAGCAGAGTATATTCACAGTGAATATTTAATGAAAGAAAGAGTGAGTGTAGTAAACAGGAACGGGGTTCACCCACCCAGGGCAATTAACACCTCATCCGGAGAGCCACCGAGGGCAAGTTGTGAAGGCACTAACACAGGTGAACTTGAAGGGAAATTCAGGTAAAGCCTGGGCCAAGGGGAGGGTCCCTCCTTTGGGGTCTGGTTGCCCAGGGGAAAACCCAGATAGCCGTGTGAAAGCATCGATTTTGTGCCTAATGCTGTGCCAAGGCATGAAGAATGGGGGTTTCCCTCTCAAGGTGGATGCCAGGCTGAGCTCTGGGGTAGGAGTCACAGTGGGGGTAGCAGGGCCCCTCCACCTGATCGGGGAAGCCCCCAAGAAGCATCAGCCTGCCTACCAGTGTGGTAAAAAGAAACTAGATGGGAAGAGGCAGTGAGGGAGTGAGCTCCCCATCTTAGGAGGTATTCAAAGAGGCCATAGGGCATACTTTGCCTGGGATGCTGCATCCTCAGTTGGAATAGGCAACTGAAGAGCTGTTAGGGTGGAATAGGGGTGTAAGCATCAGTGAGCCTGTGCTGTGGGTCTCATAGGGAGGGCGGCCTGGGGTGTAGTAGGAACCCTTACCCAGAATAAGACAGACCTTTGATGACGTCCTGGCCTCTGAACAGCTGTGCAATAGTAAGAGAGTCATCGAACTTCCTCAATCCTCAGTTTCTCCCTTTGGAGAAACTTACATGACAACACCCTGAAAACTGCTTTGTCCGGTTCAACAAGCAAGAGCTACATGTGTTACGTGTGAAAGATGGAAGCCCAGCGCGGTGCACTGCAACAGTGCATGTGAAGGGGGGGCATGGATGGGAAGGGGGACAGTGTAAGGTGGCACGTGCCAGGACTGGGGCAGGCTGGCACCCACGGGAAAGCCACACCCAGAGAGGGCTGCCTGGGCACGGATGCCAGTGGGTAGAAAGCTAAGGGCCAGGTCCCTGCAGCAGGGGGGTGAGTAGGTGAGGACTGGCTGAGCAGGGCCCCTACCGGAGGAATGGCCAAGCTTCTGGCTCTGGCTCTCAACTCATTTTGAATCCCCGGTAGGGGGTAGGGGATTGCGGCAAGGCTGAGGTCTGACTGCCAGTGTCTTCTAGCCCTGGGGGCTTTGCATGGCTGGGGTCCCAGTTACCAGCAAGAGTGGGTCACACCTGCCCATCTGCTTCACTTCCTCCTTCCCCTCGGGCGGAAGGCTCCTCCTTCATTTGCTCCCTCTTTAAGTCAGTCAACAAACCTTCTGAGAACCTTCCCTTGCTGGCTTCTCCTCTAGGGCTGGCACTGCAGAAAGGTGATAGGGACAGGGACAGGTCCCTGTGCTCAAGAGCATCTTGTCTGGGTGTGGAGGCAGGAATATGGTAGGTGACTGTCATATAGTGTGGCAACTGCCACCCCGAAGACAACCACAAGAATGTAGCTAACACTGTGTGCTTGTTACACACGAGTGACCCTACAGAGTCTTTGCCAGAACCCCTGGGGGAAACATCGGATCTCAGAGAGGTTAGTTCACATTTCTAAAGTCACACAGCCCCACTAGTCAGACCTGCCCAACACCAGCACCCATGCTCCTATTAGATTATGCAGCCTCCTTATGGCTCCTCGTTCATTCATTCAACAATTATTTACTGAGCATCTACTATGTGTGGGGCACCGTGCTAAAGTCTGGTGCTACTACAGAGAAGAAGGCATCTACAGTCCTGTCCCAGGGAGTTTGCCTTCTGACCAAGGTGATTCGGAGCACAGAGGAACTCTTCTTGGGTCATCCCTCAGGGAGTGTGGGAGGGTGGGGTGGTGGTGTGTGGCCATCAGGTCCAGCAAGTCCTCCAGGAGGTGGGACTAGCAAGTGCAAAGGTCTGGAAATGTGTTCCTGGAATGATGAGAATTCCTTCCTCCCTCCCTCCCTCCCTTCCTCCTGCCCTTTCTCCCTTCTTTCCTTCCCTCCTCCCTTCCTTCACTCCTTCCTTCCCTTGCATTTCTGAACCAGTGTTAGATTCACAGAGTTTGAGAATCTACAGGCAAAAAATGTTGCGTAGTGAATATCTCCCTCCTTCCTCACCCCTTCCTCCACCTGTGCACTTCCCAGCCTCCTCCCTGCTCCCCATCCAGGGAGGCACTTCCTTTTGTCTCCTGAGCACCTTTCTAGACTTGCATATATGAATGTTTTCTGGTCTTCCCCTTTTTTATTTCAGAGGGAACACACTGTGCCTGTTGTTCCAGAGAAAGATGAGAATTTTCTGTGGCTGAAGCAGAGGTTTGGAGACCTGGGCAGTAGGGAATATTGGGTTGAGACTGGGATATGCAGGGGCCTTGACTGCCACCCTAAAGACCCTTTAAGTCTGCGCATGTGCCGGGCCATTTGTCAAATTTTCCTCCAAGTCTTGATACTTTCAAAGAAACCACAAACCCAGACTGAGTTGTCGGGAGCTGCCTGATGGATTTTATTAAAAACCAAACACCAGCCACACAACCCGCCCCCACCCTCCACCAAAAATTAAGAACAGTGAAATTTGAGGCAAAGGTAAGCACCATGAATTTGTATCGCATTGGGAGCTAGCTGCCTCTTTTGTTTTCCCCTTAATTTATTTTTTGGAAAACATTCACTGATTCAGAGAACAGCTCCCTTTCCTTTGTCAGCAGCCAGCCCTCGGAACCAAATTGCAGGCTAAAAATATGTATTTTTATTAAAAATCACTTTAAGTTGGTGCATATTTCTAAGATAGATTCACATGTGGATAACCATCCAGTATTGCTTGCTATAGATAAGTGATGAATTATTTTAATCAGAAATGGATTTAACAGCACTGCAAAAATAAATTTGGGAGATTTTTCACAATCTGGTTGTCTTTTCTGATTCTTCATATTTATATTTAGTATTCAATGAAGACTAATAGTGACTACTGGACATTCCATCAAACTTCCCCTAAGCAGATTCATCCCACCCATAATCAAGACTGACATCCTTTGCCGTCATTCCGGGAAATGCTTCCAGTCCCTAGGTGCAGAATTAGAAGGGAAAATATGCGTGCAGACTTTTTTCCCGGACCCCGGCAAGCACCATTGACGGCACAGCAGAGTAGTGCATTGCTGTATCAAGTCAAAGAGCATCCAGCACCCGTGGGCGTGATGCCTACTGTGTGCCAAGCACCCCATCTGGGGAGATAGTACCGAACGAGTCAGAAAGGGCTCAGTCCTGCCCCGGCTCCCCAGCCTTAATGGCCTCTCACTGTTAACTGGTTATGCTGGGAACGGAGCCTTGTTTTATTTCACGTCCCAGAATGAAGCTTCTCTGTGGAAGCAGAGGGTAGGTCTCCGTGAGTAAGGGACAGGCGAGGTTAGATAGGGAGACATAGGTAGGGGACCACATGGCTAGGCTCCCGCAGGGGGGCTACTCTACCAGGCCCACAGAAATCTCAGGTGTGGAGAAATCTTATAGACAAGATATTAGCCAGAGAGCAGGGAACATAACAAATCCACCTTGTTTGTTCTAAATATAGGTGAGATATTTACATAGTATTTACACATCCACCTTGTTTGTCTTAATGTTATGGACAAGATATTTACCAAGTTCCCTGGTCAGTTTTCTATAGAAGACCTGCCACAAAAGTCCTCAATGGTAACCCATTCAGGACCCTTCTCACTCTAGAGAGCTCTTGTTTTGTTCTTTCTGTTCTCACCTTTCCTTAATAAACTTTCACTTCACTCCCCACTCTTGTCCACAAGACTCGTTCTTCAACTCTGGGAGACAAGAACCCTGCAACACCAGGACTGGGGAGAGCTGATAATCAAGGGACCGTATATCCGTCAGTTAGGGGTCTGCGAGCATAAGCAACAGAAAGAGATTTGGGCTGACTTCAGGCAGCTTAGTGAATATCTCCCTCCTTCCTCACCCCTTCCTCCACCCGCGCACTTCCCAGCCTCCTCCCTGCTCCCCATCCAGGGAGGCACTTCCTTTTGTCTCCTGAGCACCTTTCCAGACTTGCATATATGAATGTTTTCTGGTCTTCCCCTTTTTTATTTCAGAGGGATCACACTGTGCCTGTTGTTCCAGAGAAAGATGAGAATTTTCTGTGGTTGAAGCAGAGGCATGATGTCACCAGATGGCTGACACCATCTATGGTTCCTGTATGAGGTTAACCCCTCTCTAACCTTTGGTCATCTCTCTAACAACAAAAAAGAGTGAATCTCAGGCTCACAGTTTTCATCTGGCAAATGATATTGAGCCACAACAGTGTTAAGTTGTCATCAGATTTGTCTTTATGGCTACTTTTTGCTGGGGGCTATGCCAGATTTTCATTTCCAGTAGTGCTCTAAAGTCATTTAAAATCTATCTGAGATAATGAATGAGTCAAACTCAAGGAAATATGTTAATAACAGAACAGGGAGGAAAAGAATGGTGAAGGCCATGAACATGGTATTCAGTTGAGTAAATCGATCTTACTCACACTGGTTTTGGGGCACAGAAGGGATTGAAAGCTTCGGTGGGGAAATGTGATAGGCATCTATTTTGTTCTAAGTGTTTCAGGTACCTTACATAAATTGAGCTCCAGCTTCAGCTTATCAACAGATGAGGTCAATATGCCCCCTTATACCCTTCCAAGTCACTAATGAAAAGGTTGTCTGGGACAGGACCAAGGGCAGAGCCCTGTGACCCTCTACTATAGACCCCCCAGCTTGACTCCAATCAATTTTTATCACCTTTGGCCCTGAGGGTGCACCTTGTTATGGCTTCTCTCCATCCTAGGGGCTCATGAGAAAGAAAGGTCTTCTTCCCAAGGGTCTGGGTATCTCTGGAACCCAGAGGACTCAGTAGAGTCCCGCACACCTTCTTTTCCTAGTAAACCAATATCATCAGCTTTTGTTCATCAAGACATCACTCTGGGTTGATGGGGCTGACATTACCAGCTGGGATTAATATGTTTCTTCCCCCCCTTTCCATTTATTTGGAGAATCTCATTAAAGCAGGTTTCCTTCAGGAAATTGATGCTTTAATATTTTGCGTTGTCAGCTGAGGGCCTGAATTTTATTTCTTGAATAACGTTTAATTAAACGTGCAGGCTCCCTTTCCCTGACGCATCAGTGATCACAGCACTGAGCCTACCTCCACTGCTCTTTGGAAAATCAGCAGAAAGCCAAGTTGGGGGCCAAAGTCCTGCTGAGCAATAAAGTTTATGGCCCGTGCCTCTGTTGTAATTAGTGTCCAGGGTCCTGCTGACACAGCCCGTGTCAGGTACCTTGACCAAGGCTCAACTGCCTTGTGAATGCTGGTTCCCGGAACATAACCTGCATTTTATCCAACAGGTACCCTGGTGGGGACTCTCCTAGACCAGGGGTTGAAAAACCAGGACCTGTGAGCCAAACTCAGCTGGCCACCCATTTTTGTAAATAAAGATTTATTGGGACACAGCCATGCCCATCGTTTTATGTGTTGCCTGTGGCTGTGTTCAGAACATAACCTGCAGAATCCCAGGCCCTGTGGCAGGTCAATGAGGAAGGACCAGAGCATCCTCTAGCTGACCTGGGCTTAGGCCAAGTGCTTACTTCACTCCCTGCATTCTATATTCTTGATCCCCTTTCAAATGTTCTTTCAAGAAATATTTATTGAGCACCTACTATGAGTCAGGCACAGTTCTAGGTTCTGTGGATGAAATGCTGGACAAGACAGGGGAGACCCCAGCTTTATCTGCCAAAGGGGAAAGAAAAACAATCATCGAGTGCCCACATAAATATATAAGCAGGAGAGTTTCAGATGGTAACATAGATCATGGGGAATATAAACCAGTGTGATAAAGCACCATCATGTGAACGCACAGGAGTGTTTGATAAGGTAGTCAGGGAGGGCTTCTCTGAGGAGGTGACATTTAAGCTGACTTATGAACGATGAGTATGAGCCAGACAGAGAAGAACCTGCAGGGGGAGCATCCCAGGTTGGGAGATCAGCTAATACAAAGCACTGGTGGAAAGGGGGAACAGAAGGAGGGAGTGAAGAGAACCTGGAGTGAAGTGGGCTCAGGAGGTGGGCAGGGGTCAATGGTGCAGGGCCATATGGGTTGTGCTGTGGTATTTGGAACTTCTTAGAAGTATCATGGCAAGACTGTGAATACTGACCTAATTTACTTTTAAAAATTCACTTTACTTTCCATGACATAATAATGAGATTGGTGTTTTGAGGATAACACCCTTCCTGTGCTTTGTGCAGTTAAAGAAATGTTTTTTTTGTTTGGCCCAGATAAACAAGCTCAGAATTGTCAGACACGTGGGAAACTTTGCCAAGAGCAAGTGGCAGAGCTGGGGTTTGAATCCAGTCATAGCTCTGAGCTGCCGTAGGCCTGGCCGACCTCAGTTTCTTAAATCTGTAAGATGGGTGGATAATGGTTCTTGCCTAAGGAGTGTGAGATACATAAGTCGGGAGGAAGAGGAGGGTGGCAGGAGAAAGGGGAGGGAGGGGAGGGGGAGGAAGGGAGAGAGGAGGAGACATAAGGAACTACTGGACATCAAGAGGGAAAGGATATTTTGTACTGTATCTTACCTTTATTTCTTTTAGTTATCATGCTAGCTGTCACCCTGCCTCTGTGTGTGCACACTCACGTGTGTGTGTTGGAATGGGATCCACGGCAACGAAGGTAGTTTTGGGAAAAATAATGCAGATGGCCATTCGTGACATTTGTCCCCAGGGGCTCATTGAGGAGTGACGGTGTGGGGAGGGAATGCTTGGTCCCATGTTGTTGGGGCAGAGAGTGAGGGACCCATGGGGACTTCCAACTTCAGACTTCTTTTTCCTTATTTGGATTGTTGTCAGACAGATTTTCTTTAATCTACGTATAGAGACATTTCTATATCCTTTCATCAGTAAAGCAAGCGACTATAACACTGAAACAAAGAAGAGCTGTCACCAAAAAGACCTTCATCACAGATGTGCAATCTTTTTTCTTAAAAGCAAGTGAATGTTTGGATTTACTTTATTTAGCTTCCCCGTCGGAAGTTATTAACCTCATGCAAATCACAGGCAGCCTCATAATGCAATCTGGAGAGAATCTCGGGCAATATTTTGATGCTTCTTCTAAGTCCCTCTCAGGGGATTAGATGAAGGGGAAGCAGAGGACTGGAAAGCATTCCGGGTGGTTAGGACAGCATATGCAAAGGCCCTGGGGCAGGAGAAATCATGGCATGTTGACGGCGCTGAAAGGAAGCCAGAGTGTTTGGAACTCAGGGAGCAAAGGTGAAGTGCAGCAGAAGCTGCGCCATATATGTCACCATAAGGTATTTGGGTCTTCATCCTGGGGGCTGCCGAGCCGAAGGAGCAGATCACCTCATTTTATGAGGCTCACCAAGGCTGTGGGAAGGAGAGTATGTTGCTCGGCGGACCTGAGGGAATGGGCACAGTTGATGAGACACAGCTAATCCGAGCTGTACCGACCCGTCATACGAAGGCTCTTCCCCTTCTGTTAATGGGGAGTCTCTCCCCGCCCTTCCCCACCTTCTCGGGAGTCCCCCCACCATCTCCTGTCTTGTTTCTGCACCTTTAGTTTCTCCTTTCTTTCTCTCCTGGGTCTCAGCTCATCTCCTATAAACATTATCCAATCATTCGTGTGGTGGGGGAGAGGGATGAATGGTTGAATGCATTATGGTACATCCACACCGTGGTTTGCTATGTGGCCATTACAAAAAGTTCGTAGCACATCGGGTGACCTGGAAGGATTTCCATGAAGCTTGGTTGAGTGTCAACAGGCAGAAAGAGGTACACATAATATGATCCCACATTTATAAAAAAAAAAAGAAACCAGCACTGTCCCCCTAGACCCATGTTTGTATGGATGCACGTACATGCACGCATATGGGGACACAGACACAAACACACTTGTGTGAGTGATAGTCACCATGCCAAGCAACCACTTAGTGTCCCAGGGTTGGGCACGGGGCCATCGAGGAGGCTTGAGGGAGACGCTACTTACTAACTGGTACGGATGTATTTCAATATTTAACACCCAGCCCTGTGGGTGGCGTTGGGCAAACACTGACCTTGTTATATGCGTGGATAGGATTTTCTGAGCAGGAAGAAACATGGTAGGTTGTTGGTATGGGTTGTCTAATGTTGGGGTATGATGTGGGGAAGGAAAATGGAACTAATAATAAAAGCATGCAGATAATCACAATTAGGCATTTATGTAACATGATGTCAAATGGATATCTGCAAAAAGAAAGTAAAAGACTTAAAAAAGGAGCACCTGCCCCTCCTCCAGCTACCCAACTATGTTGCTTGGACCTGGAAAGAATGGCCACTCTCATTCCCGCCACATCTTCACCTTCTCCCCACTCGTCAAATAAGACCTCTGCTCCCACCTTCCATGTAGACTGCGTTGGCCAAGGTCCTGCGAGCCCTCGCCCCCACCAGTGGCTGAAGCTGATGGGTGCTTTGATGCCCTTGTCCGGTTAAGCGCAAGGTCAGTTTTTGACATTGCTAATCTCCCTCGTGTCCAGTCAGCTCCAGGTTCCGTCTGGATTTGCTGGGCAACTACCAATCAACGACCTGCCTCGCTGCTGTCTGCTTTCCTCGCCGGAGCAACAACTGGGTTGGGTGGCCGGCTCTCCCCCAACTGTCTGATTATTCTGGGCTGCCCCATGGTGCTGGTCATTCTCTCCCTGACCTACGTGTTTTCACTTGGCAGCATCTGGGCTCGAACTCGCACCAGCACCTGCTGGGGTCATGCGCATCTTTCTTCAGCCAAGGTAAGTCTCAGAAACACCTGTTTCTTGATTTTGGCTTCCCATCTGAGGTTACACAGATTCGGTTACCCTCGACTCCTGCTCAGTGAAATCCATTGTCCCCCTCACCCCTACAATGTGGTCTCTCCCCTGTGTCACTCTTAGTGGTGGCAGCCTCTGCCTCCCATCCAGGACGTAACGGGCTGTCATCACAGATTTTTCCCTCTCTCAGTGGGTCATTGGGCCGAGTCGAGATTCATCTTCTGCTCGGGTGCAGCACAAGCCTCCTCCTTGGTGTCTCTGCTGCTGATATTTCTTCCTTCCAATGCACTTTCCTTATTGCTGCTGGAGGAGGCTTTTCAAAATGCAGATCTGATCATGTCCCTCCTCTCCCTAAGACCTTCACTGGCTCCCCATTTCCCTTGTCTTGAAGACCTTTTTCATCGAGTCATGCCTCCCTGGCCAGTGTCTCCTGTTGCTCACGTGTGAACATGACTCCCTGGTTGCATGAACCATTAGTTCTCAGAGTGTGGACCACTCCTTCTTCCTGCCACGCCTCTGCTCACACTGTCTTCCATCTCGCTTGTTTTCCCTCCACACTGTCTACCTCTCAAATACCTGCTCGTTCTTCTGGACTCAGGTAGAGCCTTTCTCCCTCTAGGAGGTCCTGCCTGAGCCCCCCGTTGTCTGTCTGCCTCCACTGGCCTGGGCATCTCAGTCACCCCGACTGTGTATCTTCTCCACCTGGCCAAGAGAGGATGTGGGGAAACCCTGCTTATTCCTAACATGCACCTGCTCCTCAGGACAGAGTGTCTCTGGCAGCATGTGAAGATGGGGCCCTAATCAGAGGGACACTCTTTCAGGTCACAGCACTGCAGCTGTGGGGACCTCGTCCCAGGACAAACACAAACACAGCCCAGGAATCTAGAAAGTATGCCCCCTCTAGGCAAGGACCCAGCCACACCATTGGTTTGCTGTGTGACCTTGGGCTAATTGCTTAACTTCTCTGGCCCATATCTGCAGTGAGGGAGGTGGACAACTCCTTGCCAAACTTGGCTAATGATGCTTATCCCATAGGGCAGAGTGAGGGTTGAATGGAATAATCTCTGGCATGGGGGAAAGCACCCCGTGTGTGGTCTTTATAATAGTCCATTAAGTGTGTTACAAAACAATAACTGAATTGTGTCTTAAGACACCAGAGAAGCTTGGGTTGAAATCCTTGCTGAGTTGCCTCTCCCACTGGGATTTGTCCAGTGGCACCTGGTCTGCCCAAGGTCTTGCTCCAGGTCTGCTGTTCCGGGCGCGGATCTCCCGCCAGCTCACAGCAGCCCAAGGCAGAGCCCAGCCGAGCCCGGAGGAGGAGGGTGAAGTGGCAAGGCGGTGGGTGGCTGGGCTGATGAGTGTGTTCGGCTTGATCTATAAGGCCGTTCCCAGGAAGGATGGCTTCAATTCTGCCCTGGAAGTGTGGCCTGAGCCGTATTGCCGATCCATCTCCTGAGCTGTCAAACATTTCACGGGTGCCTGCCTGGGCCGGGAGACACTTTATAAGCTGTGTCTCTGTCTTGTGGTCCCGTCGCCTGGTCGCTCTGGCATTTTGATGGGTTGTGCCTACTTGGGGCCCAGCAGTGTGTCTGTATAGACACCTGCAGGGGTGAGGGCAGGGAGCAGGGAAGGAGGAACACGCAGGAGGGGATGATGAAGGGAAGCTTGAGTAAATGGAGAAAGAGCACTGCACCCCAGAGATTTTCAGTCCTGGGGTTCGCTGTGTAACATGGGCCTCCCCCAGAAGTATGTGTAGGGAATAAGGGTAGATTAAATCTGTGGTTCTTAATGTTGGTAGAGGTCAAGCTTCAATTTGAGCATCTATACAAAGGCTGTGGTCCCCATCCCAAATAAAATGCAGGTAAACCCAAACTCCTTTCTACTGCAGGACCTTGCCCCAGCTGCCTGGTTGCCTGGAAGTCTGCCTGCTCGTGGCCTGGCTGGCTTTTCATTACATCTCAGATATCAGCTCACCTGTGACCTCAGTACTGCTGCCTTGGCCTCCCTATTTGCCCCCAGGCACAGCATCCTGCTTTTCCCTGGAAAGCATTGATTGCCATGGTTACTTATTGTCTGTTTCCCTGTTAACCTGGGCAGGATGCTTGGACAGGAGCTGATTCTGTTTCAGTGATATAACCCCTGGGTCTAGCGTGGTGTGGGGCCTGGCATGGAGTAGGAACCCAGCGCATGTTTGTTGCATGGCCAGACGGATAGACGGATGACTAGTCAAACAGCTGTCCCTGAGTGTGTGTCCATGCAAGAATTTGAGAATAAACTCATTGCCCTGCAACAATAGCATAGGCCCCTCCTCCAGCCTCACAGGGCAGCCCTGACCTTTGGGGAAGCTCGTGATGGTTGCATGGTCTGTGATTCTGGTCCCCCCCAACTTTTCTGGGAACTTACCACTTCCTGTGCCTCCTCGGCCCAGCTTGGCCTGACACAGACCTAGGCCCACAGAAGCCTTCTAAAGGACTTCCTCCTTTTTCTCATAAGGCCCTCCAGGAATCTGCTCACACCATGGGAGGAGAGCTTCAATAACACCGAGATTGAATTTTCCTCCAGCCTGGGGGGATCAGGGGATTAAAGTCAGATTTAATTTGATTTTAGACAAATAAAGTACTGTGACATTTATTGCACACCTGAGTTGCTGGAGAAAAATTCTGACCTGCTATGTAATGTGCACGGGGCCGCCAAGCAACAGTGGTGCGGGCCGTGTCCTGCAGCAGGGCGCCCTGCCCAGGAGCATCCTGTCTGCCCAGGAGGAGAGTGGACTTCTGCTAGTTCCTACAACACCAGTGTTTGGCCACCAGGTCCTGTGCCTACGGTCTACAAACCCCAAGGGGATTTGGTGCATATTCTGGCACCAGCCCGGGATGGGGAAAGAATTGGAGGAAATGGGGCAAGAATAGCTGATGGACGCATGCCAGGGGGCCATGCAGGGGTCCAGGAGTGAGGCCAGGAAGCCTGGACCAGGGTGGTACCATTGGGAGAAGGGCTGGGACTGCAGGTAGATGGCGCTTAGTCTCCACAATATTCAGACAATGGAGAACAAAGTGGGCTTTGCCTTGTTCTCCATCGTTCCTTCAGTCCTTTGGCTTCAAAAGCACTTCCGTTCTTTTTATTTTAGTTTTTTTTTTCCAGCAAAACCAATGCACAACACTGCTATCAAATCTGCTGGAGTGGCCCCCAGGAGAGGACACATCATCCACTCGTTCATCCCTTCATTCATTCCTTTACCAGATATTTATTGAGCACCTACTATATGCCAGCTTCTATTTTTGGAGCCAGGGATCCAACAGTGACCAAGTCAGACAAAAATGCCTACTCTTGTGGAACTTATATCTCAGTGGAGGAAATAAACAATAGACACTAAACATAAGAATATTTCATAACATGATCGACAATGATGAGAGTCATGGATTAAACAGTTGACTGAAGAGACATAGAGAAGAGACAGTTGCCATAGAAGTGGGGTGGTTCTGGTGAGCTCCACTGAGAGGACACTGTGTGAGAACTGGTAGGAAGTGAGAGTGAGCAGTGGAAGTATCTGGGGTGAGACTCTTCCAGGCAGAGGGAATAGCCAGTGCAGGGGTCCTGGGGCAGGATAGTATCTGGCACACACAATCTTCACACTGCCTACTATTCTCCTTATCATTCTCTACTTTATGTGCACTCCCCAAAGTGGGGCACATCTATGCCAGGGCTCACCTTCACATGTCAGGAGAACACAGGAAGTTTCACGATGAACAGGTTCTCTTCAATGGGGTTTCCAATTTTATGATACTTTTTAATATTAAGAAGTAGGATGCAAAACTTAAGACTAATTTTAAGCGAAAATAGGAGGCTTGCAAGAAATATCATGCTTGTGTTTGTAGTAGACTCCAAACTTCTCCCAGAGCTCTTGTCTTGGGGGCCATGAGATAGTTCTGCTGTCATTCTGGGTACCTAAGTGGGAAAGGATGAGATGCTGGGTGTACACGTCTCTCTCTCCCACCAGACTTTATCTTTTAAGATAAAGATTGCCTCTGCTGGGCACCTTGATGGCATAGAGCATTCTGGTTAGAGAGTCATCCTCCTCCGTCTTCTTGCTTCTACATCAACTGCCTTAAGCCCTCTGAGGCCTGGGCTCAGATCTCTCACTATAAAGGTCTCATGGGCTGCAATTCATGCAGGTGCCAGGAGGGAGAGAAAAGCTAGGGAAGTGGGCTGGGTATAAGACAACAGGGAATGGTGAAGAATGTGGCAAACTGGAGAGCACCCAGCCTCTGTAAAAGGAGCAGCTTCTCTTTACCTCTAAGAAGACACTGGGAGCCATATTTTCCCATTCTTTTAAGCAAAATCAGACATCTGGATTGTTGTGCAAAAAAATTGATTTTTCAAATACAGACTATATTAAACATTTCTATACGCAAAGTTTGGGGAAATAGATCTACAAATACATCCAGAGACCCAGAGCAATAGGAAAAGCCCCCAGGAGTCCTGAGGGAGGAGCTGATGGAGGCCCAACGACATGTTTTGCTCAGTCCTTGAGCTGGAGCCAGCCTGATCAGGTAAGACTCCTTGGCATGACTGGGCACCTTCTAGGGTGTGTGAGTTCATCCTGGATAGATGTGAAAAGAGAGTGGGGGAGCATGTGGCTGAAAAATCCCAGTTCCCTACTCAAGGATTGAGTCTGGGGAGTACATGTCCAAACTATGTCTATACCACTCTCTACTTGTAAGAATTAAACATATTTAATCTGAAAGGGGGAACTCATTGTCTCATTAAAATAAAACAGTTAAGGGATTCTAGATTCAGGTATGGTTGGATCCAGGTATTCGGAAACATCCCCAAGAAGCTGCTTCTCTCCTTTGATTCTGCTTTCCTCTGTTCTGATGTCAGTATCAGGGAGGCTCCTACCACAGAGGACCAAGCTGTATGTCTGCAATGACTACCTTATATCTGCCACCTCAGCAGCCTCTATAGAAACAAAATGCGTTTCCTGATAGGTCCAGCAAAAGTACCAGGTTTGGCTCTAATGGAGCTGTGTTGAGTTGCATGCACACATTTAGGGACTGGCAGTGGGTCTCCAGAACAACATCAATGGGAGTGGGGGAGGGGCCCTCAAATCAAGATGGCATTACCAGGAGATGTGGAGGGATGGGTGTTGGGCAGGCAAAACCCATAGTGTTCTCACTGGATGGAAACATAGGGCAAGAAGTCTCAGCTTTCTAGGCATCATCTGACACACCTTCCTCCCCCATTCCTGTATCCTCCAGCCATCCATCCCTGTGGACTTTGGCACGAAGACACTGCTGCTCCCATCTTGGCAGGTGCATTGATCACCTGTCAGAGCCTTGACACTCGCATTTCATTTCATATGGTGTGTCATAGCCTCCTGGACTCCAGCCTCCACCCCTGCATTTCCACCCCTGCCCACCCCTCTCTGCCTCCTGGTAGCCACTCTCCTATTCTCTTTCCTATAAGAGATGAGCATATCTCATGTTTTTTGACTCTCCCCCTACTGGGGTATGCTGGTATTTTATTCTTTCTACCTTTTCTCTAGACCCTCAATTTCTTAGTTTTCTAGTGAAGCTCTGAGAAAGACTGCCATTCTGCTACTTCCCAGATGCCACCGCCTTATACTCCAGATGCTTCCTGTCCTATCCATGGGATGGCAGACCTTTCCAATGCTTTTTGGATGAAATCCAAGACTCCCTTAGGCAAAGATCCCTTGAAGCCAAATGGGCTAAATGGGGGAAACAAGGCTGAGCAGGACAGAGATTACTGCCTGGAGGGAGATTCCATGTTACAGCACAAGGAGGGGAAGACTGGGCAGAGCCCAGTGGACTCTCTGAGTTGAAGAGATAGATTTAGGAGTCTGAGAAGGTCAAAGCAAAGCAGCTGGAGTTCACAGGGCAGAATACTGGATAAGACAGCTTCATGGAGAGAAAGAAAGAGAGGGAGAGAGAGAAAAAGAGAGGGAGAGATGGGGGTAGAGGATTGCCCCCCTCAAGTCTTCAGTTGCCTAACGATCAACACGTGTGTATCAGGAAATCATCTAAGGTTGAGGAAAGAGCCGCTTGAGAAGATTAGAGGAGTCATCACTAGAGTTCCCAAAGGGCTGGACATAATTTCTGTTCCCACCAGCCAAACTTCATAAAAAACAGAAATCACTGGGTAAAAAAATACTCAGCAGTCCTACCTAACAGTTTAAAAGCAAAGCCCCAAAAAGATCAAATTGTCCCCAAGTAACTTTATAGCATCCCTGAACAAAGCTCAAGAATATTTATAGAAGTACAAAAATATCCAGCACCCAACAACAAAATCAATAATGATCTGGGATTCAACAACGAGACTACGAAGCATGCAAAGAAGTAGAGAACATGACCCATAATGAGGAGGAATATCAACCAATTAACACCTACTGAGAAATGAAACAAGTGGTAGAATTAGCAGAAAAAGACATTAAAAGCATAGTTATAACTGTATTCCACATATTCAAAAGGATCTAGAAGAAAGATTATGTACATTAAGTAGAGATATGTAAGGTATAGAAAGAGGGGTTACCAGATAAAATTGAAGATGCTTGGGCGCCTGGGTGGCTCAGTTGGTTAAGTGACTGCCTTCGGCTCAGGTCATGATCCTGGAGTCCTGGGATTGAGTCCCGCATCAGGCTCCCTGCTCGGCAGGGAGTCTGCTTCTCCCTCTGACCCTCTTCCCTCTCGTGCTATCTCTCATTCTCTCTCTCTCAAATAAATAAATAAAATCTTTAAAAAAAAGATGCTCAGTTAAATCTGAATTTCAGATAAACAATGAATTTTTTAGGTGTATAAGTATGCCCCAAATATCGCATATAATGTACACATGCTAAAACTTATTCATTATTTATCTGAAATTCAAATATAACTTTGCATCTTGTATTTTTATTTGCTAAATCTGGCAACCCTAAAAAAGATCCAGATTGAACTTCTGGAGATAAAATCCACAGTGACTGATATAGATGTATACACCCACTGGGTGGAATCAAGAGTAGATTAGACTTTGTAGAAGAAAAGATAAATGAACTTGAAGACATAGCAATAAAAACTCTCCAAAATGAAAGACACAGAGAAAAGGGGCTAGAAAAAAAATTTTTGGAGAACAGTAACCTAATACACATGTAATTGGAGTGGGTGCCCAAAGGACAAAAGGGGGATAAAAAAGTATTTGCAAAAAAATAATGAGCAGAGATTTTCTAAATCTGATGGAAACTATGAAGTCCCGGACAGAGTGAGAGAAGGTACATATCACCAATATCAAGAATGGTGGAGAATATGGGATGGAATCACTGTAGACTTCACAATTACTGAGAGGACAGTAAAGGGATGGATGAACAATGCTGTGTCGATACATTTGCCAGCTCAGATAAAATGGAAAAGTTCCTTTCAACACACCCACCAGCCAAGCTCTCACTTAAGAAAAAAAATAATCAGAATAATCTTATATCTCTCAAAGAAATTGAATTTGCATTTAAAACAAAGACAATTTCAGGCCCAGATGGCTTATTTGGTGAACTCTTTCAAACATTCAAGATCTTCCAGAAAACAGAGGAGGAGGAAACACATTCCAACTCATTCTGTAAGGTCGGAATGACCCTGATACAAAAATCAGACACAAAAAGCCATCACAGGATTAAAAAAAAAAAAAAGGACAGAACAATGTTTCTCATGAGCTTTCATGCAAAACTCTTAACAAAAAGAGAACAAACAGAATTTAAAATATATTAAAAACTAATACATGGTGACCTAATGGGGTTTATCCCAGAAATGCAAGATTAGTTTAACATTCAAAATTCTCTCAATTCAATTTAGCATATTAATAGTTTATACAAAAAAATCATCTAAATAGAGGTAGTAAAAGCATTTGATAAAATCCAACAACCATTCCTTTAAAAAATCTCTGAGGAATAGGAGGGAAATTTCTCACTCTGATAAAAAGCATCAATGCAAAACTTGTAACTAACATCATACCTACTAGTGGACAGACTGAATGCTTTCCCCTTAAGATAAGGAAAAATGTAAGGATATCCAGTCCCACCATTTCTATTCAGCATTGTGTTTGGGAGTTCTATTCAGCACAATAGGCAAAGCAAGGAAATGAGAGACATTGAGGTTAAATGGAAGATGTAAAACCATCTTGCAGATGACATGAAAGTATATGTTGGAAATCCTATGGAATCTACAAGAAAGCCATGAGAACTCATACATGGCAAGGTACAAAGTGAATGCACAAAACCCAGTTGTATTTCTGTGTACTCCCAATAAAACAATTGGAAAATACCACGTATAATAGCCTAAAAATATGGGATAAATCTGACAAAAGATTCAAGGGATCTGTACGCTGAAAAGTACAAAACATTAAGGAAAGAAATTAAAGACCTAAATAAATGAAGAGCTACACTGTTTGAGGATCCAAATACTCGATATTTCCAAAATGTCAATTCTCCCCAAATTGACTTGTAGACTAGTCAAATCCCAGCAAATTTTTTTTGTGAGAGAAATATTCAGGCTGACCCTAAAATTTATATGGAAAGGCAAATGACCTATAGCACCCAAAATAACTTTTTTAAAAAATTTTTTTATTGTTATGTTAATCACCATATATTACATCATTAGTTTTTGATGTAGTGTTCCATGATTCATTGTTCATAACACCCAGTGCTCCATGCAGAATGTGCCCTCTTTAATACCCATCACCAGGCTAACCCATCCCCCTACCCTCCTCCCCTCTAGAACCCTCAGTTTGTTTTTCAGAGTCCATCATCTCTCATGGTTCGTCTCCCCCTCTGACTTACTCCCCTTCATTCTTCCTCTCCTGTTATCTTCTTCTTTTCCTTTTTTCTTAAAATATGTTGCGTTATTTGTTTCAGAAGTACAGATCTGTGATTCAACAGTCTTGCACGATTCACAGCGCTCACCGTAGCACATACCCTCCCCAATGTCTATCACCCAGCCACCCCATCCCTCCCACCCCCATCCACTCCAGTAACACTCAGTTTGTTTCCTGAGATTAAGAATTCCTCATATCAGGTCATATGATACATGTCTTTCTCTGATTGACTTGTTTCACTAAGCATAAGACCCTCCAGTTCCATCCACGTCGTTGCAAATGGCAAGGTCTCATTCCTTTTGATGGCTGCATAATATTCCATTGTGTATATATACCACATCTTCTTTATCCATTCATCTGTCGATGGACACCTTGGCTCTTTCCACAGTTTGGCTATTGTGGACATTGCTGCTATAAACATTGGGGTGCACATACCCCTTCAGGTCCCTACATTTGTATCTTTGGGGTAAATACCCAGTAGTGCAATTGCTGGATCAAATGGTAGCTCTAATTTCAACTGTTTGAGGAACCTCCATACTGTTTTCCAGAGTGGTTTAGCAGCCAAAATAACTTTGAGAAAGAAGAACAAAGTTAGAGAACTTACATTATTTGATTCTAAGGCTTATTTTAAAGCTGCAGTAATCAAGACAGTGTGACGTTGACATGAAGATTGATGAATTAGGTCAATGAAAGAGAATAGAAACTCTGGAAATACCTGAACACATATGTGGTTAGTTTTGAATTTTGAACAGCAGTTTCAGGGAAAGGATTTTTATCTACTCAACAAATGGTGGTGGAATAATTGGATATTCATAGTCTAAAGTGAATGTCAATACATAACATATGCCTTATACGAAAATTAACTCAAAATGGGTCACACTCCTTTTTTTAATTTTTAATTTTTATTTTTTTGAGAGAATCTTATGCAGATTTCACACTGAGCGTGGAGCCTGACACAGGTTCAATCTCATGGCCCTGGGGTCATGACCTGAGCCAAAAGCAAGAGTCAGACGCTTAACCGATGGAGCCACCAGGTGCCCTCAAATTGGTCACACTCTTAAATGGAAAGCCTGACACTATGAAACTTCTTAAGGAAGATGTTTGAGGAAATTTGTGATTTGGGGTTAGGCAATATTTCTTAGATATGACACCAAAAGCTCTATCCCTAAAGGAGAACTATCACTGGCGGGACTTCATAAATTTGAACATCTACTCTTTGAAAGACATTGCTATGACAATAAGAACATAAGCCACATGTGGGCTGGAAACATTTGCAAATCACGCAACGGAAAGGGACTTGATGTGGAATAAACGTATAAGCAAAAAAACAAAACAAAACAAAACAAAACAAAACAAAACTCCAAGAGAAGAAAAGAAATCATTCAATAGTAATGAGCACACATTACTTATCATGTCGGTTATTGGTTGGAAAAGATATAGAGCAACTGGAAGGCTCACACTCTTGGTGGGGATTCAAATGGTGTAACTTTGAAAAACAGTTTGGCGGTTTCTTCTAAAGGTAGACGTACCTTACCGCCCAGCCTTTACACTCGTATTTTTTCCTAACAAGCATACGCCCACATAAAGATTTTTCTGCGAGCATTCATTGCATCTTTATGTGTTCTAGCCATACACTGAAAACAAGCCAAATGTCCCCCATCATGGGAATGTTTAAACAAATGGTGGTATATCCATATAATGGGATACTATGTGGCAATTAAAAGGAATGAGCTGTTGATACATGCAACCATGCAGATAAATATAAAAACAATTGCATTACACGAAGAAAGGCAGGTAAAAAAGAGTACCTACTGCATGACTCCATTTCCATAAAATTATTGTAAATTTCTATAGTGACAGAAAATAAACCAGTGGTCCTTTGGGAATGGATGTTGGAGGGATCAAGAAGGGGCACAGGGAAACTTTTGGAAGTCTAGGGTCTATGCATCTCGTCTTGTTTCACAGGTGTGTGCATATGTCAAACTTATCGACCTATATACCCTAAATATGTAAAGTTCATTATACGCCAATTATACCCTGATAAAAATACTACACAATACCAAAAAAAATGATACTCAGAAAATCTGACCCAGAAATTTCTTGAAAGGACTTTTGTGCAAATGTATATGTGCCAGGATATTCACTTCAGCCCTGTTTGTAATGTCAAAGTATTGGCAAACTGGCTAAATGTCACAACATAAATATCTCTTAATAGGAAAGTTGTTAAAATAATAAATGGTTTGTCCATATAGTGGACTATGGTGCATTCGTTTAAGAGTTCTTTTTGTGCTGAAGTGAGATGATTTCCAAAATCCATGGTCACAATCATGGTGAATATGATAAAAGTATATACAATCTAATATATTTAGTAGACACTAAGAAGATGGGGAATCTATATTATATATTGTATATTTGGATCTAGATAGATGATAGATGATAGATAGATAGATAGATAGATAGATAGATAGATAGATAGATATAGAATATTTCTAAAAGAGTATCCAAGAACCCTAGGTACTGTGGTTGTTTCAGGAAAAGGAACTAGGCTTAGATAGAAAAGGAAACTCAGTTTTTACTGCACATGGACATGTAATTCTGATAGTTTTAATTTATGCAAGTATTACCAAATTTTTAACATACCAAAAAAATCAAAATCATAAAAGTAAAAAAAAAAGTCTCTGAATTAGAATTTCCTTTGTCATGTTCACGTTTGCAGCTTATTTCAGTGTTTGGGATAGGTGTTAGTTTGGGTACACTAAGCTTGTACTGCAGTAACAGATAGACCCAAACATGTAATGGATGAACACATCAGATGTGTACTTTTCACTTATGTCACAGTCCTGTCTGAGTGTTCAGACAAGAAGGCAAGCTTTTCTGCACAGAACCATTCAGAGACTTGGACTATTTCCATCTTATAGCTCCTCCTTCCCTCAGGGTGTTAAACATGCCTTAGTGTGCAGTGGAAGGGGGAAAAAAGGAAATAGAGAAGCAAGCATGGGGGGCTTTATGGACCAGAGTTGGAAGTGGTTCACATCATGTCTGCTCTCATTGCAATGGATGGGCTCTAAGTTATTATATGGCCGCACCAACTGCAAGGGAGTCTCGGAATTGTAGTACGCTGGTGCATAGGGGGAAAGAAAAATGGATATTGTGGATAGCCAATAGTCTCTAATAGTTATGGTGTGTAATCATCCTTAAAAAATAGACATTGAGCCAAAAGTTTACAGCATCTTGCAGGAATGGAGTCCAGCGAATGGTTTCAGGTCCTCTTGCTATTGCTTGTGCTCTGTCCCAGCGTCTGTTCTCGGAGCCCAGCTTTCTGAACTGTCAGTGGGGAGACTGTAAGTAAAAGCAGCATCATGAGGCTGACAGAGCATGAGGCTAGAAGGCAGAAGACCTGGGTTCTTGTCTGCACTGTACTTATCTGAGTCTTGTTTCTTTGTCGGTAAAATGGGATAAAGACATGCTTGTTCCTAGAAGGGTTTGAACTCTACATTGGTATTTCAGCCTTTAGTGGTAGGTGAGGAGGGGGAAAGATCTAGGGAGGGGTGGGGAGAAGCTAATGGAAAGAAGGAATGGAGAAAGGGATCTTAATTTTTATGAGAACTTATATGTGCCAGATGCAGCTAGTTACTTTTTATGCATTAATTGTTTTTTTAAAGATTTTATTTATTTGTTTGATAGAGAGAGAGTGAGAGCAGGAACACAAGAGGAGGGAGTGAGAGAGGGAGAAGCAGGCTTCCTGCTGAGCGGGGAGCCTGATGTGGGGCTCGATCCCAGGACCCTGGGATCATGACCTGAGCTGAAGGCAGACTCTAACAACTGAGCCACCCAGGTGCCCTATGCATTAATTGTTTTAATTCTCAAGACAATGCTGTGAAATGTCACTATTACAAAGCTCCATTTTATAGATAAGGAAATGGACTCTAGAGTAGTGAAGTCATTTCAAAGGGTCACTTTACTTTCAGGGTCACACAACTAGCATGATGGAGCTGGGATTAGAACCCAGATATTTATGACTCCAAACCCTGTGCTCTGTGCCTGGGAAATGCAGCCCAGGGGCTCTCGAGTAAATCCACTCTCTTTGCCAGAGCTTTGGATCAGAATCCCCTCTCTGCTCATAAATACACTGGCCCAGAGAGGTGGAGGGTCCTCTTGCTGTTGATTTAATATTTTGGAGGAAATAGGTTTATGACCTAAATATATTTCTCCCTGTTAAATGTTACAGCTTCTTTGAGCTTCACATTTGGTTTAACATTGCTTTATGGTTGGTTTGAAGTTTGTGCAGTGGGTTTGGCTGGGGTCCTCCAGAGGCACTGCTGCCTGCTTCTGAATTCCCCTGCCACAATTTATCCTAAGTCTTATTGGGTCTATATCTGGATTAATTAGAGATTGCATTTTAAAGCATGTAATAGAAAGCTTAATCACACTGGCTAAACAAAAAAGAGGTTTACTTTTCTCAAGTAACAAGAAATCTGGAGGAAGTCATCCTGTGGCTTATTCAGCAGCTCTGTGATACCATCCGTATCTCAAGCTCTCTCTACCTTGTCTTTCTACCATCCCTAGCCCATGGAACTTGGTGCTATGCTTATTACCTCTTGGTCCCAAGATGGCTGCCACACCTCTTGATATAGCACCCAGATTCCAGGCAGAACAAAGGGTAAAGCATGAAGGGAAAATACAAAAATTGAAGCCAGTCAGATCTGTTTCCTTTTCAAAAGCCCAGAAACTTCACCCATTGTCTTCTGAATATATATATATTTCTTTTTGGCCAACACTGAATTACATGGTAACCCTTATCTGCAAGGAAGATTGGGAAGTGAATATTTTTAAACACACACCTTGCCAACCAGAACATGTTTGGGATTTTATTAGTAATAGAGAAAGTGGGTGCTGAAGCAGGAAACTATTAGTATCTGCCACGATCTTCCAAATATCTTTTGGATGTGTCCACTTGCCTTTATCTGCCCTGACACTTCAGGCCATTGTTATTTCTCTCTTGGACTCTGAAATAGCTTCTTATTTGGTATTTCTACATTCCCTCCTAGCCCCCCTCCCCCCACACACATAATCTATTTTCTACACTGTGGCCAGAGAGATCTTTATAGGACATAAATCTGACTGTGTCACTCCCCTGAAGGATAACGTATTGAGTTGGTACTATGTGCTTTATGTTTTTGCTGCTGATAAAGAAAAAATGAGAACTATCTGCCTCCCTTCTCCTCAAAATTGATGTGCAAGCAGAGTCTTAATTGAGTCTTAGTGACCTGGGGCTTCTTTTGCCTGAGGGAAGAGTTGGGAGCTGCAAGGATGCTTGGTGTGTAGAGACAGAAGGGACCTCAGTTGGGAGAGCATTTGCCAAAGATTTGGGGTGAGGACACGTTTGGAGGCTCTGTTGCATCAGAAACCTGAGTGCTGATTTTTTGCAGTTCCCTTGGAAGTGGCTGACTTAGGAGCAGAAGGGCCACATGGTTCATCAAGGTTACTGGGCTCAGATGCCAGCTCATGGACAGACAGCTTCAAGGGACCATAATGAATTGCAAAAGTAATATATATTTAGGCAAGACCAGCCTTGTGGGCCTGCCACCTGTGCATTCACGCAGAGCCCCTCACTAAAAGACCTTGCATTCAGTTCAATGCATTTCTGTCACCATCTTAAAATTCTTCTTTTTTTAAATGAATGAGACAATTTATTAACCCAACATTTGTTCTAAAGCTTCTTTTTGGCACCATCTTAAAAGTCTTAATAATCTTTGAATGGGAGACCCCACATTTTCATTATGCACAAATTAGGTAGCTAGTCCTGATGGCAGGTGACAAACGTGGGACTTCTCTTCCATCCTTCAGGGAGCTGGACAAAAAGCCCCCTCTTCCCCCCAATAACTGAGATTGAGCTCCCTTCCAGGCGAGCGGTCAGAGTCAGATTTAATTTGATCATTGGGACAAAGGGAAATAAGATGATATTTCTTGTGCCTGAGTATGGCAGTGGAGTGAGACTCATCCCTGTTTGATGTTCAGACACTCCTCATGATGCTCAGGACACACTCCACTTCCCCAGAGTCCAGACACGGCAGGGTTATACAGAGTCACCAGAAATACAAAGATCTACGAAGCTGATGCCTGTGACTGTTCCCAGAGGAAGGGTGGAGAGATGAGAGGTGGAGAACCATGTCCCAGGGCGAACGTGCCCCCCTTTTCCCTACCAGAAGCCCCGTAGGGGAGAGCATATGCCCTTATCCACATTCGGAGGAAAAGGTGATTACGCCTCACTCTCCAGGGTTGGGTCAGGGCACTGTAGTCACTGTGGCCAAGGGAATAAAGTGCCCTGACTGGCTTCTTAAAGCCAGTCCTGCCCGTGGGCATTCTGGGTAAATGAACCAGTCATCTTTTTTGCTCATACTGGTTTCTATCGGGTTCTCTATTTGCAACCAATGGGATTGCTTTGCCTGGAATCCAGGTCTTAAAGAGTCCTTCTTCTTTCCAGGAAACTCATAAAAAATGGAGCTCTCTCTCCCCCACCGTTCACCAGTTCTGAATAAGATTGACCCAGTAAAAGGTCAAGGTCAGGATGAGCCTTTATCCCCCTCCACCCGGGCCCCCACCCGAGGATCCTGGACAAAAGGGAGGCATTGGATTCTCCTCCTCTCTCCTCTGAACAGCCTGTTCCAATCAACATTATTTTCCCCTCATTTTACCATTTAATAGAAATATTTTAAAAGATTTAAAACATTTAAGTAGGTTAATTATTTTCAAAAAGGACAGCAAAGTTTTTAAAACTGCTTCTGTCAGTAAATTTAAAATACAATAAATAATTTAGGGCCCAATTTTCACTCCACAGTGAAGAATTAAGAAGCTTCGGTCTTTCAAATATTCTCCTTTTAAAAAGCTACAAATTCTTCCTTTCCTCTCTCTGGCCTCTGAACTTGGCAGGACAGTCAGCCACGAAGACCTGGGACTGGGCTGGTGATGGTGTTTTGGCGGCTGTAATTCCTTTCCAGCAGGAAACATTTCTTTTTAATTGGGGTTGTTTTCGGGGGTTTTCAGATTTTCCCTTTGTGAGCAAAGGAGATGAGATATTTACTTATGGCCATTTCGCAGAAGCAAAAACTGAGACTCAGTGAAGTTAAGCAACTTCATCAGGCAGGTACCATAAGCTGAATAAATGCACTTCTAACAGTCGGATTTCTTTTCTCTGGAGGAGAAGGACCGAGCCTCATTTGAAGGGTCAGATCAGTCAGGGGTGAGCAGCATACATAACTCATTCAAGGGGCATGCAAGGAGGGGAAGGAAGGAATTTAAAAACAGGTGCAGGCAGGGCTGGGATGTTAAGGCAATCAGCATCTTGCTATAGTGAGAAGCCCTTAACCTCTCAGTGTTGAAGGCACAGATGGAAGAAGGCACCAACTGGATCCTAGAAAGATCTAGAGTCAAGGAGAAGTCATATAGTATAGTTGTAGCGGGTTGGGTCAAGGAGGAAGAGGAGAAGAAACACATCAACCCTTACGTCGCTCTCTTCCTGCCCTCCAGAGGCCTCTGTTGACCCAACTCAACCAAAAGGCAGAGGGCAAAGGAGTGGGGTGAGGCAGCCCTCAGGGGACAGCCTCTTGGAACACAGGGCAGGGCAAAGTGTAGAGAATGGGTCAGAATGGGCGGGTAGGCTGGAGGGCAGGTGACTCCCACCACTGAAATGTATTGTTTCCCACTTGTACAAACATAATTTTACTTGTGTTCATCTATTCTTAGCAAATGGCTCTTTCTCAAACCAAGTCTTATACAAACCCATAAAAAGTAGAGTCATTCTGCTTGTGATTCCCCTTTGTTCTATTTTGGAGCCGTCAGATTCTGCAGAACGCCAATACATTACCTTCTGTGATCCGCAACCCAGGGTAATATGTACCCATTTTACAGATGAGGAAACCGAGAAAGTTTAAGAGACTGTCCCCGAAGTTATAGAGACTAAATGGCAGGGGAAGGAGTTGAAACAGGTCTCATGATGACTAGCAATAATTAGTACCTCTTTGTGAAGCAGGGGGAAAGAAAAGAGGGGAAGGAGAGAGAGCCAGAGGGAAGTAATGTTTGTAGCCTATGGTGCTAGCGGGAGACGGCAGTCCTTACACCCCTTTCCATCCAGTGATGTACCACCTGCACCCTGGGGAGCATTCAGGTGCCTTGGGGCCCAAGTAGCTCTACCTTTATCTGACGTACACACACTGGGATGCTGTGTCAGATCTCTTATAACTTTTGTTGCAAGGATGTATTATCTGAAGTTCTTGGGGTAAGGGGTGCCAAAGTGGCTCAGTTGGTTAAGCACTCGACTCTTGATTTTAGCTCAGGTCATGATCTCAGGGTCGTGAGATCAAGCCCCACATCAGGCTCTGCACTGGGCATGGAGTCTACTTGGGATTCTCTCTCTCCCTCTGCCCCTCTTTCTCTCTAAAAAAGAAATAATAATAATAATAAAATTAAAGTTCTTCGGCACATAATCTTTTTTTTAACTTTTATTCTTAATTTTTTCATTTTTATTGAGATATAATTGACACATAATATTGTATTAGTCCAAGGTGTACAACATAATGTTTTGACATATGTATATATTGTAAAATAATCACTACAATAAGTACCATTAACATCCATCACCTCACATAGTTACAGTTTTTTTTCTTATGGTGAAAACTTTTAAGATTTACTCTCTTAGGAAGCTTCAAATATATGATATGATATTACAAATTATAGTTGCCATGCTGTACATGACTTTCCCATAACTTATGTGTCTTATAACTGGAAGTTTATACCTCTTGAACCCCTTCATCCATTTCTCCCACCCCCTGCCTCTGGCAGTCACCAATATGTTGTCTGTATCTATGAGTTTGGATTTTCTAGATTACACATATAAATGAGATCATATAGTATTGGTCTTTCTCTGTCTTATTTTATTTAGCATAATACCCTAAAGGTCCATCCGTGTTGTCGCAAATGGCTGGATTTCCTCTTTTTGTGGATGAATATTCCCGTGTGTGTGTATGTGTGTGTGTGTGTGTGTGTGTGTGTGTGTGTCACATTTCCTTTATTCATTCATGATTGGACACTTGGGTTGTTTCTATGTCTTGACTATTGTAAATAATACTGCAATGAATATGAGGTGCTGATGTCTTTTTGAGATAGTGATTTTATTTCCATTGGATATATACCCAGAGGTGGAATCGCTGAGTCCTATGGTAGCTCTATTTTTATTTTTAATGTTTTGAGGAACCTCCATACTGTTTTCCATGGTGGCTGCACCAGTTTCCATTATTGGGTATATAATCTTGATGGTTCTAGTGTCTGCTGACTTTTGCTCATGGTGCATTGTTTTCTTTTCATACTGTGATTGTTGGATTGGGAACTTATCTTCAACAGAGCTTTATCTGTGGGAGTCCTATATGGTCTAATGTGGTGATGTGTCTTCCCAGAGCAGTATTATTTTTACGTCTTTCAGGTTGTCCAGGGATAGCAGCAACCTGGGGCTGGTTTTAATGTTAATTGATCAGCATGGGAGTCCAGGGTAAACTCAGACCCAAACCTCTGTGAGGGGAAGACATGGAAGTGTCCTTGTCATCTCCCTATGCTGGTGGGTAGTTTCGTTCTGGGTCATGTCTTCTCTGGGATGTAGCCCCTTGACTTCTCCTATTTTAGGCATGCATTTGTGGTCCAGTCCCCTTCCTTCCTTTGCCCAAAGCCTCATCTCTAGTCTCCACACATGCATCAACCCATCTTCCCTGATTATCACAAGCCATACATCCCAGGGACAAATGCAGTATCAGTCCAGCTCTTCTCTCCTCTCCCAACTTGTATACTGTCCCCATCCACCACCCCGGACTCCTTTTACTTTTTTGTGAGCTTGGCATGCATGTCAAAGGATGGTCATCATATTTATCCCTCATTTCTAAGTGTTTTATTCCATGAAGGTTTTCAAGTTATCACCTCTTAAATTGTGCTGGAAATGGCAGACCTCTGATTTTGTTTGAAGAAAGAGTTCTGTACCTAAAATAGTGTTTGATACCCAGTCCAACATTCTTCATTTTGCAAAGGAGGAAATCTCCATGTTCAAGGCTAGAATCTTATTGAATCCCATAATATTGCCTACAAAAAGCAATCTCACATGATTCCACTAAATACAAGATCATGCAGTGACTCAATGCATAGGATATCCAGGTAGGAAGAAAACTTTAGGAATCACCCAAGGGACCAGCTACAGTGGAATTACTTGAGAAGCAGAAAAATATCACAAAATCTCAGGTCTGACTACCAGAGATTCTGATGAGCAGCCGGATGTGCAGGTGTAAATATCACATCTTTCTAGAAGATGCTGGTGCACGGTCCTATTTGAGAACCTCTGACTGGGAACGGTGATGCATCCAAAGCAGATATAATCACAGTATCTTGACATCCAGGGTTCTCCCAACTCTGCTCACACAGTTCCAGTGACAAGCAACTCTTTACCTCAAATGGTCCCACTCTCATCTACCTGCCTGATGTTCCTTTCTTAGGTTCCCCTGCACTGTCCATGCTCAAAGACTACAGCACTTCCTCTGGTCCTCTTCTGTCTCCCTGCATAATTTCTGCAGGCTCATGAGAATCAGCTCAGCCTTTGCGGCTTCTGGGCCAGGCAGTTGCCACAGGCTTCTATATAATGGCCTCATAATGGCCCCGACTCTGGCTTTGCACTGTGGTGTGCAGAAGGGAAAGAGGGAGAAGAATGAGGAGGCAGTATGGAGAGATACACTCAGCGTTATCCTCCATCCTGGAGAGAGAAATGTTCTAGAAAGAGGAAAGAAGAGGAAGTTACCCATGGCTTAGCTCCCACTGTTGGAAATGAACTTTCTGACTCAGGTAGCAGCAGAGAAGGCAGATGAGAACATGTGGTCTCTTCTTGAAGGTTTCGTGCATCCTCAGAGGTGGGGGGCTGAACAGAGAAGCAGATGGACAATGCTCACCAGCATTTCACTTGCATCACTTTGTGTAATTGGAAACAGAAAGTTCTCCTTCTCATTCTGCTTCCAGAAAGGTTATGATCAATACGTTTCCTGGGCCCTGCCTCAAGAATTCCTTCCGTCAGGTGGCTGTCTGTACCACCTGTTTTCAATCCTTGTGAAGGATTTCATTTTGGAGCTTTTCAGCTATCCGGTGATGAAGTGGGGAGTGTGGAAATGTGTCTGTCTCCTGTAGGAATTGGGCATTGGGAAGATGGCAGGACTCTATGGCGGGGTGGGGGAGTGTGAGATGCCAGGATACATGGTAACAAAGGGGTAGTAGATAGTGTCACTTTCTGTCCCATCTGTGGGATGGGGCTGGGATAAAGGTGGTGTAAACAGAGGCAGGACCCTCCTACTATTGCTGCTTGGCATGTCCTGGGCCTGACAGGATCTTTAGATTTGGATTCTGGTTACAGGACCCCAACATGAGGGTGGTAGAAGTATGCCCTTGGTTTCCTACCCACTATCCTGGAACCTGCTTCCTGTGCCCTTGTTACTGTTGTCACAGCTTGTGTCTGAGACTGGAAAACAGTTTTCTCATTCTGTCTTCCTCTTAGTGTGTGGCAGGGGCTTGTGCGGGTGACTGTGGCAACTCTGTGCATGTGTGTATGTGTGTGTGCATGTGGGAAAGAGAGGTGTGTGGAGTGTGTCTGTGATGTGTGTGATGTGAATGTGTGTGTAAGTAATGTGTGTGGAGTGTGTCTGATGTGTGTGTGTGTGCAAGTGTGTGTGGTGAATGTGAGTCTGTGTGAGAGAGAGATGTGGAGTGTGTGTGATGTGTGCGTGAGTATGTGTGGTGAATGTGGGTGTGTGGTGTGTGTGTGTGTGAGAGAGAGGTGTGTGTGTCTGTATTGTGTGTGTGTGTGAGAGAGAGTTGTGGAGTATGGTGTGTGTGTGTGTGAGAGAGAGAAAGAGGTGTGTCTGATGTATGTTTGTGTGACAGAGGAGGTGTAGTGTGTGTCTGTATTGTGTGTGTGTATGAGAGAGAGAGATGTGTGTGTCTGATGTGTGCAGGTGGTGAATGTGTGTGTGAGGGAGAGGTGTGGAGTGTGCCTGGTGTGTGCATGTGATAAATGTGTGTGTGGTGAATGTGTGTGTGTGTGAGAGAGAAGTGTAGTGTGCGTCTGTATTGTGTGTGTGTGTGAGAGAGAGAGTTGTGGAGTGTGTCTGATGTGTGTGTGTGGTGAATGTGTGTGTGTGTGTGAGAAAGAGGTGTGAAGTCTGTATTGTGTGTGAGAGAGAGAGGTGTGGAGTGTGTCTGATGTGTGTGTGGTGAATGTGTGTGTTTGTGTGTGGTGAATGGTATGTGTGAGAGAGAGAAGTGTGGAGTGTGTCTGATGTGTGTGTGGTGAATGTGTGTGTGTGTGGTGAATGGTGTGTGTGAGAGAGAGAGGTGTGGAGTGTGTCTGGTGTGTGCATGTGGTGAATGTGTGTGTGAGAGAGAGTTGTGAAGTGTGTCTGATGTGTGTGTGTGGTGAATGTGTGTGGTGTGAGTGTATGGAGTGTGCGTGAGAGAGTGCACAGCAATCTCACAGACTATACAGTTTGCTCCCCTTGTGCCAGGCCAGTGCACGGGGAATTCGCACCCACACTGACTAGCTCAGATGCTCTGAGTTGGGGGTCTTCTGTCTGTCCCCACGGGTGTTCTGCTCTTCCTCTCTGCTCTGGCCACCCTCTCTCCATGTTGCCTGCTGCCACCAGCCCCCTCCTAGGATGCCCACCTCTGAAATCTCTTACATGAGCTCAGAAGGAGATCAGAAAACTAAGTTTGTTCAAACTCTGTGGAACCCCTGACTACACAGTCTTTGAGGGGACAGATGGACTTGTGACAGAACCTGGCTTCCGCAGAGGGCTTTTCTTTCCTCTCTGCAGGTCAGCTGAGTCCAGGGAAGTGATGGGTGACAGTGACCAGTCCTAACTGATGAACCTTATCCTATCGCAGATTATGTAAAGTTCAATACCTTGAAGAGGACTTCTTTGCCTAACCAGTGTCTCTAGCCCTTTACAGAAGAGATCAGTTCAGGTTCTTTCAAGCAAGATCTTCCCTGATGTACTCAAGCATTCACTTACACAAAAACCAGAGGCACAAATACCTAAAAATAGTCTGCTATATGCTACTGGCTCAGCTATTCCTCAGAGAGGGGAAGATTTAACCAAATCATTGCATCAAGAAGATTCTTCAGGGTTGAGAGAATTAAACCTAGAATTTACTCTTAGGATCCCCAAAAAACATTAAAACCCAGGATTTATGCTTGGGATGCCCCAGAAAAATGTAAGATATCCAGTCCCTTGTTTCAAGAACTTCCCCTGCAATCCACAGAATCATTGACACCAGCCATGGAATCAACCCACTGCCTCTAAGAGAGCATCCTCACACTTGAGACCTACTGCCTGATGCTGGTTTAGGAGCAACCCTGAGACAAGGATGTGGGTGCACGGAAGTTTATTTGGGAGGAGATTCTAGGAAGCAGGTGGTGAGCAGTGACCCATGTGCCTACACGGGAATGTGGAACGGGACCCCTTGCACCTGCTCAACAGTGGGGAGTGGGGTGAGTGGTAAGGGGATGTGGGTGGAGGCCTTCAGACTCTACGACAGTTATTTATTAATTTTTGAGTGGCGGTCATGAGCAAGTCCTCCTGCTCTGGTGTTGCACACACTGTACCAGTTTCCCCAATATCCCTTTCCTTAACTCCGTGGGTTCTGACTCAGGGACAGCCTTGCCAGCTTACATTTCTGAAGTCACTGAAGACTCATCTGAGGATGCTCGTGGCCCTTGTACCCCCAGTAGAGGCTAGCTGTCAGAATCCTTAGTGATTATCAGGTGTCCCTTCTGATACGGGTACTGTCACTGCGGGGCTGATGCCCCCTGTGCCCGGAGCAGCACCGAGAGCTCTGACGAGCCCTTACCCCCAAAGTCTCTAACAGAAGCTTCTGGCTTCGTGTTTGGCCTGCAGACAATTTTGTTTGGTCTACAATGTGTCTTAAAATACACGAAACCAGTTGCCAACATTTCAAATGTGTGGGGTTTTCATACAGATGCTGTATTTCTGGCTTCTCTTGAAAAAAATGGGAGACCTGCAAATGTTGGGAGTCCTATTCCCACTTGGTCACAGTGGGCTGGAGCTGGTCCTTTCCTCGGGACATGCACTTCCCAGGTCACCAGTTTCCATGGGGTTGCCTGACCCACTGAGAATCATTCCCTGGCCTCCAAGGGCACTGGAGCTTGCTACCCTTGCCCTGCCTTCCTTGGCCCCTGCTCTGTCACCTTGGCCTTATTTCCCTGCCTGCATGTTTGCTTGTCCACTGGGACTCAATTGCTACCCTGTGCTTTCATCCCTCCGACTTGCGTTCTACTATTGTCTCTGGATTTTGCCAGGCTCTTCCCTCTAGGGTGTCGGACTGTGTTTCCGGTTCTCCTCACCATTTGCTGCAGTTGTGCTATAAATGAACAGGAGTTCTGATCTCCCCACACAAACCAGACTTTGAGTGCCCCCCGTCACCTGGGCCCCTGCTGTCTTTATCCACTAATTACTGTGGGCAACATCAGATTGGATGTTGGCGGGACTAGAGTCCCAGACAGTAGGGAAACTTGGTCCATGAATATGGATACCATGGGTCTATATCCTTGGGAGAAGCACTAGGATTTGACCTATCTGGAATTCCCTATCCCATCCGCCTTGGGCTTCTCCACTTCCCATTAGCCCCTGCGGCTAATATCCCAATATTCTCTACACTTGGATCCGGTTGGCTCATTAACATGCAATATATCATAATTGTCACCCTCATTACAGATGGGTTTGTTGCCGTGCAATTCTGAGAAGGGGCAAACCATGCAATTCAAATTCTCTCTTCTGGTCTGAGCCCAGCTAATTAGATCTGCACTGAATCCAGTGTTAGAAAAGAAGACGGTGCCAATCTAGCAAGCAAACATTACTTTACTCCAGTTTTTGTCAGAGATGTTAGGGTTTTTGTTCTCTGTGCCTTTTTTTTTTTAAAGCAGGATGGGGTGTTGGCCAGAGGAGGGCCAGGTGATTTGGAACTTTGAGTACCGTTTATTTCATTGATGGAGACTTTTGAGGTGGGAAGGCATGAAGGCAGGGAAAGTGATTTCTAAGAGCTTGATTCATTTTGCATCTCTCCTTGGACAATGCAAACTGCACATGATCAAGTTGTTTTTAGATGGGAAATGACTGATACAAGGACAGAAACAGATGAGTCACTTATTTTTGCAGGTTATTAACTGGATAGGATTTGTTAGAACTACCGTGTCACAGAATTTGAAAGTTGACTGTGACCCAACACTTCCTTTTGCAGAAGGAAAACAAAACAAAACAAAACATTAATTAAACCAGTCCTGGCATTCACTGACACCCGATGTGTGGCATTCCTGGCTGGTGGACCCCGAGATGGCAGTTACAGACTCCACAGAGACCCAGTTTTTCAAGTCAGGAGGCTGAATAGCAGGTGGTGTGGTCAATATCTGCCTGGATTAGATCCCCATCCTGCTTCTTTCCTGCCTCCCAACTTTGAACAACTGATTCAAGCTCTCTCATCTAATTTTCCTCGTCTGTGGAATGGACTTCTTAATGTCTCCCTTTGAGGAAATGTCAGGAACATGAAGGAGAATGGGGGTAAACTGTTTGATATATAGGAAGCTCAGTAACTGTAGTTATTACCCAAGTAAATAATTTCAATGAAAAGAGATGTGTGCTGGAAGTATAATGCAGAAACACCTAAGCCATGCTGGGGTGCCTGGGAAGGCTTCCGGGAAGAGGGGATAAGAAGGCATTGCCAGCAGACCTGGAAGCATGGTTGCAGGGAGGAGTGCATGTTTGGTGTGGATGAAGAATATAATATGAAAAAGAGTAAGGGGGGGTAGGGATGAAGGAGTAAAGGGCAAAGGTGGTGGCAGAGTCAAGACATCATAGGTGCAGAAAGGGAAGATTTCAGGGAGAAGGGCACCCATGTCCTGACCTGGGTCCCTGGTGGATGAGAGTGCTATCCATGGGACAAAACCTTTGGGGCAAGAAAGGGTGGAGAGAAGGTGAGGGGTGCAGCTGTCTGGTGGACTTTGTGTGTTGGTGGGACTTCCATGGGCAATGTCTCGTAGGCAGTGATGATATTTGGACAGAGATGAAGCCTAAGGACATGAGAGGGGGAGTTCTCAACACATGATGGTAGCTGAGGAAAGAGGTGAGGACAGAACCTCACTGAAGAAGGGGAACAGTGGGGACAGAGGAGGACCTTTGATAGAACCCTGAGAAGCAGGGTTCAGCCTAGGGGCTCAGCAAAGGTGGATGAGCCAAAGGAGAATGAGGAGGTGATGCTCACCCAAAGGGTAATTCATTGATCCATGACACTGAAGAGTTGGGCAACTGTCAGGCTATAGGAATGGCTGGAACCTCAAATAAAATATGATATGATATAATTTTCTCTTTCTCTTTCCTCTTCCCACCTCCTTCTTCTTTACCTTCCTTGTGCTAACTACACATCTTGGGCAAGTAACATCCTTGGGGTAGAAAGATGGCTTCATTCAGCTGCAGGTGCTCATCATTTCCAGCTCCATCCTGGCAGATGAGAGTAGGATCCACTCACCCCATCATTAGTCCCATGTAGACTCCTGGGTCTTTCACGGCTGGCTAATAACATGGATCTTAAACCCACCATGGATTATAGGAGTAAGTGCAGCACCCATCCAACAGACAGAAAATGAATGAGGGATAATTCATTCATTAAAAAGAAAAGTGAGGGGCACCTGGGTGGCTCAGTCAGTTAAGCATCTGCCTTCTGCTCAGGTCATGATCTTGGGGTCCTGGGATCAAGCCCTGCACAGGGCTCTCTGCTCAGCAGGGAGTCTCTTCCCCCTCTCCCTCTGTGCTCTCTCTCTTGCTCTCTCTCAAGTAAATAGATAAAATCTTAAAAAAGAAAAGTGAGAAAAAGAGGATACTCTCCAGGCAAAAACACAATACGTCTTCTGGAAAATCAGGAAAAGATACAGTCTTAAAATGAAAAGTTGGCTAAATTTAGCATTACAAAAATCTGACCACATTCTTCCTTTGTTTTCTCTCTTTGCTCCAGACTATGAACAATGCTGTCACAGACAAGTCTGTGTTGGTGGGTGTTTGGAGACCAAAGGTTAAGGCAAGGACCCTGGCTTCTTCCAAGAGAGAGTGCTCGTTGCTTTTCTTTTTTCATAAAAAAAAATCTCCAAGTTTTTATACGTTGCAGAACAAACATAACAGTGGCTCATGTTTCACAATTTATGGAACCAACTTCACATACTCTTGACGGTTCTATCATGTTTTAGATGCTGCGAAATATTTGTTTTCCTCTGTGAAGCTGGCATGGCAAAAATCCACTCGCTTCTTGATTACTGATACTCTATGCTAGTGTTTCTCAACCTCAGCCCTATTGACATTTGGGGCAAGATCATTCTTTGTTGTGGGGCTGTCTTGTGAACTGTAGAATGTTCAGGAGCAGCCCTGGCTTCTACCCACTAGATGCCACTAGCAAGCTCTCAGCTGGGACAACCAGACATGCCAGACAATCCAGGCATTGCCAACTGACCCCTGGGGACCCAAATTGCCCCGCCTTGAAAACCACTGCTCTACAGTGCTAGGAAAGCAATCCATGGAGATCAGGAGCATTGGGGAATCAGAATAAAGCACAAAAGGTTAACTCTTGCCCCTTTGCATAAGTTGACCTTGATGGGGTGCACCTTGAGGACCATCTGCCTTAGTCTCTTACGTTTCTCTCTTTTAGATCTCAGGAAAAGGAAGACACAGAACCTCATCCAGCACCCATTAAACTCTAGGTCTGAAATGAGATGCTTGTAATATAATAGGAGCCGGTTGGAGCTCTTTAGTCAGTGAATGGAAGAAGTCTGCTGCCTATAAATAACACAATTGGCAGCCAAACCCTCTGAAAAACACTCAACATGCCAGTGTCAGAGGAAGACGGGTCCAATGCTTTAGACGCTGAAAATAAATACCGTGAGTCGAAAATAAATGGCATTATTAGCATAAAGGGAGTTCCTAATTAACCAGAAATCGTCCATTACTGCAGCCTTCAATTCATTAAATTGCATAATTACATAAAAACTCAGTTGACACTTGATTCAGTCAGTGTATCTGGTATTGTCTCTTCAATAATTAGTCCTATAATTGTCAGTTTGACAGGGCAATTAAAAATGTTTGAAGACATTGTGTCAGCTTCCCCATGCGAGGCTGCACTCTATAGGACGCATCTAGGAGAAAACTTCCATCTGGGCAGCTTGATGGTTCCAGCTCCTGGGACGAAGAGAAGGAAGAGCAAGTGCTAGAGGCATCAGGAATGAACAGTCTGCAGCTTTCTGGGGGGGGGAGAGATTATTCTATCTGGGTAACCTGAGTGTTTGTGAGTGGTCTCAGCTTTAACTGCTGGGAGGTGGGAGAGATGAAGGTAGCCAGTGGTAGGGGTTGTGAATGAATGGGAAGAAATCCGATCCTGGGTTTGACTGTGAGACATCAGTATTCAGAGTGTTGAGTCTTAGGAGTGAGGACCACAACCTGAGATATTCAATGTCAAGTTGGCTGACAGCATCCTGGCTTTGGACTTTCAGTCTGATTCAAATTAGGAAATCCACTGATGCCTAGCAACACTGATGCCTGTCCCTCATATGAAGGAGATGGTCAGCCAGTCAGTATGGGTTCAGGATTCCCAGGTTTATTTATTTGTGTGGGTGAGGGAGCCTATGGCTTGCTAAATTCTTGGTGCTGAGGACACACCCCAGGCACAAAGACACCAGACCTATGACCACCAAACTGATTCTAGTCCCTACCTTACTGGTAAAGCTATCTCAGTGGCCCCGTCCAGGGTCATAGTTGGCTCAGGTATTAGGGATGACAGCTCCTTAAATGGGTAGATCCCCAGGCCCTCTTGCTGAGTGGGGCTAGGGAACACCCAGGTCATTTGGATGTGTTGGATTCTGCATGGTTAACCCTTAATTATTCTGTTCTGCACAGAGCTGAGAAAGCCCAGCATAAGGGTAAACCACCTCCTCAAATTGGGGACCAGGAACATGTCTTGAGATTCCTAGGTGATTGTCTCGATTTCCCTTGCTCTTAAGCCCTACCTGCTTCTTGCTTGGCTTTCTAAAGCTAGGGAGGACAGTGAGCTTTTTCCTCTTAGAAAGAGCAGTGGATGAACATGTTGACAAGACAGTAAAGCAAACCCAAACCCAAGGGGAAAGTCAGATTCAAGAGAACATGTTCCATGGAAGAAAGAATGTCTGATCACTCTACATTCTTGAACCATGATCCATTGGGTCTAATCCACATAGGAACCCTCTCTTCTAGGAATGGGGTGGAAGGAGGGCTGGAAATTTCTACCCCATTCTATTCTCCTATGAACAATGCAGTCTTATTGACCAAGGCTGTGATCAGCCAGGTGTGTTGTTGGCCCTCAACCAAGGGAGGAGACTGATGGAGTCCCAGAACAGTCTTTTGTGAGGTTCTTCTCCAATATTTACCACTTTCTCCAACTATGTCAATGAGATGAGTGGGCTTGCATTTGTGTGACTTTGTCTCAAGTCTCTAAACGTACACCAGTTCATTAGTTCAGTTAAGGCCAACCTGTGGCTACTATAGAGTAGAACATGCTTACTATAGAGACCACTCTCATCCTAGGGCTTTTTTTTTTTTTTAAAGATTTTATTTAGTTATTTTGACAGAGAGAGAGAGACCGCAAGAGAGGGAACAGAAGCAGGGGGAGTGGGAGAGGGAGAAGCAGGTTTCCCGCTGAGCAGGGAGCCCAATGTGGGGCTCGATCCCAGGACCCTGGGACCATGACCTGAGCCGAAGGCAGCCGCTTAATGACTGAGCCACCCAGGCGCTCCCCATCCTAGGGCTTTTTAAGCAGAGGTGCACTTAACACATCATCCCAGATCTACTGAATCAGCATAGGAGACACATAGACAATGCTTTAAAATTTTAAGTTTAAGAGGAAGAACTTTTAAAATATATTAGTACTCGAGGGGGGCAGAGCAAGATGGTGGAGGAGTAGGAGACCTGGATTTTGTCTGGTCTCAGGAATTCAGCTGAATAGGGATCAAACCATTCTGGACACCTACGAACTCAACAGGAGATCGAAGATAAGAATAGTAACAACAATCTGAACAGAAAAGCGACCACTTCTGGAAGGTAGGACATGCAGAGAAGTGAATCCGAGGCGATATTCGGGAGGGTGGCGGCGGGGGAGGGGGCCTCTGGCGGCCGCTTCTAGCAAGTGATAAAGCCGTGGAGCACAAAATCGGAACTTTTAGAAGCCAGGTCCTCTGAGGGATGTCGCTCCAGTGGCTAAGCTGGGGGTGGAACCCTCGCAGGACAGTGTGGTCTCAGAACCCTCGGGGTCACAGAAAGACCGGGGGTGCCTGAGTGCGGCAGAGCTCCCAGGGATCGGAGCGGGGAAGCCGGCTGCAGAGACGGAGCCGAGGCGCAGGCTTTCAGCTCGGGGTTGCCATAAACTGATCCGCGGCCCAGTCGGGCACTGCTCCTCCAGCAGGGACCCAACAAGCAGCAGAGCCGGAGAGACTCCCCTTCCACCCCTGGGAGGAGCGGCACGGAAGCGCACCGCAGGGATCTGCTGGGTTAGGAGACTCCACACGGGGTCAGGTGCCAGACATAGAAATGCTCAATCACGGGCCAGGTGAGCATGGAGTGCGGCCAGAGACCTGAGAGATGGGAATGACTGCTTTTCTCTGGGGGCACACTGAGGAGCGGGGCCCCGAGTTCTCAGCTCCTCTGGGTGGAGATTGGGAGGCCACCATTTTCACTCTGGTCCTCCAAAGCTGTACCGACAACTTGCAGGGAACAAAACCTCCTGAGAGCAAACCGGAGCAGCTTGCTTAGCCGGGACTCACAAGGGTGGGGCAATTCCGCCCCTGGCAAAGACGTTTGGGAACCAGGGCAACAGACCCCTCCCCCAGAAGATCAGCACGAACAGCCAGCAAGCCAAGACCAAGTTTACCAACCAAGGAGAATGGGAGAACTCCAGCGCTAGGGGAATACTGCACATAGAATTCATGACTTTTATACCATAATTCATTAGTTTTTCAAAGTTAATTTTTTAACTGTTTTTTTTTGAATTTTTCTTTTTCCCTTTTTCAAACAACACCTTATCAATCCCTTTTTTTA